>NC_133619.1:542873775-543473775 GCF_048593235.1 Sminthopsis crassicaudata
AAGAAAGAAAGAAAGAAAGAAGAAAGAAAAGAAGAAAGAAAAGAAAGAAAGAGAAGAAAGAAAGAAAAGAAAGAAAGAAAGAAGAAAGAAAGAAAGAGAAGAAAGAAAAGAAAGAAAGAAAGAAGAAAGAAAGAAGGAAGAAGAAGAAAGAAAGAAAGAAAGAAAGAAGAAAGAAAGGAAGAGAAAGAAAGAAAGAAAGAAAGAAAGAAAGAAAGAAAGAAAAGAAAGAAAGAAAGAAAGGAAAGAAAGAAGGAAGAAAGGAAGAAAGGAAGAAAGGAAGAAAGAAGAGAAAGGAAGAAAGGAAGAAAGGAAGAAAGGAAGAAAGGAAAGAAAGAAAGAAAGAAAGAAAGAAAGAAAGAAAGAAAAAGAAAGAAAGAAAGAAAAGAAAGAGAAAGGAAAGAAAAAGAAAGAAAGAAAGAAAGAAAGAAAAGGAAGAAAGGAAGAAGAAGGAAGAAAGGAAGGAAGGAAGGAAGGAAGGAAGGAAGGAAGGAGAAGGAAGGAAGGAAGGAAGGAAGGAAGGAAGGAAAGGAAGGAAGGAAGGAAGGAAGAAAGGAAGGAAAGAGGAAGGGAAAGAGGAAGAGAGGAAGGAAGGAAGGGAGGGAGGAAGGAAGGAAAGGGAGAAGGAAGGAAGGAAGGAGGAAGGAAGGAAGGAAGAAGGAAGGAAGGAAAGGAAGGAAGGAAGGAAGGAAGGAAGGAAGGAAGGAAGGAAGGAAGGAAGGAAGGAAGGAAGGAAGGAAGGAAGGAAGGAAGGAAGGAAGGAGAGGAAGGAAGGAAGGAAGGAAGGAAGTGAAAAAATTTCTTAAGAAAATTAAGACAACTTAAAAGGACTTCAGAAAGAGCTCTCTCACTAGGTAAAGGGGGAATACAGCCCAGGGCAGATGGTGTTCAGGCAAGTCAGCAGGAGACTTAGGTATAGCATAGGTCAGCAGCTGAGACCCATCAATCTTAGCTCAGCAGTCTAGCAGCAAAGCATGCTAAGTGTGAGGCCTCCAGGCCCAGCACAGAAGACCAATTTGCCAGGTCCGAGAGATGGGAACAAAGGGCATGAACAGGTCCGGCCACTACTGCATGCAGTGAGCAAGCACAAGCACTTGAGACCTCAGTGCAAAAGTCCAGAACCAGATCCCTAAACATCAGAATAAGAAGCTTGGGACAGTTTTCCCTGTGCATTCAATAGCAAAACTCAACTTTAAAAATGAACAAAGGAAAGGAGACACACACACACACACACACACACACACACACACACACACACACACAGAGACAGAGAGAGAGAGAGAGAGACGAGAGAGAGAGAGAGAGAGAGAGAGAGGAGAGAGAGAGAGAGAGAGAGAGAGAGAGAGAGTCTATGTTGACCATGGAAACATGCTAGAGTGTTAGGAAAATCCCACAACAAAACTCAAAAGAGGACAACAGAGTCAAAAATCCTACATTTTAAACCATAAAGGAGGATAAAAATTGGTCCTAAAATTCAGAAAGTTCTCTTGGCAAAGCTCAGAAAGAATTTTTAAAAAATCAAGTCAGAGAGTTAAGAAAAAAAAACAGGAGGGAAATGAGAATTATTAATGAGAATTAAGAAAAAGAGTCAATAGCTTGAAAAAGAAAGTGCAGGCATTATAATTGTGGAAATATGTATAGAAAAACTACATGTTTAACATATATTGGATTACTTGCCATCTAAAAGAGGGGAGGCGGATGGGAAGGAAATTTTTTGAAACACAAGGTTTTTCAAGAGTGAATGTTCAAAATTATCCATGCATATGGATTAGAAAAAAAAAAAACAAATAAAATAAGGAAAAGAAAAGCAACAAAAATTGGCTAAAGAAAACATTTGAAATTGAATTGGCCAAATTGGGAAAAAATAATCTACTGAAGAAAAGAAATCCTTTAAAAAGTAGAATTGGCAAAAAGGAAAAAGAGATACAAAAACTGAAGAAAATAATTCATTAAAATTTAGAATAGGGCAAGTGGAAGCTAATGACTCTATAAGACATCAAGAATCAAACAAAATCAAAAGAATGAAAAAATAGAAGAAAATATAAAATATCTCACTGACTGACAAAACAAATGACCTGGAAAACAGATCCAAAAAAACTTAAAGATTACTAGACTTCTCAAAAGTTATGTTCATAAAGAAAGTCTGGACATCATCTTTCAAGGAATTATAAAGAAAATTATATCCTAGATATCCTGATCTCCAGAACCAGAGGGAAAAGAATGAAAAATTCTACCAATCACTTCCTGAAAGAAATCCCAAATTGAAAACTCTAAGGAACAGTGAAGCCAAATTTCAGAATTATCAGGTAGAAGAGAATACTGCAAGCAGCTAGAAAGACACAACATCATGGAATCATAGTCAGGATTAGAAAGGGTTTACCAACTTCTTCAATAAAAGAATAGCAGGATTGGAATGCAATATTCTAGAATGCACTGTGTTACAACCAAGGATTGCACATCATCTTTCAGATTAAAAGACAGATATTAGGATTTGTACAAGGTGCTGAGTAGGTTATCTAATTTAGCATGGTACTTAACAGTTCTCTAGTTCAGAGTTCACACCTTTCACACCTTTGCATATAAAACGACAAGCCCACTGGAAGCTCATGGAGATTCAGTCAAGATTAACTTCCACCTTCCACCTTTGTACTGGCTGGAGACATTTGGACAAGAGCTCTCGGAAACCAAGGAGAGAGATAGGCCTCTATTAAATTAGCCAGGCCCAGAAAAAGATTCAGGAATTTGAAAGACATAGTAAAGGATCAGGACTTTAACTCCTGGCTGCATTTGAGGTGATTATTGAAACTGAACTGAAGCCAAGGCTGCTTCCAGAAGCTCCCCAGGAAACCTGCTCTCAGTGAACGATTACAATTTAGAGAAAAAAAATATTACAGACAGACATTCAATAGAATAGGAAGTTTAAAACTTTCTTGATAAAAAGATCAGAGTTGAACAGAAAACTTAATCTTTCAATACAACACTCAAAAGAAGTATAAAAAGATAAACAGGAAAATAGATTATTAAATAATATTACACAATTTATAACATAAGAAGATAATACTTATGACTCTTGAGAACTATATCTCTCTTAGAATTACAATGTACAGACAGAGAGTATAAGTAACTTGACTTTGATGTGATGATTTAAAAACATGTTTAAAAAACATTGTAATGGGAGAATAGGAAATGGGGAGGCAAAACAGAATAGGAAATTTTGAGATGAAGGAATTAAATGAAATTAAAAAGGAATTATATGAAAAGTTGCTTTAAGAAACTATTGATTAGAGAAATTCAAATTAAAATAAGTCTGAGTTACCACCTCACACATATTAGATTGACTTGTACAACAAAGAAGAAGAAAAATAACAAATGCTAGAGAAAATGTGGCAAAATTAAAACACTAATGAGTTATTGTTGCATTAGTGAAATCATCCAACCATTCTGGAGAGCAATTTGGAATTATGCTGAAAGGTCTAAAAAACTATGCACATATTTTGATTCAGCAATACTACTACCAGATTGGTATCCCCAAGAATTTATAAAAAAAGGGAAAAGAATACACACACACACACACACACACAAAGTATTTATAGCAGCTATTTATTATTGTAA
This sequence comes from Sminthopsis crassicaudata, assembly GCF_048593235.1. Classification (NCBI taxonomy): domain Eukaryota; kingdom Metazoa; phylum Chordata; class Mammalia; order Dasyuromorphia; family Dasyuridae; genus Sminthopsis; species Sminthopsis crassicaudata. The sequence goes on from NC_133619.1 coordinate 542,877,385, forward strand.
AGTACTGGAAATGGAATGGATGCCCATAAGTGTTGAGTAATGACTGTACAAATTGTGGAATAAGGATGTAATGGAATAGTATTTTTGCTATAAAAAAAAAAAATGAGGTATATTTCAGAAAGAAAAAAAAAAAAAAACCTAGAAAGACATACATGAAATTCCACTAAATGCAGTGAACAGAACCAGGAGAAAGATGTAAACACTAACAGCAACACTGTTCAATAATCAACTTTAATTGACTTAGGTTTATAAGCAAAGCAATGATCCAAGAAAATTCCAAAAGACTAATAATGGAAAATATTATCCATATCCAGAGAAAGCTGTGGATTCTGAATGCATATTGATGTATCCTATTTTCACTTTTGAGGGAGGTTTGCTTGTCTGTTTTCTTGTGTTTTTTTTTTTGTTTTTTTCTGATTTTTCTTTTATATAATCAATGTGGAAATATGTTTGACATAATTGTTCATATGTGACCTATGGAAGAAATCTCCTTCCCTCCTTTGATTTATCATTTAGTGTCCAAATGACTCAAATGCTTTTTCTATAAAAAAATCTTGAATATATGATTCTAGAAATATTTTCTAGTGATTCCAGTTGTTTCCTAGGCTTCTCTCTAGTGTAAAATAAAATAAGACTGATCATTTTCTTCTCTAAATCATAGCTCTAGAGAGTTTACGACTGATATTTTGTGAATATCTAAATGGTACAGTGGATAGTGGAATATGAAGTCAGGAAGAACCTGAATTAAAATTTGTTTTCAAACAACTTTTTTTGTTTATGTGACCCCAGACAAACCAGTTAATCACTGTGCCCTCAGTTCTTAAGAATAATTCAGATGAAAATCTTCTTTCTTTTTTCTTTTTTGCTGAGGCGTTAAGTGATTTTCTCAGGGCCACACAGCTAGGAAGTATTAAGTGTCTTAAAGTCAGATTTGAAGACTGGTCCTACTGACTTCAGGGCAGTTGTTCCATTTCCTGGGCCATCTAGCTGTCCATTCTTTTCAAATATTATAATTAACATAGTTCCTGGTCCATAGAAGGTTTTATATAAATGTTTTATTATTATTATTATTATTATTATTATTATTATTATTATTATTAATTGAAACTTCAACCTTCAATCTGCTTTTGACACATTACTGAGGACACATCAGAACCAGATCTTAAATGTAGGTTTTCCTGGCTCTGAGATCTGCTCTCTATCCACTGTGTTGAACTGACTCTTCGTTCACAACTAACGTATCTGTGTGGATAGATAGACAGACAGATAGCAGACAGGTAGATAGAATTAGATTTTGTACACACACACACACACACACACACATATATACACACACACACACATACACACACACAAATGCTTAAAATACATATATACAAGCATGCATATATACTATATGTAGGTATGCATGTGTATGCACTTATATTTATAAATTATCTATGTATAAAATATATTATATACAAACATATATATATATTATGATGTCTATATTTAAATTAACTAATCCCAAGTCAACATCTTAGTCAACTAACATATGATTCATTGAATGCAATAACACAGATTAAGAACTAGAAGAGATCTTAAAGGACATCTAGGTCATCATTACCACTACCCTATTTTTTTGAGCTTCAGTATTTTAATTCTATACATTATGAAAACAAATGAAAAACAAAGGTAGTGAAATCTCTGGGCCCTTTTCTTCTTGTCACTTGCAAATACTTGCCTTCATCTCTTGAAAGCTAATATTTGCTTACATCTGCAATTGGACTTAACATATCCAAGACCCAGAATTTATACTATATCCTTTGCCCTTTTTTAAGGATCTGCTTTGTTTGGCCATCATAGCCTCTGTTCTTTCCTCTTCCCTGGATGCAGAGAAAGTCCTTGCCTTTTGCGTTCCATGTCACTTTGTGAGATTGATGCTTGTTGCCTTTTTGTCCATGAGTTCTGTAAGTTGTAGGGAGATCACTGTGTTGGAAGTAGTATTGTTACTACAAAGAGATGGTCATCATCCTTCTTGTAAAGTTGAGTAAACTGAAGCCCAGAAGGGTGACTTGGCTTGCTGCAGGCCACATTAGTACTGTAAAAATGGTATAAATATCATCTGAACTCAATTCCCCAGACTTCAGGTCTAGCTTAAATCCATTACACCAAACTGGGTTTTAATTAAACTCAAGAAACATTAATTAAGTGCCTACTATGTGCTAGGCAATCTATTAAATTATGTTCAAATAAAGGCAAACATAAAGCAGCCCCTGCATTCAAGAACCTTAGATTTAGTGAGGTTGTTCTTAAGGGATATTCATGGTCTCTTAAGAGACTACCTCTGAAGTTAAGGTGGGAAAAATCAAGTAGATGAAAAATGACTATTATTCAGACTATAAAATAGACCTAGAGAAGCAGCCACTTGATTAAATCTATCAATAAAATTACCTTGGCCTGAGAGTGAAAGATGAACAATGTATAGGTTCCAGGATGATCTTTTATAAACATACAATTAAAGAATCATGTATGAAGGCAGGGAACCTTTCATGAGTGACAACTCAGCACTCAACAAAGCAAGAAACATTTGGCCTCATTTAAATTAGTTAAAAATAACGAACAGCTAAAATTTTCAGCACAGCAAAATCACCCAGGCCAAGGTTTATTCCTTAATCTCTGAAGGCTTGCTTCATTGAGTCTGATGACACATGGCATGTGGCAGATACTATAATCTCACATTACTTGGGTTTCCCTTAGTCATGAGTGTGATTTATCTTAGAGTAATTTCCAGCTGAAAAAGAAAAACTCTTGAATTCTTCCAGGTTATATAGCAGGAGGCATTTGAAAATTTTCTCTCTCTTGAGGAAACTGCTACCTAATAGGATCAGACAGGACACTAACCAAGAATCCATTCTTTGGGGTAAGCATTGGCAACCATATCCAGGCAAGGAGCATAAAATCAACTCTGCTGCTGGGATTGTCTCATCATAAAGGACAGAGACTCCAGGGTAACAAAAGGCTATTTTCAGGGAAGCCTCCAAAATCCCCCTGGTATTAGTGACTCATTAGCTACCCATTTAGAGTAATACTCTTAAAGGTTTGGTCCTAAGGTTAGTTCTTTATTCACACTTGGCAATCAAAAAATTTGATTATTGGGGGAAGGTTAGAATGGAGGCAAAGCTTCTAACTTTTAGAAAAATACCCCTGAAAAAGAGGTTGAAAGGATCTAGAAGTCAATGCTCCCTGTCTTTCTGCCTACTGAAACATCAAGTTGGAGATTTGGAAGGGAGCCTAAAGAATAAATCCAATACTGAGTGAAAGTAAGGATTTTCAGATGAGAAAGGGAGATATGAAAAAAGATCAGTAGTTACAAAGAGAGTATAACAGAATACAATTTAGAGTATGGCCTAGGGGTAAAACTAGGAACTCAAGAGCACTGATTAAAACTCTGTGTATGTTCCTGAGATATAAAATACCGATGTATAACAGAAAAAAAGAACAAATTTTATCTTTTTGCTTAAATTACATGTATTTCTATCAGAATGGAATTTTATTTATATGAAATTTTAAATGTACCATCTACTGGTGGTCAAAAAAACCTGAAAAAAAATTCCTGTGGCACAATTTTAGTTTTTATAGCACTTAAATTCATTATCAGTCCTATTTTACCTGCAAAATTATTTTCAGTTTCTAGCTTTTTAAAATGATGAATTTTGTGACTAGGGAAGAATATGCTATGCTGTCATTCACCGCTTATTTTCTTTTCCTGCTTTTAATAATCTACAGACTGATAATTAACTAGATTCATGTAGATTCTGATGTGTAGTTTTCTCTCTACACTATGGGAAAACTATGTCCCTCATATCATCCTTGTATCATACTTTCAGTAATATAGTAAGTTCAACTATGTTTCAAGTCTTCAAAAGATTTTGCAAGGTTTCACAATATTAATTCTCTACATCTTTTCTCAGAACAGTATATCCATAGAATTAGAAGAATATATTTTCTGAAATCATCAGGCTGTGAATATGGATAGATACTGTATAAGAGCAATGAAGCAACAGAAATACGGGAATATATGAGAATCATCTCAGATTTTATGCTTTGTAAAGTTCTTCACACACTTTGGTGCCCAATAGCTGTGAAATAGGATAACAATAACTGAAAAGACATCAGAATGTAAAGAAAAGTTAATAAAAAACAATACATGTGCATCATTCAAAACAGAGAAAATAGCACTAAGGTTTCAAGGTTCATGAAGCTTCAACTCCTGATCCCCTACATTAAAAATGGATTTACAGCCTCTTTTTCTGAAGGTTTTGCAGGTTAGTGCATTTTATTGGAAGATTAACCTCATTTGCTAAGGGATAGATATTCCCTATAATATACAACAATTAAGGGAATCAGTCTTGAAAAGAAAAGATTTTAACATCTGGTATATTATCTGTAAGAGTTTGTGCATAAAATAATATTCTTCAGAGTTTGACAAATACTTTCAGTTTCTTTCTATTGTTTTATGTCCATTTCTAGGTAATTTGGTTATAATCAAGTGACTGATGAAAAATTCTAATGGCTATTTACCAGAGATGTGAAATTACTTTTAATGTATTCAATTCAATATTAACCATTACTATTTTGAGGAAATTAGGTTATGTGACAAGTTATGTGTTCACACAGCTAACAAGTGTCAAGTGTCTGAAGTGGATTTGAACTCAGGTCCTTCTGACTCCAGGGTCAGTACTCTATCCAGTATCTACCTTTAACATTATGTGTTTCCTTATTTTTTTTATTTTAATAGCATTTTATTTTTCCAAATACATGAAAATATTTTCAGCATTCACTTTCATAAATCTTTATGTTCCAATTTTTCTCCATCTCCTCTTTCCTCTCCTCAAGACAGCAAACAATCTGATATAAATTCTTCTAAACATTTTCTTTATTGATCATGCTGCACAAATAAAAACAAATTGAAAGGAGAAAAGGGAAAGAAAGGGGAAAAAACAAACAAACAACAACAAAAAGATGAAAATACTATGCTTTCATCCAAATTCAATCTCCATAGTTCTTTCTCTGAATATGGATGGCATGTTCCATCACAAGTCTATTTGAATTATCATGAATCACCCCATTGTTAAAAGTCAATGACAGTTGATTATTTCATAATCTTGTTTCTATATAAAATATTCTCTTGATTCTGCTCAATTCACTTAGCATTTGTTCATGAAAATTTTTACAAGTTTTTCTGAAACAAGTCTGTTCATTGTTTTATGTAATAATAGTATTCCATTACATTCATATACCTTAATTTATTCAGCCATTCCCCAATACTCAGTTTTCAGTTCCTTATCACTATAAAAAGGGCAGCTATAAACAGTTTTTACACATGTGGGTCCTTTCTCTCTTTCAGACATTATTTGGATATAGACCCAGTAGAGATAGATACTGCTGCATCAAAGGATATGCACAGTTTGATAGCCCTTTGGGCATAATTACAAAATACTCTCACAAATGATTAGATCAGTTCACAATGCTACCAACAATGCATTATTGCCCTAGTATTCCCATATTCCCTCCAACATTCATTATTATCTTTTTTGCCACCTTAGCTATTCTGAGAGGTGTGAGGTGATACCTTACAGTTAACTTAATTTGCACTTCCCTAATCAATAGTGATTTAGAGAATTTTTTCATATAACTAGATATAATTTTAATTTCCTCATTTGAAAATTGTTTATTCATTTCATTTGACCATTTATCAATTAGGGAATGAATTGTGTTCTTATAAATTTGAGTCAATGCTCTATGTATTTTAGAAATGAGACCTTTATCAGAAACACTGGCTCTAAATTTTTCCCCAGCTTTCTGCTTTCCTTCTAATCTTGGCTGCATTGGTTTTCTTTGTGCAAATTATCCATTTGTTATTTCACAATGTTGTTTAGTTATTTGTTAGCCATAAATATTATTCTTCTGTAAGAAATGAACAGCAAGATGTATACAGAAATGCTTGGAGAAACCTACATGAAATGATCCTCAATTCTGATGGAAGTGGCTCTCGTCAGCAACGAGAGGATCCAAATCAGTTTCAATTGATCAGTGATGAACAGAGCTATATACACCCAGCGAAAGAACACTGGGAAATGAGTGTGGACCACAACATAACATTTGAACTCTTTCTATTGTTGATTAATGTTTTTTTTGTTTTTCTTCCCAGGTTATTTTTACTTTCTAAATCCGATTTTTCTTGTGCAACAAAATAACTATATAAATATGTATACATATATTCTATTTAACATATATTTTAAGATATTTAACATGTATAGGATTGTCTGCCATCTAGGGGAGGGAGTGGAGGGAAGGAGGGGAAAAGTTGGAATAGAAGTTTTTGCAAGGGTCAATGTTTAGTCAATACGTTTTGTCAATAAAAAGGTATAATGAAAAAAAGAATGTGTTGAGAGCATACAAAATATGAAATAAAAATGAGAAGCTTAGAGCTTCAGCATTGGAAAAGAACTAAAGAAACAGTCTCTTCTAATTGTATGAATTATTTTCATAAAATTTCAAGCAGATACCCACTTCATGTTGTTAGCTATAATTGTTAGAGAATGTCCATTATTGATCTGACACAAACTTCCTTGTATTTTTCAAGAATTTACCAGATTGTGTGTATATCTCAGTGCTTTAATCCAGAGAGATAAATTGTGTAGATACATAGATAAATAGATAGATAAACTGATTGATTGATTGATGGGTAGATGGAGGGATATATATATATATATATATATATATATATATATACATAAAATTTTCTTTCAAACATACATATATACTTATAAATTGGTTATATTTAAATGAATAAGGCTAAGATTTTGATGATTTATCTTGTCTATCTCTACTGCTCTCAAAACAATGCCTTTTCTAATGTAAAAATTATCATTTTAACATGAATCTGTTTTCCTGTGCTATTTTACCTAAAACTTTCACCTTTTCCTCTTTTTCTATACTCAGTTCAAGAATTTAATTTCCATTTTTAATGATCCTTAAAGTATATTGCCATGAAAAAGAAGGATATAGATACATCCATACATCCTACCAACTTTGAAATCAAAGGTAAAATGCTTTCCTTAGGCTAATATTCAAGGCAAAGATGTAAATGATAAATGGGCATATTTTAAAATTGTTCAGTTCTTTATTAAGAATTCTCTAATTCCTTGCTGGCTTTATAAATTTTAAGATGTCTTCTCTTTAACCACATGGCTTGAATTGTGCCATAAAAGTATTCTTCTCCACAATCTGGAGGCACTTCTGGTCAAACTTGGAAGTAATGTCATTAACTTTAAGTCAGACTTCTCTCTAGGACATCAACAATGATTTCATAGGATGTGAACATACTTAATTTTTTTTCAATAGCACATCTATTTTCACATGATACAGTCACTGTTCACTTCACCATAATAAACAAATTCTAAAGAGGTACATATCATAATTGATGGGTATGCTGTTTTGGATCACTGTACTATCCTCAGCCTGGTCACCATTCTTAAATGCGTGAATCTTCTTCTTGATCTCAATGTGATGTGATGGTAGCCTTTCTGACCAAAGCAGACAATAGAAAATGCCACATAGGTAAGAGGTCAAGCTCTGAAGCAGGAAATTCTGTGCAGTGAGGCAAGATTTGTTACAAGGAAGTTTCTTAGCATGTCATTGATAGCTGACTTCATTGCAATCATTGTACTCGGTTACCCAAATGGCATTACTCATATTATTTTGGCCAATCACTTAGAAAAGGGCATGCTATTTTTTTGAGTTTCTCCTAGACCTCAGGAAGTTTCTCAGGAACACTGCTGTCATTCCTTAGAAATTCTACCAAGTGAAACTTCTTTTTCCTCAAAAGGATTACACATAGGAAGCTATGGACAATCACTTGGATAAGCTGACAGTATTTCTTCATATTGCTGAAGTCTTTGTCAATTTATTTCTCGTCAAGAATATTCTAACATTTTCTATATTTCTACCAATTATAAGACTGCTTCTAGCACACATTTCTAATGTTCTTTCAAAAGATCATTTTGCATACATAAAAGGCTACACGTTGCCTATGAGAATTATGGGAGATGTTTCTTCATAATAACTTTTTCAAGTGCTTCCTTCTAGTTCACCATGAGGCCAGAATTATCATAAAGAATGTCAGTCATACTTGTTTTGCCAGGGATGTATTGAAGTCAGTTTGGACTTTTTTCAGTGTAAAATTTTACATCTCAGAAATTGGCAGATATTATAATTTGGGACTTTATTATCTAAACTTAAGAAAGTGATGGAGAATTTATTAATAATCCAGAATAAAATAGAAATGTGTTTTTCATTAAGTGTTTTCAGAGTCTAGTTTTTAAACTGGCCCAGGAAAGCTGTGAAGTGGATGGGCTCACTTGGTGCATCTTTAGAAAGTTCTTTCAACTTTCTTGGGTTCCTACTGCTTTGTTTCCAAGGCTGGAATTGCAAAGACCCATGCCTGGGAATAAGGAAAGCATTCCAATGGGATGTGCTACTACTAAATTTGAAATAAGCAGGGAGAGGTAAAGAGATATCTTCAATAAATCAAGAGCTAGCATTAAGAAGGGAGGTAGGAATTTGGAAATCTAACTTATAGCTAAAATTTGTAAATTTTTTAATTTGCAAAGTTTGAATTTGTAAAGTTTTAAATTTCAGAATATGTAGATTGTGCCACATAAGTCAAAGGACTAAATATTGTGAAAAAGATGGCAAATTATTGCACAGTGACAATGGAGCTATGGGAAGGGTCATGCTGACAACATAGGCAGACCTCAAAGCTGCTGAGATCTTACTTACTCTGGGGTTTAGTCTTTGAGTTCTACAAATGAAATTTTGTAGATAAAAGAACTCCATTCATAAATGTGTATAAATAAATAGTTGATAGATATATCTATACACATACTTATACATGTATGCACACATGAAATTGTATTTATACAACATATATATGCATAATCATTTGCATACATGTAGACATACGTGGAAACTGTCATTATTGTCTTGTCTGGTTGCCATGAAACAGGAAAAATCTTTGTAGAATTCTCAGCTACTCAAATGTACACAAGGCTAACAAGAAAAGCAAGGTAATGATTTATTGAAGGAAATAATATTTTTCAGTAGGCTAATCAGCCTGGATGTTGCTATCAAGTCTTTAGCAATCTTGATCCTTTAAATAATGACAAAAACATACCTTTGGAGAACAAATTTATATCTTCTTTTTCTTAAATTTTTGTCTATATAGTTTTTAATGTTCAAAGCTATCTTTTCAGTTTTTCATTAATTACAGTCTTAGTGATTTGGTTTTCTGTATAAAATATGTGAAGTATTAGTTAAAAAAAAAAAAGTGGATGAGGCACAGCAGCCACCTTCCTAAAGGTTAGTGCTGTAGAGACATAACTAAAAACAACTAGAATTAAAAATAATTGCATCCATGATTTTATTGATTTTGATGTTATTTTCATTTTACATGCATATTAACTTTTTAAATGAACCTTTTTTTATAAATCATATTGGGAGAGAAAAATCAGAACAAAAGAGAAAGACCATGACAGAAGAAAAAATAAAAAAGAAAATGAATATAGAATGGGTTTATTTACATTCATTCTCTTTAGTTCTCTCTCTGGATGTAGATAATATTTTCTTTCCAAAATTTATTGAGATTGGCTTAGATCAATGAACTACTGAGAAGAACAGGTCTTTCATAGTTGATCATGGCCTTTCTAAAATCACTTGTTCATCATTTTTTTATAGAACAATAATATACCATTACTTTCATATGCCACAATTTGTTCAGCCATTCCTCAATTGATATGCATTTACTCATTTTCCAGTTCCTTGCCACCATAAAAAGAGTTGCTACAGGCTTTTTCTACAAACATTTTTGCACATGTGGATTCTTTTTCCTCCTTTACAGACCTAGTAATGGCACTGCTGGATCAATGGATATGCAGAGTTTTATAGCTCTTGGACATAGTTCCAAAATGCTCTTCAGATTGGTTGGATTATTTTACCTCTCCACCAACAATTCATCAGTGTCCCAATTTTCTCATATCCCCTCCAACATGTATCATTGTCTTTGCTTGTCATCTTGGCCAATCCAAGAGCTGTAAGTAATACCTCAGAGTTATTTTAATTTAATTTAATTTCTCTGTTCAACAGTGATTTGAAGCAATTTTTTTCATATGACTAGAAATAGATTTAATTTAATCATCTAGGAATTGTCTGTTCATGTTCTTGCTTCATTTGTCAATTGGGGGAGGGCAATATGGATGTTATTTTCAATAATGTAGATCAAAATCTTTTTTCCCATGTTATCCTATAAGCTTAACAACAGAGAGTCAAGTGGGAATAGGAATCTTCTTTGCTTTATCTTGGCATCATGAACATTATATTAGTCACACAGCCTGGTCATCAATAATTATTTCTTGTCACCATGTGAACGATCTATATTTTGTTTAATCATGCCTTTCCTTTATATTTTTTTAACTTCAGTCCTTAACCCATTCTACTTCTATTATCATGAACTCTTTATCTAATCACAGACTTTTTTCATTCCATCTTTATTGTATGCATGATGCTTAACTTCTTCTTTTTATCCTCACTTTGACATATCTTCCATTCACTACTTAGTTCTTTTCTAGGTCTAATTCCTATATTCTTTATATTGTTCTTCATTCCTTATTTTGACACCTTAATAACCTAACAACTCTACACTCTCCTCTACCTCAAATCCATTGTCCTCTTGTTCTATGATCATTCCTCATTAAAATTCAGCACTGAATTTATTCTACCAGTGCTTTGTTGTTATTTATTTTTTGCTAAATGGAACTAAAGGAAATACACAACCAGTACTTTCTAGAAAGATACCCAATTCATGCAATCTAATAGATATTAATTGCAGTGAGGCAAACAACCAGTCTTTTCTAATTGATTCATTACCTCACACTTCATTTTGACTGCTTTCAACTTTTTCATTTCTTTTTAAGCCTTCAGTGGTTTCCTCTATCACCCTATCAGCTAAGGATTTCCCTCAAATTATAATTAAGAAGAAAAATGAAAATATCATTGAGAGTTATCTTTTGTCCCTTCTTCTTCATCTCTAATCAGTCAAAGATCTTCCACTATCTCCTCATTCAATCTTGTTGCAGATAAAGTAATGATAAACTTTCCAAGGCAAAGTCCATTCACATGTGCTCCTGATCCAATCCACTAATAATTTCTACAGTAAATACTTTACCCTAAGTACCATGTTTGCTCTCTTTTCTTCACTTTCAATCTACTTGTCCCATCTTTGTTTGCAATAAATATTTCTATTTCTCTCTTATACTTAAAAATCTCTCACTGATTTCTATCAATTCTTTTGGCTGTTATTCTTTATCTTTTTTACTCTTCATATTTAAACCCCTGAAGAAAATTATTTGCAACTGGTTCTCTCAACTTTTGCTCTTCATTCTTCCTTGTAAACATTTTCTAGTCCAGGTTTTGACCTTATTCAACTGAGGCTTCTCTTTTCAAAAATTCTGATGATCTCTTAATTTTCATATTAATAAACTTTCCTCAAGCCTCATATTGTTTAAAGTCTATGTCCAATTTGACATTCTTTATCACCTTCTCATTTTTGATACTCTCTTCTGTTGATTTATGTGACTACTTTCTATGGGTCTCCTTCTATCTGTCCAGCTGCTCATTTCAATTTCCTTTTTTTTCAAACTATGTTTTCTCTACTAAACAGGTTGTTGCCCAAGCTTGTTTGGGTTCTATCAAGATATTAGGGGAAATTCTGTTTTCCAGAGCTAAGGCTTCCCAATGCTCTGACCTTGGCTTAACAATAATCCTTTGTGTTCCCACACTAAATGATTTTAGCCACAGCAAAATCCTAGAATTTTTTTCACACCACCATTAGATGGCCTCTGAGTATGGAAAAGTACCTGTAGTACCCATGTTCTGAACAATGTGCCTGATAACCAGTTGAAATTACCATTTTAATTATGTGTTTTGTCATGTTTATGTTGAATGCTAATCTGCTGTTACTACCTATCATTTTTGTCTATACCTGTGTCTTTGTAAAATGTCTTTGTGTTATGAGATAGATTCTGCTATCTTGAAACATCTAAAATGCTGCCCGCCAGTACACCTTCTAATAACTATAGCTAGAGAGTAAAGGACACTGGGAATGATTAACAAACTTTCATTCTTGAAGCAAAAGTTCCAGTAAACAGGATTAATTCCTGCTGTAAGCTTTTCATGGGATATTATGTTATAAGAAAAGAAAAAAAGTGTGGGAAAAAGCATTGTAACACACTCTCTCCCCTGTATATTTAGCTCTGAAGATATTGCAATTACAGAATAAAGTCAGATAACCAAAGTTTATAGAACTGTTGAAAGTAAGTTTTAGGGTTTTTGCTATATAATTTGTTTTAAGGAAATATAAAAATTAAAGTTTATAAAGTTTTAAATGTAAATAGAAAATTAATAGCTTCATTGTTCTAGGGAAATAAAGGAAGCTAGGTAGTTAGAAAAATCTTAAAGAGAACAAGGAAAAAAAATGTTTTAAAATTATCACAACCTCCTATTAACCCATCCTTGAAATTGTAGTTTCTATCATAATTTGTAATTAATCTTCAGTCACTGAAATCTAAACAAATAAGGTTAACTACTGTGTCTTGTTATCAACATTATAACATTGGCTCCTCCTTGAGACCACATCATGGCTAGCAGTTACTCTAGCAGAAGAGGATGAGAAAGAAAAGAGAGATACTAAAAAAAATTTTTCCCTGCAATTGCAGCAAACTGTCCCTCTTTGTGTTCCTTATTTTCCTTTAGGAAAGGAAAGTATTATGCCTTTAATCAACAAGAGATTCAAACTATGAGTTTTTACTGGAAGATAGAATGTAGAATAAAAGCTAGCCCATTTCTCAGAGCCTCTCACCATTTTAATTGGAGGACTTTTCTCTCTTTGTTCTGATCTCTGAGCCCCCTAATCCTTAACTCGGATATGACGTTATATTCTATCCCTTCATGGTATCAAATTCCAAAATAAAGGAGTTGAAAAAATGATGGGAAAATGTAATAAAACTTGAATTATATTCTGTCCATACAGATATATACTTCAAAGCTCCAGAGTCCACCTAGTGGAAGAAGACAGCAATTGCAGCGGGGCCCCACATTAGCAGGGACCCCCTTTTGCAGCCCATCCCTCTAGGCTGGGGACATCACACAAGTGCAATATATCCTGTCCATCTTTATTTCCTAACCTGTTCTTATTCCAAGCTTTTCCCACCTTATTGTCTCCTGACACTCTATAATAATCCTGGTAGCAGATGGGCTCATCAAGGGCAGCAACTAGCTGGCTCCTACCTTGTATTGCCAGGCTAAATGCTTCCAGGGACACAAGGACTTTCCCAGAAAGCAGCTGGATATGGCCTGCAAAAGGATGGCTTTGTATTAGAAATTCTGGCTGAGCTTTGGAGGCTGGAAAGGTATAGCAGAGGCCACTGGTTTCCTGGAATGTCTTCGGCCAGGATCTCCCCATTGGTGGCTCTGATTCATGGACAAGGAGTGAAGGGGCAGGAGTCTGATGTAGTCAGGATTATACCAGGGCTAATACACATGTATCTAAGGTTTTCATCATTGGTCACAAAGGCCTAACTCTCAGATCACTACTACCACTGTATTCTAACAGTAGCCAATACATCATACACAAAAGTATTCAAATAGCAGTTAATGGAATGTCTGGCAGATGTTTCCCAGATGTGTTTCTTTGAAGCCAGTAATCCTGCCTTCCCCCAAAGATTCTTGGTACTGGTAAACACCAAGGTTAGACACATCCCCTGATTTCTCAGGCCTGTCATCTTCAAGGCAGATAGAGAAGCTGAGCCAGACATGATTAGTAGAGCTCTCCAAGGACAAAAGAGTATTATGCCTTTTCCAGCAATATTTCTACTATATGTGGCCCTAAGATTGGACTGTGTTCCCCCTACCAAATTCAGATAGACTTTTCCTGAAGTTCTTCCAAAATATTTTAAATTGGAAATTTATTACACCCTGACTTTCTATGGATCTGTTACTCCAAAATCCGTTTAGAGTTTTGATCTAGCACTGATTCTGAGGGAAGCTGGAGAGAGCTAAAACAATAGCCTTCTCTCTGCCATCTTGGCTCCACCTATCTTTTTTCCAAATTGGTTAATTTTTATTCTTACCTAAATCTCAAGATATACCCTATAAAAAACACCTATCACATCTTGATAGATACAGCTCCTGCCTTTCTGGAGTACTTTTCCAGGGGTCTTTTTCACTGGGTACCTCTCCCACCCATTCCTAATTGTTCAGCTTCCTTTTCTGCTTTTTGTTTCTGATAGCTTTGATATATTTCTTTTCCTCAGATAACTTGTTAATTCATGAATTACCTCTACACTACAGACTTCCTTTGTGTTTACTTTTTCTGATCCCAGTTTTTTCGAATCTTTCTTTTCCTTGTTCATCATCTCTATCTCTTTTAGGAGCATATCAAGCATTGTGACGTTGAAGTATAAACATGGTGTGTTCACTTATTTTGATGGTAAAATATTTGCTATAAAAATATTTGCAGATCTTTTCCATCTTCTTTCTTTGGTTCATCTTCTTTCTAATTTCATCCATCATAATGTTCTTTTTATTTGATTTTAGTTGAATAAGTTTCTCGTGAACCATTCCTTTAATTATTTTTTTCAAAGAACCAACCTGACCAATAAGCCTATTTAAGAAATCTATAATATGCCAGGTACTGTACTAGAACTTGATTTCTACAAAATGATGAACAAGCTGATTTTAGAATGGCCTAGAAAGATTTGCTGAATGAAACAAGCAGTACCAGGAACATATTGTATACAATAACAACAAGAATGAAAGACTTGGTTCTTCTCAGTGGTTCAGTAATTCAAAGCAATCACAATAGATTTTGGACAAAAAATGTCATCTGCATCCAGAAAAAGATCTAAAGATATTGAATGTAAATCAACATATACTAAGTTCACTTCTTTTTTCTGTTTTTTTTTTTTTTAATCTCTCCCATGGATTTCCCTTTTGCTCTGATTCTTCTCTCCCAACATGATTCATAAAGCAATGTGTGCCAATAAATAAATAAATATTTGAAAATCCAATTACTTTTGGTTTTTTTCAGGGGCTGACAAAGCACTGATATTTGATTTCTACCTTTTTGTGAAGTTGTAGTGACACTGTCATAATGAAAACTGAATATGCAAAATGATAACAGCATTCATAAGAGAAGTTGGAAGCAAACCAGAAAAATCCACACAAGTTTCTGTCTCATAATTGTTGTGCCTCCAAGGAGCCTCTGCCTCATAGAGAGCATATGTCTGAAAAAAGGCATCTGAGGATTTGAAAGATCACTTGGTAGTTAACATTGCTCTCCTCCTCCTATCCTTCTATCTCCATCATAGCACTTCTCCTATTGAAATATTAGTTGAATGACCATTTTAATGCTCATTCTCCACCCCCTCAAGGTGCTAGGCAATTTCACTTAGAAATTAAAAACTGAAGCAGACAACCATTAGCAAGCCATTTATCTCAGAGGCTCATACTTTAAGGGACTTAGAATGTGCCATCGCTGAGCAATCAATGCAATCAGCTTTGACTTTATGGTCACCCCAGGCATCACTCTTTGATGGATTAAAAAATGTTTCCATCAAAATGACATCTGCTGTTTTCAAAATATGATGTAGATTTGTTTGGGCTTTTACTCAACAAGGAAATTTAATATAAGTAAACTAAAGTAGAGCATGGTCAAACTAAGGACATTTATTAATCTATGTAAGAAAGGCAGTGCAGTGTAATAAATAGAAAGCTGTTTGTGAGACAATTTGATCTGGGTTTCAGTCCTGCATCTAACACATACTGTCTGTGTGATCCTAGGAAGTAATTTAGCATGTCAGTGATCTCAGCAATTGTGTAAAATTGTAAGATTCAGAGCGGTTGCTGACCTACATTTGCAGAGGGAATATCTCACCTGAAAGTTACCAGTATTAATGAAATTACAAGTCCAATCCCTTCCCTAAGAATCTTTACATTAGAGATATTCAGTTCTCAGATTCACAAGGGTTTTATATAGGAAGTATTTCGATAAAAAGCTTCAAAATGAGTTGCTTATAAAAATGGAAACTTGATCTTTTAGGTAATTCCCATTTTTTATTAATTTTATAATTATGAAAATTTTTGACAATACATATACATGAGTAATTTTTTATAACATTATCCCTTGTATTCATTTTTCCAAATTTTCCCCTCCCTCCCTCTACTCCCTCCCCTAGATGACAGGCAATCCTATACATATTAAATGTGTTACAGTATAACCTAGACACAATATATGTGTGTAAATCCAATTTTCTTGATGCACATTGAGAATTGGATTCAAAGGTATAAGTAAGCTGGGTAGAAAAACAGTAGTGCTAAGAGTTTACATTCAATTACCAGTGTTCCTTCTCTGGGTGTAGCTGTTTCTGTACATCATTGATAAATTGGAAGTGAGTTGGATCTTCTTTATGTTGAAGATATCCACTTCCATCAGAATATATCTTCATACAGTATTGTTGTTGAAGTATTTAGTGATCTTCTGGTTCTGCTATTTCACTCAGCATCAGTTCATGGAAGTCTCTCCAAACCTCTCTCTATTCATCCTGCTGGTCATTTCTTACAGAGCAATAATATTCCATAACATTCATATACCATAATTTACCCAACCATTCTCTAATTGATGGACATCCATTAATCTTCCAGTTTCTAGCCACTACGAAAAGAGCTGCCACAAACATTTTAGCACACACAGGTCCCTTTCCCCTCCTCAGTATTTCTTTGGAATATTAGCCCAATAGCAGCACTGCTGGATCCAAGGGTATGCATAGTTTGATGACTTTTTGGGCATAGTTCCAAATTTCTCTCCAGAATGGCCGGATTCTTTCATAGCTCAAAAACAATGTATTAGTGTCCCAGTTCTCAGACATCCCCTCCAACATTCTTCATTATTTGTTCCTATCATCTTAGCCAATCTGACAGGTGTGTAGTGGTATCTCAGAGTTGTCTTAATTTGCATTTATCTGATCAGTAGAGATTTGGAAAACTCTTTCATATAAGTGGATATATTTTCAATTTCATCATTTGAAAATTGTCTGTTCATAACTTCTGACAATTTATCAATTGGAGAATAGTTTGATTTCTTATAAATTAGGGTCAGTTCTCTATAGATTTTGGAAATGAGGTCTTTATCAGAACATTCAACTGTAAAAATATTGTCCCGATTTGTTACTTCCCTTCTAATATTGTTTGCATTAGTTCTGTTTGTGCAAAAGCTTTTTAATTTGATATAATCAAAATCTTCTATTTTGTGATCAATAATGATCTCTAGTTCTACTTTGGTAATAAATTCCTTCCTCTGCCACAGGTCTGAGAGGTAGACTTTCCTTTGTTCCTCTAATCTATTGATGATCTCATTCTTTATGCTTAAATAATGGAACCATTTTGATCTTATCTTGGTATGTGGTTTTAAGTGTGGGTCCCATATCTAATTTCTGCAATACTAATTTCCAGTTTTCCCAACAATTTTTTTTTTTCAAATAATGAAGTCTTATTCCAAATGTTGGTATCTTTCGGTTTGTCAAACATTAGATTGCTATATTTGTACCCTATTTTGTCCTGTGTACCAAATCTGATCAACTAGTCTATTTCTTATCTAATACAAATGATTTTGGTGACTGCAGCTTTATAATATAGCTTTGGATCAGGTACAGCTAGACCACCTTCATCTACTTTTTTTTTTCATTAATTCCCTTGAAATTCTCGACCTTTTATTCTTATAGATGAATTTTGTTGTTATTTTTTCTAGGTCATTAAAATAGTTTCTTGGGAGTCTGATTGGTATAACACTAAATAAATAGAATAGTTTGGGGAGTATTGTCATCATTATTATGTTTGCTCAGCCTATCCAAGAGCACTTAATTATCTTTGCAATTATTTTATTTTTATGGTGAGTGTTTTGTAATTTTACTAATATAATTTCTGACTTTTCTTTGGTAGATGGATTCCCAAATATTTTATACTCTCAACATTTGTTTGGAATGGAATTTCTCTTTGTATCTCTTGCTGTTGCATTTTGTTGGTGATGTATAAAAATGCTGAGGATTTATGTGGATTTATTTTGTATCCACCAACTTTGCTAAAGTTGTGAATTATTTCTAATAACTTTTTATTAGAATCTCTGGGATTCTCCAAGTACACCATCATATCATCTGCAAAGAGTGACAGTTTGATTTCCTCATTACCTACACTTATTCCTTTAATCTCTTTCCTGACTCTTATTGCCAAGGCTAGCATTTTTTTAATAATATTATCCCTTGTATTCATTTTTCCAAATTATCCCCCCCTCCTTTTACTCCCTCCCCCCCCGATGACAGGCAATCCCATACATTTTACATGTGTTACAATATAACCTAGATACAATACATGTGTGTAAATACCATTTTCTTATTGCACAATAAGCATTAGATTCCAAAGGTACATGTAATCTGGGCAGACAGATATTAGTGCTAACAATTTACATTCACTTCCCAGTGTTCCTTCTCTGGGTGTAGCTACCTCTGTCCATCATTGATCAACTGGAAGTGAGTTGGATCTTCTTTATGTTGAAGATTTCCACTTCCATCAGAATATATCCTCATACAGTATTGTTGTTGAAGTGTATAGTGATCTTCTGGTTCTGCTCATTTCACTCAGCATCAGTTGATGTAAGTCTCTCTAAGCCTCTCTGTATACCTCCTGCTGGTCATTTCTTACAGAGCAATAATATTCCATAACATTCATATACCATAATTTACCCAACCATTCTCCAATAGATGGACATCCATTCATCTTCCAATTTCTAGATACAACAAATAGAGCTGCCACAAACATTTTGGCACATACAGGTCTCTTTCCGCTCTTTAGTATTTCTTTGGTATATAAGCCCAGTAGTAGCGCTGCTGGGTCAAAGGGTATGCACAGTTTGATAACTTTTTGGGCATAGTTCCAAATTGTTCTCCAGAATGGCTGGACTCTTTCGCAACTCCACCAGCAATGTATTAGTGTCCCAGTTTTCCCACATCCCCTCCAACATTCATCAGTATTTGTTCCTGTCATCTTAGCCAATCTGACAGGTATGTAGTGGTATCTCAGAGTTGTCTTAATTTGCATTTCTCTGATCAGTAGTGATTTGGAACACTCTTTCATGTGAGTGGATATAGTTTCAATTTCATCATCTGAGAATTGTCTGTTCATATCCTTTGACCATTTATCAATTGGAGAATGGTTCGGTTTCTTATAAATTAGGGTCAGTTCTCTATATATTTTGGAAATTAGACCTTTGTCAGAACCTTTGTTTTTAAAAATATTTTCCCAATTTGTTACTTCCCTTCTAATCTTGTTTGCATTAGTATTGTTTGTACAGAAACTTTTTGGTTTGATGTAATCAAAATCTTCTATTTTGTGATCAATAATGATCTCTAGTTCTCCTCTGGTCATAAATTCCTTCCTCCTCCACAGGTCTGAGAGGTAGACTATCCTCTGTTCCTCTAATCTATTTATTATCTCATTCTTTATGCCTAAATCATGGACCCATTTTGATCTTATCTTGGTATATGGTGTTAAGTGTGGGTCCATATCTAATTTCTGCCATATTAATTTCCAGTTTTCCCAACAGTTTTTCCAAATAATGAATTTTTATCCCTAATGTTGGTATCTTTTGGTTCGTCAAAGATTAGATTGTTATAGATGTACCCTTTTTTGTCCTTTGTATCTAATCTGTTCCACTGATCTACCGGTCTATTTCTTAGCCAATTCCAAATGGTATTGGTGACTGCTGCTATATAATATAGCTTTGGATCAGGTACAGCTAGACAACCTTCCTCTGAGTTTTTTTTTTTTTTTTTTCATTAGTTCCCTTGCAATTCTTGACCTTTTATTCTTCCATATGAATTTTGTTGTTATTTTTTTCTAGGTCATTGAAATAGTTTCTTGGGAGTCTGATTGGTATAGCACTAAATAAATAGATTAGTTTGGGGAGTATTGTCATCTTTATTATATTCGCTCGGCCTATCCAAGAGCACTGAATGTCTTTCCAATTATTTAAATCTGACTTTATTTTTGTGGCAAGTGTTTTGTAATTTTTCTCATATAATTCCTGACTTTTCTTTGGTAGATGGATTCCCAAATTCTTTATACTCTCAACATTTGTTTGGAATGGAATTTCTCTTTGTATCTCTTGCTGTTGCATTTTGTTGGTGATATATAAAAATGCTGAGGATTTATGTGGATTTATTTTGTATCCTGCCACTTTGCTAAAATTCTGAATTATTTCTAATAGCTTTTTAGCAGAGTCTTTGGGGTTCTCTAAGTATACCATCATGTCATCTGCAAAGAGTGATAGTTTGATTTCCTCATTTCCTACTCTAATTCCTTGAATCTCTTTCTCAGCTGTTATTGCCGAAGCTAGCGTTTCTAGTACTATGTTGAATAGTAATGGTGATAGTGGGCAACCTTGTTTTTCACTCCTGATCTTACTGGGAAAGGTTGCAGTTTATTTCTGTTGCAAATTATGGTTACTAACTAACATATTTTTATGCTCCTGATTATTCTAAGGAATAGTCCATTTATTCCTATACTCTCAAGAGTTTTTAGTAGGAATGGATGTTGGATTTTGTCAAATGCTTTTTCTGCATCTATTGAGATGATCATATGGTTTTTATTAATTTGATTATTAATATGGTCAATTATATTAATAGTTTTCCTAATATTAAACCAGCCCTGCATTCCTGTAATAAATCCTACTTGATCATCGTGTATTATCCTGGAGATGATTTTCTGAAGTCTTTTTGCTAATATCTTATTTAAGAGTTTAGCATCAATATTCATTAAGGAAATTGGTCTATAATTTTCTTTCTCAGTTTTCTATCTACTGGTTTAGGTATCATTACCATGTCTGTGTCATAAAAGGAGTTTGGTAGGACTCCTTCATCCCCTATTTTTTCAAATAATTTATATAACATTGGGGCTAATTGTTCTTTAAATGTTTGGTAGAGTTCACATGTGAATCCATCTGGTCCTGCGAATTTTTTCCTAGGGAGTTGATTAATAGCTTGTTCTATTTCTTTTTCTGAAATGGGACTATTTAAGCAATTTATCTCCTCCTTTGTTAATCTAGGGAGCCTATATTTTTGGAGGAAGTCATACATTTCACTTAAGTTATCAAATTTATTGGCATAAAGTTGGGCAAAATAACTCCTTATTATTTCTCTAATTTCCTCTTCATTGGTGGAAAGATCCCCCCCTTTTCATTTGTAAGACTAACAATTTGATTTTCCTCTTTCTTTTTTCTGATCAAATTTACCAAAGGTTTATCTATTTTATTGGCTTTTTCATAAAACCAACTCTTGGTTTTATTTATTAATTCAATAGCTTTTTTACTTTCAATATTATTGATTTCTCCTTTTAATTTTTGTATTTCAAGTTTAATTTTTGGTTGGGGGTTTTTAATTTGGTCTTTTTCTAGCTTTTTAAGTTGCAAGCCCAATTCGTTAATCTTCTCTTTCTCTATTTTCTTCAAATAAGCCTCTAAAGATATAAAATTTCCCCTTATTACTGCTTTAGCTGCATCCCACAGATTTTGGTATGATGTCTCATCATTGTCATTATCTTGGGTGAAATTATTAATTGTTTCTATAATTTGCTGTTTCACCCAGTCATTCTTTAAGATGAGATTATTCAGTTTCCAATTACTTTTTGGTCTATTTACCCCTAACTTTTTACTGAATGTAGCTTTTATTGCATTGTGATCTGAGAAGAAGGCATTTATTATGTCTGCCTTCCTACATTTAATTTTGAGATCTTTATGTCCTAATATATGGTCTATTTTTGTATAGGATCCATGAACTCCTGAGAAGAAAGTATATTCCTTTCTATTGCCATTCAGTTTTCTCCAAAGGTCTATCATATTTAGTTTTTCAAATGTTCTATTTACTTTTTAAATTTCTTTCTTATTTGTTGTGTGGTTTGATTTGTCTAAATCTGAGAGTGCAAGGTTGAGATCTCCCACTATTATAGTTTTACTGTCTATTTCTTCTTGCAATTCTCTTAACTTTTCCTTTAGAAAGTTAGATGCTATACCACTTGGTGCATATATGTTTAGTATTGATATGGCTTCATTATTTATGCTACCTTTCAGCAGGATATAGATTCCTTCCTTATCTTTTTTAACTAGATCAACTTCTGCTTTTGCTTGATCTGAGATAAGGATAGCTACCCCTGCTTTTTTGGCTTTACCTGAAGCATAATAGGCTCTGCTCCAACCTTTTACCTTTACGCTGTATGTAACTCCCTGCTTTAAGTGTGTTTCCTGTAGACAACATATTGTAGGGTTCTGATTTTTGATCCAATCTGCTATCTGTCTCCATTTGATGGGAGCATTCATACCATTCACATTTACAGTTAAAATTACTAATTCTGTATTTCCTGCCATCATATTATCCCCAGATTATGCTTTTTCCCTTGACCCCCCTATCCCCTTCCCCGATATTTAATTTATAGACCCCCCTTGTGACGCGCAGCTCTCCCTTTTTTTAGTATCCCTCCCCCCTCCCTCCAAGTCCCTTCCCTTATTCTCCTTTTCCTTTTCCCTTTTCCTCTCCCCCCCTTTAATGAGGTGAGAGAGAATTCTCTGAAAAACAAATATGTCAATTATTTACTCTTTGAGCCTCTTCTGATGAGAGTAAGATTTACACAATGATTCTCCCCCTCACTAAATTCCCTCAGATATGGTGTATTTTCTATGCCTCTTCCTGGGATGTAGTTTCCCTCTTTTTATCATTCCTTCCCCTTTTTCTGAAACAACCTCCTTCCCTTTGCTACACCCCCCCTTTTTTTTCTTTTATATCAGTAAAATCAAATTATCCATGAGTACTTTTTATATACCCACAACAGAGTTACAATTCTTAAGGGTTCTGTGTACCTTTTTCTGTTTCTCTTCAATCTTGTGGATGTAGATCAAATTTTTTGTTTAAGTCTGGTTTTGTTCTTAGAAACAGATATAATTCCTCTATTTCATTGAATGACCATCTTCTTCCATGGAAAAAGATGCTAAACTTAGCTGGATAGTTCATTCTTGGTTGCAGTCCTTGATCTTTTGCTTACAGAATATCATGTTCCAGGCCCTTCTGTCTTTTAATGTGGAGGCAGCCAGATCTTGTGTGACCCTTATTGTGGCACCTTGGTATTTAAATTGTTTTTTTCTAGCTGCTTGCAAGATTTTCTCCTTTGTGTGGTAATTCTGCAGCTTAGACACAATATTCCGTGATGTTCTTTTTTTAGGGTCTATTTCAGAAGGAGTTCGATGAATTCTTTCCACATCTACTTTCCCTTCTGTTTCTGTTATCTCTGGACAGTTCTCTTTGATAATTTCCTGTAAAATAGAATCTAGGCTCTTTTTTTGGTCATAGTTTTCGGGAAGTCCAATGATCTGCATATTATCTCTCCTAGATCTATTTTCCAGGTCTATAGATTTTCCCAGTAAGTATTTGACGTTGTTCTCCAGCTTCTCATTTTTTTTTGTTTTGTTTGACTGATTCTTGGGTTCTCTGTGAATCATTCATTTCTATTTGTTCCATCCTGACTTTTAAGGAGTTATTTTCTTCTTTCACAGTTTTTAGTTCTTTTTGTAAATGCCCAATTTCGTTTTTAAATGAATTGTTTTGCTCTATTGAATTTTTTTCCATTTCCCTAATTTTTTTTGAGAATTATATATTGCTCTGTTGAATTTTTTTCCATTTCACTATTTTTGTGAGTTACTTTCTTTTTCCAAATCACAAATCCTACTTTCTTGAGAATTTTTTTATCTTTTCCAATTCAGAAATCCTACTTTCCTGTAATTTTTTTAACTTTTTCTAATTCACAAATTCTGTTTTGCTGCACCTCCTGTGAATTCTTTATTTTTTCCAACTCAAATTTCAGAACATTGTTATTCTCTATCATAGCTACTCTTTCCTTTCCCCATTTTTCTTCAAACTCTCTTAACTTTTTAATAGTGTCTTCTAGGAGAGAGTTATGTGATGGGGAGCAGGTATCATTCCCCTTTAGTATGTTATCTGGAGACTCTCTGCTGTTAGCCTCTTCAGTGTTGGATACCCACTCTTTCTCTGTATAGAAGATGTCAATCGTTCTCTTCAGCTTCTTACTCATTATTAATACTGTGTGGGGTGTCTTCCCTTGGGGTAAGAAATTTATCAGCTTCCTCCCAACCCGGGGGTAGAATGCAACAACCCTGTGCCTGGGCTAAGAGAGAGCTCTGGGAAAGAATTCCCCTTCCCCCTCCCTGGAAATGCCTCAGAAGTGGTTAGCACGGCTGCACTGTGAAGAGTGCCCAGTGAGGAACCCTGCTGTGTGGCCTAGCGACTTCCCTGAGGTTTAAGTCTGAACCATGAAAGCGTCACAAACCCCAGCCAGAGCCTCCCATGCGGCCGTGGATATTAGCAGCTGACACGAAAAGCCCCTGCACTCAAACCTGATGTGTCTGCCCAGAAACCACAGCCTCTGCTTTGAAGGTTCTGCTATTATGGGAGTTCCACTGCTGTTGGAGTTTTCACTCGCTACTGCTAGAATTCCACTGTCTCAGGCTGAGCCCTGCACTGGATTAAAGGCTGCCCCGGGTTGTATCCCCCACTGTTCAGGCTCTCAACTACCTCAACAAAAAGCCCTGGGCAGCAGAAGGCGGCTGTACAGCAGTACCGAGATTGGTGCTAGGCCACTTCCGGATTGGGGTGAATCTAAGATCTGGCTTTATATTTTAAAATGGCTTGATTTCTCTTCTGATCTGCTGTTTTATAAGCAGAGTGGAGCTATCAGCCTGTGCCAGATTCCTCTACCTCAGTGGCTTCTCTGATCCTAGAGTTCTCCCAAGCCCAATCGGTGCAGTGTGCTAGCACCTAACCCTGTCTGTGCTGATCTTTTATTCCTCCCCTCAGAACCGACCTTTTCTGTTGAAATTCCAGATTCTCTTCAGCTGGTAAGTTGTGCTTCTAATCCTTGTGGTTTTTATCAGTCCAGGGTTATTTTTGAGGCTGATTACCTAGTTGGTATTGAGGGAAGAAGGGAGCTTACAAATTTGCATGTATCTTCTCTGCCATCTTGGCTCTGCCCCTTAAAAGGGAAACTTTGTACAGCAATAACTTGAAACTATACAATCTTTATATGGCCATGTCCATAAGTGGTATGAGTAAAAAATATAAGTAGAAAGATTTCAGGAAGTTAGAATTTTACAGAATAGTTCCTGGACCTAGTAGCTACTAGTTTTGCAAACATGGGCAAGTCAGCTAACTTTTTTGACACAGAGATTCCTTATCTATAAAATGGATATAATAATGCTTGAAGTATGCCTCACTCACAGGTCAAAATGAATAAAACATGTAAGCTTTTTTGTATTTGTAAGTGAAATAAATATGAGTTGCAGTTATTTTTGTTATCATTATTATCACAATTATGAATGCAATTAAGATTATTACTGGCAAGTTGAGTTTCTGAGAGTGGCAGATTACTACCACTAAACTTCTTCTAAGCCCTAAAACTATGGTTTTGCCCCATGGACAACTATAAGAATGTACAAAAATGACTATTTGGAATAGTTGTATTGAGATCATTCAATTCTTACCCATTTGATTAAATTAGCTGGATGTACTTTCAATCTTCAGCATTCTGTGATGCTCATATGAAACTTCAATACAAATGTTCCACAATTCTGATATGGAAAATACTAGGGCCAGGATTCTAAGTGATTATATTTGGTTGAAAAGTGGGGTCCAAAGAAATTGTGTATAAATCTAGTCTATAGTGAAAAGAAGATCTGGTCTAGCTATAGATAACCCTAAATGTTGCTTGTGGAGAATACAGGCAAGGCAGGTCACCCACAACAATTATAAATTAATCCTTAGAAAAAAGAAATTCTTCAAACACAAGGATCACTTCAAGAGTAGAACTCTTGTACCTATAGAATGCAACATTCCAAAATCTTTCAGATTGGTAAAGATTGAAATATTAAGATTAAAAAATGTGGATGGGAAAATAAACACACTAATGAAGTGTTCTGTAATGTTCGGGCTAGCTTTCTGGAGGTCCTTCTCACTGGCCTCAGTCTCAGCAGGATAGACACCATGAGAATGTCAGGAATAGAGTCTAGCATCTTTATTCTGACCTAGTCTTGATCTTAGCGTAGGAGTGCAGGAGGCAAGAGAAGCACCAGGAGGATGGTCAAAAATGGCATATATCATTTCTAGTCCTTCTCAGCCCTTAAATACCTTGTTATGATTACATCATTATAGCATATCATGTATGTGTGAACTAGAGAACCATTACATCACAATAATAAGTACTAAGCATATGTATACTAAAGAATCATCATCTCATCAATTCTAAGGAATTAACACCTTGTAAATAACCTTGTTTCAAGTATATTTCTCCAGAGTTCCAGCCCTCTACATCTTTCATTCTTCTATCTTTTTCATATCACTCTAAATAGTCATTTAAATTTAAATAAAATTTAAATAAAGTATTTAAATTGAATGGTGCACAGGAAGTCACCAAGCTACACATGTATTTTGATCCTGAGCAACTAATAATAACTATACCCCAAAGAGATTAAAATGAAAAGGGAACAATTAGCACAAAAGCAGTGTAAGAACAAATCTTTTAGTGTATGCAAATTAGGCAATTACTGAATAAACTATTGTATAGGATTGAAATGAAATGTAATGTTGTTGCATTTGATGTTGTGGAACTACCCCTATTTCTTGAACATCTTTCTTATTTTTCATGGATAGGACTATCCTTTACTTCCATCACTTTTCTCAGTAAGGATAATCACTTCTAACTTTTTCAGCAGGGTGCATGAAATGGTAAGGGGGCACTAGGACCTCTGGTGAGAGCCCCTTTCAGGAATGCTCTCACTTTTGATAATCACCTGTCAATCAACTATTACATGTCTCTCCAAGAAACTACAACATGCATCATGGCCACACCCTGTTAAACAGTCTTGCCATTGTAAGAAACTGACAGACATTAACCTGTGGAAATTATATAGTGTTCGTAGTCTAAACCAGAAGTGTCAGACACTCAGCACATAGCACCTCATCTGCAACAGGATCCCATTAAAATGAAATCAGGGTGAGGGCGAGCCAAGATGGCAGAGAGGACACACTTCTTTGTCTGAGCTCTTCCTGTCTTCCCTAAAATCAACACCAGATCAAGTCTGGTTGGCTTTTGGAGAAATATAGAACACCCAGTTTCTGGGAGTGTAACAAATTTCCAGCAAAAGATATTTTGGAAAAACTGCAGGGAATGTCTGTCTCCCTAGACAAAGGGTGGGTTGCAGCCCAACATAATGCAGGGAGATCCAGGGTATAGAGATTGCCTCATACTGGGGGAATCTAATGGGAGGCTCGTAGTTAAATTAGAGCAGAATTTACTACTCTGTTCTGGTTTAAAAACCACTGGATCAATAGAGAAGCTATGAGACCTTCAGCACAAATACAGAAGACAAATAGTGAACCCCAAATCCCCAGCATAACAAGCAAGACTTGGCCATGACTGCCCAACATAAGAAGGAAGCCAGCAGCATGGACGTCAGGGGAGCATGAGACTCTTGTGTAGCAAGACAACTGTATAAATATGCATACATATATTGTATTTAACATATACTTTAACATTTAACATATATGGAACTACCTGCCATCTAGGAAAAGAGGTTGAGGGAAGGAGGGGAAAAGTTGAAACAGAAGTTTTTGCAACAGAATGTTAAAAAGTTACCCATGCATATGTTTTGTCAATAAAACGCTATAAAAAAGTGATATTGTAAGCAAATCAGGAGAACATAAAGTAGTTCAGATCTGTAAAGGAAGAAGGAATTTATTACCTAAGAAGAAATGGAGAGCATTATTAATAACAGATTTGATAATTTGATTACATTAAGTTAAAAAGTTTTTGTACAAACAAAACTAAATGCAGAAAAGATTAGAAGGGAAGCAATACACTGTGAAAACAACATTTTTACATTCAGGGGTTCAGATGAAGGCCTTATTTCTAAAATATATCACAAATTGACTGAAATTTATAAGAATTCAGGCCATTTTCCAATTGATAAATGGCCTAAGAATATAAACAATTTTCAGATGACAAAATTAAAACCATTTCTATTCATATGAAAAGGTGCTCTAAATCACTATTGATCAGAAAAATGAAAATTAAGACAATTCTGAGATACCACTACACACCTGTCAGATTGGCTAAGATGACAGGAAAAAATAATGACAAATGTTGGAGGGGATGTGGGAAAACCAGGACACTGATCCATTGTTGGTGAATTTGTGAAAAGATCCAACTATTCTGGAGAGCAATTTGGAACTATGCTCAAAAAGCTATAAAACTGTGCATACTCTTTGATCCAGCAATGTTTCTACTGGGCTTATATCCAAAAGAGATCTTAAAGAAAGGAAAGGGACCCACATGTGCAAAAATGTTTGTGGTAGCCCTTTTTGTAGTGGCAACTAACTGAAAACTGAATGGATGTTCATCAATTAGAGAATGGCTGAATAAATTATGGGTATATGAATGTTATGGAATATTATTGTTCTGTAAGAAATGATCAGCAGGATGATTTCAGAGAGGCCTGAAGACACTTACATGAACTGATGCAGAGTGAAATGAGCAGGACCAGGAGATCATTGTATATGGGAATAACAAGATTATACAATGATCAATTAGAATGTCTGGACTAGCTCTCTGGAGGATCTTGGGATCAGCCTTGATCTTAGTGGAGGAGTGCAAGAGGTAGGAGAGCCACCAGTAGGATGGCAAAAAAATGGAATGGTTCATTTCCATTCCTCTCAGCCCTTAACTACTTCAGTATGAATACATCATTATAGCACACTAAGTATATGTGAACTAGAGAACCATTATCTCATCATTTACACTAAGTAAACATACTGTTATAAGTATTCTTGCTTCAAATATACTTTTACAGAGTTCAGGCCCTCTACAATCAATTGTGATTTACATGGCTTTCTTCAATAATGAGATGATTCAGGGTAGTTCCAATAGTTTTGTGATAAAGAGAAGCATCTACACTCAGAGCGAGGACTGTGGGAACTGAGTGTGGTTCACAACAAAGCATTTCCACTCTTTTTGTTGTTGTTCATTTTATTTCTTATTTTTCCTGTTTGATTTGGTTTTTCTTGTGCAGCAAGATAATTGCATAAATATGTAAGTATATATTGGTTTTAACATATATTTCTATCATATTTAGCATATGTTGCATTACTTGCCATCCAGGGGAGTGGGTAGGGCAAGGAAGGGAAATTGTAATACAAGGTTTTGCAAGGGTTAATGTTGAAAAAATGTCTATACATATATTTTAAACATAAAAAGCTTTAATTTAAATAAATTCAATTGGCCAAATGTAAAAGGATATTTAAAAAAAAATAATAAGAAAATAATTCACTAAAAATAGAACAAATAAAAGTGAATAATTTAAGGAGACATCAAGAATCAATCAAATAAAACCCAATGAAAAAATAGAAGAAAATGTAAAATACTTAATCAGAAAAACAACTGAACTGGAACATAGATCCAGGAGAGACAATCTAAGAATTATTGAACTACCCAAATACCATGATGAAAAAAAAGAGCATAAACAAATCTTTCAAGAAATCTCCGAAATCTGCCCAAATGTCCTAGAACCAAATGGTAAAATAGCCCTTGAAAGAATCCACTGATCATCTCCTTAATGAAACCCCAAAATACAAACTGCAAGCAATATTATAATTTCCAGAATTATCAGGTCAAGGAAAAATAATGCAAGCAACCAGAAAGAAACTATAAATATTATTATATTTATATAACAATCAGGGGCCACAATCAGTATTACCTAGGACCTGGCAGCTTCCACTTTAAAGAATTAAAGAACTTCCAATATGATATTCTGTAGGGCAAAGGAAATTAGACTGTAGCCAAGATTTAACTATACAGCAAACTTAACGTTATATTTAAGGGGAAAATATAGATATTCAATGAAATAGGGAATTTCCATTTATTTTTGATGAAGAGACCAGAGCTGAACAGAAAATTTAATCTTAACATACAGAATTAAAGGAAAGCATAAAAAGGCAAAAAAAAAGGAAGGAAAAATATGTCTTATACAAATTAAAATGTTTACATACCTATATGGGAAGATAATGTCTTTAATTCTTGACAGCTCTATCTCTTACATATGTACACTTAAAGGGTGTAGGTTTAATTTGACTTTACCATGATGATATAAAAAAAGAAACTAGGGGTCAAAAAAGTATTGTACTAGAAGAAAAGGAAAGTGGAAGTAAATGAAGTAAAAACATGAAAAGGCAAAAAAACCGACCAACCAAATAAACAAGCAAACAAAAAAACAACCTGTTACTATTGAGGGAAAGAAGAGAGTGCAGGAACATTGTGTAAATCTTAATCTCATTGGATTTGGCTCAAAGAGAGAATATCAGAAAAATTTAGTTTAATTTAGAAACTTTCCTATAGGGAAATAGGAAAATAAAAGAAAGGAAAAGGGGAAGTAATAGAGGGAGAACCGAAGTAGAATGGGAAAGAGAAAAGATAGGGAGAGGCAGTAAAGAGATAAGATAGATTGAGGGAAGGCGTGATTTGAAGCAAAACACTGGTGAAGAGGGAAAGGGGGGAAGAAAAAATATGATTTGGGGAAAATAAGATGGCAAGAAATACAGAGTTAGTCATTTTAACTGTGAATGTCAGTGGGATCAACTCTCCCATAAAATGGAAGCAGATAGCAGACTGAATTAAAAGTCAGAATCCTACAATGTGTTATTCACAAGAAACACATTTAAAGCAGTGACACATACAGAATAAAGGTAAAAGGCTGGAGTAGAAACTATTATGCTTCAGCTGAAGTAAAAAAAAAAAAAAAGCAGTTGCAGCAATCCTGATTTCAGGTAAAGCAAAAGCAAAAACAGATCTAATTAAAAGAGATAAGGAAGGAAACTGTATCTTACTAAAGGGTCCCATAGATAATGAATTAATATCAATACTAAACATATATGAACTAAATGATATAGGTTTCAAGTTCCTAGAGAAGTTAAGAGACCTTCAAGAAAAAAAAAAATACACAGTAAAACTATATTAGTGGGAGGTCTCAACCTCCCTCTATCAAAAGTAAATAAATCAAACAACAAACTAAATAAGAAAGAAGCTAACAGAACAAAAATGTTATGTCCCAACACATGATCAGTTTTTGTGTAGGTGCATGTACTGTTGAAAAATAAAGTATATTTCTTTCTGTCCCCATTCAGTTTTCTCCAAAGGTTTATCATATCTAACTTTTCTAATACATTATTGGTGGATTGTGGATTTAATCATTCTAGCTATGTTCAAATGGAACTATACTCAAAAAGTTATCAGACTGTGCATACCCTTTGATCCAGCAGTGTTTCTATTGGGATTATATCCCAAGAGATCTTAAGGAAGGGAAAGGGACCCACACATGAAAAAATGTTTGTGGCAGCCCTTTTTGTAGTGGCAAGGACCTGGAAACTGAGTGGATCCTCATCAGTTGGAGAATGGCTGAATAAGATTAATATTGGAATGTTATCAAGTATTATTATTATTATTGCATAAAAAACAATCAGTACAATGATTTCAGAGATGTTTAGACTGACCTAAGTGAAGTGAGTAGAACCATGAGAACATCATACACAGAAATAGCAAGATTATATGATGATCAATTCTAATGTTTGTGGCTTTTTCCAACAGCCAAGTGATTCAGGAAAATTGCAATGTTCTTGTGATGAAGACAGCCATATGCATCCAGAAAGAGGACTGTAGGGACTGAATGTGGATCACAACATGTTTTTTCCACCTTTTTGGTTGTTGTTTGCTTGCCTTTTATTTTCATTCTCATTGTTTTTCCTTTTTGAACTGATTTTTCTCCTGCATCATGATAAATGTGTATAGAAGAATTGTACATGCTTAAATACATTGGATTACTTGCTATCTGGAAGAGCGGGTGGGGGAAGGGAGGAAGAAAAATTTTCAACACACGATTTTGCAAGAGTGAATGTTGAAAACTATCTTTGCATGTATTTTGAAAATAACTATTACTTTAAAAAATGTAATTGGGGCTATGGAGACTAAACGTTGGTGGAGTAGAGGCAA
Source organism: Sminthopsis crassicaudata (assembly GCF_048593235.1). Taxonomy (NCBI): domain Eukaryota; kingdom Metazoa; phylum Chordata; class Mammalia; order Dasyuromorphia; family Dasyuridae; genus Sminthopsis; species Sminthopsis crassicaudata. Next base: position 542,909,680 of record NC_133619.1, read on the forward strand.
CCCAGGTTGAACTCTCATGACATCCCCCTTCACAGAGCTTTAATATAATTCTTCAAATCGAATTTTGGAAGAATAGGGTCAACAAAAGATAAAGGTGAGACATTTTTCTAGCCTAAGAAAACTTAGGAGGTCAGCAGAAGAATTTTGTGACACCAATATGGAAGCATTTCTGGAGGCCTCAAATGTAGTAACAGCAACAGTGTTCACAGAAACGGCAGAAACTTTGGGATCCCTTAACCCCCAAAATATAAGAAGATCTGACAACTGGCAAGAAAGAGATTAAAGGGGACCCTTTGCTGGCATTTGGCAAAACTGCCAAAGATTAACAAATCTATTTTTTTGATTATATGCATTTCTGGGTAGCAGTTCCAGAGTGGAGAGGAAAGGTAGTGGTGAGTCACCAAAGATCAAATTCCCTGTCATAATTCCAAGGCAAAGAGAATGCTAGCACTTGTGACTATAGAGGACCAGGGACCCTTTAAGAGAAACAAACAAAATGTAGAGTAGGAGATTAGTGACCATACTTCTTCCAGGATCATACAACTTTGGAAGCATAAAAAGCTTGTAGTCTTGTTGAATTAGCTCTGGAAACAATAGAACGAAAAAGTTTGAAGCTTGGCACAGAACTTTCATACCACCAGGTAAGCAGAGAACAACATTAACATAAAGTTCCAGTTTTCTCAACTATGAGAAAAAATAGTGTCTAACCTCAAAAAGTTTTCTATATAGTGAAGATGACAGGTAAAAGAAAGCTGAAAAATGAAAGAGAAAAGGGAAAGTACTCAATACAAAGTTTGATGCAAGTTCATTCCAAAGGAATGTATATGGGTAGGAAATGAAGTGGAAAATATTTCACTCTCCTAAAACCAAAAATTTCTAACAAAAATCCTTCAATTTTTCTCCTTTGCTTGGGAGTTGGGGGGAGAGAAGAGGTAACTTTCAAATTTAGCTCTGAAGGTAATACTTGTAATATTATAAAGAGCTATGTCCTAGATTCAAATCCCAACACTATACCACTTGCTAATTATGTAATAATGTGTGATTCTATAGTATTTATGCTGAATAACTAAATTATCATGAAAATGCCTAATGAAGCGTTTATACATATGAGCTTTTATTATTGTTGCTGTTTATTTTTTGTATTATCCTTACATTTCTATTCAACATAGTCCAAATTTATCTTTCCCATTATCTCTTCCAATGCCATCCAATAGAAACATTTAAATTAATATTGACGTTTTTTTTCCTTTTAAATATTTTTTGAAACTTCAACATCTTTACCCAAACTGTGGAAAAACTCCTCCCATCAACCCACTCATATACCTCCACATATACCTGATTTTTTTTCATTTACCAAAAAATTCTAAGAAATCTGTAAGCTCCCATTAAAGAACTTCATATTCTGTGAGACTTTGGGCTGATTTCCCTTCTCATTGCCCCCCACTTCCAGGTATAAGTAATTCTTTCAACCAGTGAACACAGCACTTATTTATAGCATTGATTTTTTTTTTTCCTCTATATATTGTTCCCACATATATGCAATGTCATTCCTCTTCCTTGGGGAAAAAAAAAAAAAAAAAACAGAACCTGGTGAAACACTAGGACCAACTTCAGTGCCAACTCCTTACCTAATTTTCTAAACTAAAAGTTATTTGGTATTTTCTAATCCTTCTTTTTTTATCTTTCCATACGTATTAACTATGTGGCAAAGGAAGTAACACCTTCCTGTTTTTCTCATCTGTAAAATGAAGTTGAATTAAATAACCACTGAGGTCCCTTTAGGTCTAGAATTTTGATCCCAAAATAGATTTTTGTTTTATTTTTGTGGTTTTTGCTATGATACATAAACATGTGCATTTTTAATTTATTAAATTCTAAAATCATATATTTTAATAACTATTTTAAGTATATGACAAAATGGAGTTACTCAGGTTATTTCATCCTATTGGACATACTAAAAATAGATCTTGTGCTTTCATATTAGGGGACTTCAGCATACAAATTCACTCTCAAACACTCAAATTACATAGTTCATCAATCTATTAATTTTTCATCTCCTACTCCTCCACTCATCTCAGCCACTAACATTGCTGTTATATTTAACTTTTAAAATATATTCAAATTTTCTTCTATAGGCTCATCTACTTTAAAACTTATCAATGATGGCAGAAACTAAGCATGGACCCACATTTAACACCACATACTAAGATAAGATCAAAATGGGTCCAGATTTAGGCATAAAGAACGAGATCATAAATAAATTAGAGGAACATAGGATAGTTTACCTCTCAGACTTGTGGAAGAGGAAGGAATTTGTATCCAAAGGAGAACTAAAGATAATTATTGATCACAAAATAGAAAATTTTGATTACATCAAATTAAAAAGTTTTTCCACAAACAATACTAATGCAAACAAGATTAGAAGGGAAGTAACAAATTAGGAAAACATTTTTGCAGTTAAAGGTTCTGATAAAGGCCTCATCTCCAAAATGTACAGATAATTGACTTTAATTTATAAGAAATCAAGCCATTTTCTAATTGAAAAATGGTCAAAGGATATAAACAGACAATTTTCAGATGATGAAATTAAAACTATTTCCACTCATGTGAAAGAGTGTTCCAAATCACTATTGATCAGAGAAATGCAAATTAAGACAACTCTACAAATCACAAAAATCACTACACACTTGTCAGATTGGCTAAGATGACAGGAACATATAATGATGAATGTTGGATGGGCTGTGGGAAAACTGGGACACTGATGCATTGTTGGTGGAGTTGTGAAAGAATCCAACCATTCTGGAGAGCAATCTGGAACTATGCCCAAAAAGTTATCAAACTGTGCATACCCTTTGATCCAGCAGTGCTACTACTGGGCTTATATCCCAAGGAAATACTAAAGAAGAGAAAGGGACCTGTATGTGTCAAAATGTTTGTGGCAGCCCTTTTCATAGTGGCTAGAAACTGGAAAATGAATGGATGTCCATCAATTGAAGAATGGTTGGGTAAATTATGGTATATGAATGTTATGGAATATTATTGTTCTGTAAGAAATGACCAACAGAGGGAATACAGAGAGGCTTGGAAAGACTTACATCAACTGATGCTGAGTGAAACGAGCAGAATTAGGGGATCATTATACACTTCAACAATGATACTGTATGATGATGTATTCTTTTTTTTTTTTTTTCAATTTTTTTTTATTTTATATATATATATATATATATATATATATTTTATAATATTATCCCTTGTATTCATTTTTCCAAATTACTCCCCCTCCCTCTATTCCCTCCCCCCGACGAAAGGCAATACCATACATTTTACATGTGTTACAATATAGTCTAGGTACAATACATGTGTGTGAATATCATTTTCTTGTTGCACAATAAACATTAGAATCCGAAGGTACATGCAACCTGGGCAGACAGATATTAGTGCTAACAATTTACATTCCCCTCCCAGTGTTTCTTCTCTGGGTGTAGCTACCTCTGTCCATCATTGATCAACTGGAAGTGAGTTGGATCTTCTTTATGTTGAAGATTTCCACTTCCATCAGAATACATCCTCATACAGTATTGTTGTTGAAGTGTACAGTGATCTTCTGGTTCTGCTCATTTCACTCAGCATCAGTTGATTTAAGTCTCTCCAGGCCTCTCTATATTCCTCCTGCTGGTCATTTCTTACCGAGCAATAATATTCCATAACCTTCATATACCACAATTTACCCAACCATTCTCCAACTGATGGACATCCATTCATCTTCCAGTTTCTAGCTACAACAAAAAGAGCTGCCACAAACATTTTGGCACATATATGTCTCTTTCCGCTCTTTAGTATTTCTTTGGGATATAATCCCAGTAGTAGCGCTGCTGGGTCAAAGGGTATGCACAGTTTGATAACTTTTTGGGCATAATTCCAGATTGCTCTCCAGAATGGCTGGATTCTTTCACAACTCCACCAGCAATGTATTAGTGTCCCAATTTCCCCACATCCCCTCCAACATTTGTCATTATTTGTTCCTGTCATCTTAGCCAATCTGACAGGTGTGTAGTGGTATCTCAGAGTGGTCTTAATTTGCATTTCTCTGATCAGTAGTGATTTGGAACACTCTTTCATGTGAGTGGATATAGTTTCAATTTCTTCCTCTGAGAATTGTCTGTTCATATCCTTTGACCATTTATCAATTGGAGAATGGTTCGGTTTCTTATAAATTATGGTCAGTTCTCTATATATTTTGGAAATGAGACCTTTGTCAGAACCTTTGTTTTTAAAAATATTTTCCCAATTTGTTACTTCCCTTCTAATCTTGTTTGCATTAGTATTATTTGTACAGAAACTTTTTAGTTTGATGTAATCAAAATCTTCTATTTTGTGATCAATAATGATCTCTAGTTCTCCTCTGGTCATAAATTCCTTCCTCCTCCACAAGTCTGAGAGGTAGATTATCCTCTGTTCCTCTAATCTATTTATTATCTCCCTCTTTATGCCTAAATCATGGACCCATTTTGATCTTATCTTGGTATATGGTGTTAAGTGTGGATCCATATCTAATTTCTGCCATACTAATTTCCAGTTTTCCCAACAGTTTTTTCCGAATAATGAATTTTTATCCCTAATGTTGGAATCTTTGGGTTTGTCAAAGATTAGATTGCTATAGATGTACCCTTTTTTGTCCTTTGTATCTAATCTGTTCCACTGATCTACCGGTCTATTTCTTAGCCAATACAAATGGTTTTGGTGACTGCTGCTATATAATATAGCTTTAGATCAGGTACACTTAGACCACCTTCCTCTGAGTTTTTTTTCATTAGTTCCCTTGCAATTCTTGACCTTTTATTCTTCCATATGAATTTTGTTGTTATTTTTTCTAGGTCATTAAAATAGTTTCTTGGGAGTCTGATTGGTATAGCACTAAATAAATAGATTAGTTTGGGGAGTATTGTCATCTTTATTATATTCGCTCGGCCTATCCAAGAGCACTGAATGTCTTTCCAATTATTTAAATCTGATTTTATTTTTGTGGCAAGTGTTTTGTAATTTTTCTCATATAATTCCTGACTTTTCTTTGGTAGATGGATTCCCAAATATTTTATACTCTCAACATTTGTTTGGAATGGAATTTCTCTTTGTATCTCTTGCTGTAGCATTTTGTTAGTGATATATAAAAATGCCGAGGATTTATGTGGATTTATTTTGTATCCTGCCACTTTGCTGAAATTTTGAATTATTTCTAGTAGCTTTTTAGCAGAGTCTTTGGGGTTCTCTAAGTATACCATCATGTCATCTGCAAAAAGTGATAGTTTAATTTCCTCATTTCCTACTCTAATTCCTTGAATCTCTTTCTCGGCTCTTATTGCCGAGGCTAGCGTTTCTAGTACTATATTGAAGAGTAATGGTGATAGTGGGCAACCTTGTTTCACTCCTGATCTTACTGGGAAAGGTTGCAGTTTATTTCTATTGCATATTATGCTTACTGACGGTCTTAAATATATACTCCTGATTATTCTATGGAATAATCCATTTATTCCTATACTCTCAAGAGTTTTTAGTAGGAATGGATGTTGGATTTTGTCAAATGCTTTTTCTGCATCTATTGAGATGATCATATGGTTCTTATTAATTTGATTATTAATATGGTCAATTATATTAATAGTTTTCCTAATATTAAACCAGCCCTGCATTCCTGAAATAAATCCTACTTGATCATAGTGTATTATCTTGGAGATGATTTTCTGAAGTCTTTTTGCTAATATCTTATTTAAGATTTTAGCATCAATATTCATTAAGGAGATTGGTCTATAATTTTCTTTCTCAGTTTTCGATCTACCAGGTTTAGGTATCAGTACCATGTCTGTGTCATAAAAGGAGTTTGGTAGGACTCCTTCATCCCCTATTTTTTCAAATAATTTATATAACATTGGGGCTAATTGTTCTTTAAATGTTTGGTAGAATTCACATGTGAATCCATCTGGCCCTGGGGATTTTTTCCTGGGGAGTTGATTAATAGCTTGTTCTATTTCTTTTTCTGAAATGGGACTATTTAAGCAATTTATCTCCTCCTCTGTTAATCTAGGGAGCCTATATTTTTGGAGGAAGTCATCCATTTCACTTAAGTTATCAAATTTATTGGCATAAAGTTGGGCAAAGTAACTCCTTATTATTTCTCTAATTTCCTCTTCATTGGTGGAAAGATCCCCCTTTTCATTTGTAAGACTATCAATTTGATTTTCCTCTTTCTTTTTTTTGATCAAATTTACCAAAGGTTTATCTATTTTATTGGCTTTTTCATAAAACCAACTCTTGGTTTTATTTATTAATTCAATAGTTTTTTTACTTTCAACTTTATTGATTTCTCCTTTTAACTTTTGTATTTCGAGTTTAATTTTTGGTTGGGGGTTTATAATTTGGTCTTTTTCTAGCCTTTTAAGTTGTAAGCCCAATTCGTTAATCTTCTCTTTCTCAATTTTCTTCAAATAAGCCTCTAAAGATATAAAATTTCCCCTTATTACTGCTTTAGCTGCATCCCAAAGATTTTGATATGATGTCTCATATGATGATGTATTCTGATGGAAGTGGATATCTTCAACATAGAGAAGAGCTAATCCAACTCCAATTGATCAATGATGGACAGAATCAGCTACACCCAGAAAAGGAACACTGGGAAATGAGTGTGAACTGTGAACATTTTTTTGTTTTGTGTTTTTGTTTTTCTTCCCAGATTATTTTTACCTTCTGAATACAATTCTTTCTTTGCAACAACAACAACAACAAAATTTGGTTCTGTACATATATATTGTACCTAGGATATACTATAAGATATTTAATATGTATGGGAATGCCTGCCATCTAGGGGAGGGGGTGGAGGGAAGGAGGGTAAAAATTCAGAACAAAAGGGAGTACAAGGGATAATGTAAAAAAAAAATTACCTATGCATATGTACTATCAAAAAAAAGTTATAATTATAAAATTAATTAAAAAAAAAACTTAGCAATGGTTCTTTACTCATTTCTTTCTTAAAAAACACTCTAATTGAACAATAAAAATTAAATAAATAGAAAGAAAATATCCTGTGCACAAGGTTTCTATGTATAGTAAATGGGATACGTCTATGAAGCTACTTTAAAGGTTGTTTGTTGAAGGCAGAGACATACCATGTCAGTTATGTTCAAAAGCACTCATGATATATGGACAAAGAAATAACAATAACCAATATCAAATACTTTCAATTAAAATAATTTTATTTTATAAAAAAACATTTTATTTTATTTTTATATTTTTAAAAAGTAATCCATGCATTTGTATTTAATTTTTGGGCAACCATATTCTTGTCCCTGTTAATAATTCCCTAATGCTTTAATCGCTTTCCTTTTTATCCTATAACTTATTTTAACTGTAGAACATGTTACCAAAATGGGACTTCCTATCTTCCAGCATGAGTCATATGATAGATAGTAAAATACAGTGTATTTTTGGTTTGTAACTTCTACAGAGAAAAGTTTAGGTCCTGCTTTATAATATAAGAATAACTTATTTGAAAGGTAGTGTTACAGATGAAAGAGTTCTTAATATCAGTCTTAAATTCAAATCTTAGTCTGATCAGTTATTATTTGTATCATTTTATGACTCTATTTCTGTACCTTTAGCATTTTCCCACAAGCCTTTTCCTCACAACAATCTTGTAAGGAAGAGAGTATCAGCCCATTTAAAAAGGAGGGAAACTGAATCTCCAAAAGGCTGTGATTTCCTCACAACTGCCAAAGTCAGTAGATGCCTGAGGTCGGATTTGAATCTTGTTGTAACCCTTTATATACTAGTGCAGTGTTTGTCAAATTCAAATAGAAATAATCTAGAATTAGGCTTAAACTAGTGTATATTTTAAATGTACCCTTGTCTTAAATTGCATAGACTTCTGGAGGCTTGACCCAAGTTTACCTTAATCTCTGGGAATTTTCTTCTGCCTCTGCTTTTTTTGTTCTAACTTCTGTAATTTTATGTGTCTCTACCACTGAGAATTAAAACCTATCTGGCCTCTCCCCCATCCTTTAACTGATAGATATTTTCTTTGACCAGAATTAACTAAATTCTCTGACTTCTATTTTGACTTGCTGAATTTCAAATACTTGATTTGTTTTGACCTCTAGCTTATTTACAGTATATTTACCTTTGATCTGCTCCTTTTTGACCCAGCCTTCTACCTGATTCTCCTAATACTACCTTCTGCCTAATCAGTCCTACACAGCTGCTGTCCATACTCCCATGTGACACACAGCTAAATAACACCATTCATTTAACCTATTTGGGGGAAGAATTCCTTTAAATTGTTGGAAAATGCTATCCTGAGAGTTGACATAAAGTAATGAGCATACCGAGCAAACAATTTTTTGAGACATAGACTCTGCCAACAAAATCTATTTTAGACAAACAATAGGAGTCCCAAAATAGCCACATGCTGTTGTGGTGGCCATTTTGAAATGAATAAAGTGTTTCAGGTGACAAATGGACATTTTTTTTTCTCCTTTCACAAGGTCAGAAGGAAAACTGAACACATTTCAAGGATAGTCTATAATAAGAGGGGATAAAAAAGAGTATAATAGTGAATTTATGAGATTGAAGGTCACATCTGAGAGTTTTGACATTCCAGTAATATATACCATTCAGCAATAGTCATTTCTCTGACTTTCTGGATGGAAACAGGGAAATTGTTTCCTGTGCTGTTCAGATTTTCACTGTCTTTTCTCATCTATTGGCCTAGGAAAGTAGCAGAATTTTGCCTGTTCTCCAGGTCTCTTTCACTTTGGTTGGCCTTAAATGATCAGGCAGCTGGCAAAGCTCTGATTCTAATTTCTTCCAACTCACAGTTAATATAAATGGTAGAAACTTGCCACTGCAACCATTTCCACTCTCAGCCCCCCTTTTTTTTGCTGTGATTTGAGAAAAATATAAGGCTTCTTATATAGAAAGGCCTTGATGGACCTAGATATCATAAAAATTTTATTATCATCCTTTTTTAAGGATGGATGGATAGATATAGATATAGACGTAGTTAAATAGATATCTGCTTTATACTTTTAAAATTACAATTATTGTTGAGGACTCTACTTTATATGATTCATTTTAATAGATTAATATACTCCTTATTAAATTATTATTATCCCTTAATAATCTGTGGACTTGATAGCAGAGTTTACTGAATTAGTAATATTCATTACTAATTTGATACTTTTCCCTATAGGCTATATCCCATTAAATCTGACCATTTTTCCAGGAAAATTATATAATTATTTTATGAGGGTTAGCTATGCTATTAGTCTATTAACAAAGGACAAAAGGTCCCAGGAGTTCTGGCCTATAACAAACTATGATTATAGCAGACTTGTTAATAAATTATCAGTTCATTAGAAAAAAAAAAAAGATCTTTAGATTTTAGTGGTCTAAAAATTCAAAATTAACAACATTATGAAGCAGCCAAAAAGGTTTACTAGATCTTACATTTTACCCACAAATATATTGGTCATATTACATAAATACACACACACATATCTATCTATTTATAGAAACTAGCTGACCTAATCTCTTTAATAATTCTCAATTCTGATTCCTCAACTGTCTCTAGTATGCTTTAGTTTCAAGATCTATTTCAATAGGTATTGGCTATATGACCCTGGGTAAGTCATCCATTACGCACTTCTCTAGATCAAGTTGAACCATCATTATTACTATGGATAATTTCTTCAACATGAAATTAAAAAGTACTTAAAATATTAAAGAATCAACTATAGGGTATATAAATTATTATACAGAAAAAAGATATGCTAAATATGAGCGACTAATAGCTTGCATTGATAGAATTCAGCAACAACTTATAAATGCTATTTCATTATGCTTACAGAATGATATTTAAATATCAATAGAAGATAGAGTTTGCATTAGGTATTTGTAATTAGGTATTTTACATTTCACTTCAACTCTGCACTATTAAAACAATTAAAATAAAAAGTCTGCGGCTAAAACAAACAGTATGGGGCAATCCTCTTGTTACCAGCCATCTTTGGTAAGCTTTTCCTGCCAACAGACAATACTAATCTAATTGAATCCAAGGTCTGGCACTTTTTAAACACCAACTCAAGCAATATTCATATATTCTTATTCAAGGAGAGGAAATACAAAGGGAAAAAAGGCATCCAAGGGTCCAGTAACAAGTTTGACAAGTTGAGTCCTTTTTTTCAAAAGAAAGCAGTTGTGGGAAAAAGCAAAAAAAGAGCATAACCAGTCCCACAATCTTTCCTCATAGAGAATCAGGAAAGAGAGTGCACAATGCCTGTCACAGTAGAAAGTATAGCCAAAACCTGAGAAATTTTCTCTTCTTTTAACTGAAATAACATCAAATTTCTTTTTGATCCAGTAACATTGGCTGCCTTTCTGTTTCTTGAATCAACTCCTGGGTCAGGACATTTTCTCTAGCTGCACCTATGCCTGCAAACTCTTGAACTAACTCTTGTTCTCCCACCCTCCCTCCCTCCTCTCTGTCTCGGTCTCTGTCTCTGTCTCTGTCTCTCTCTCTCTCTCTCTCTCTGTCTCTCTCTCTGATTCTGTCTCTTTCTGTCTCCATCTCTCTTTTCCTCTTTCCCTCTCTGTCTGTCTCTGTCTCTGTTTCCGTGTGTGTGTGTGTGTGTGTGTGTGTGTGTGTGTGTTTCTTTCTGTCTCTTGTCTCATCTTCTAAAGGAAGCTTTCTCTATCCTTCTTAAATCTAATGCCCTGACTCTATTAATTATTTCCTATTTTCCTATAAAAGGCTCATTTGTACATATTTGATTCTCCCTCATTAGATTATGACCTCCTTGAAGCTAAGGAACATTTTGTTTTTGTTTATTTGTTTGTTTTGTTCATTTGGCTTTTTTGTATCCCCAACACTTAGCCCATAATGGGCACTTAATAAATATTTATTGACTGAACATAACTTGTCATGGTAAAGAATAGCAATAGTAATCAAATTAACACATGATGCTGGTATTTCACATTATAGCAAGTGCTAAATTGTCCGATCAATGAGAAACTATATATATTGACATAGTTCCTAAAAATGGTCACTCCAGTAGAAGAAAGGGCAACTCTGAGCTCACTCCATAAAATCCTCCATCTCCTAAACTATGATTCTCATGTATTTACTTGTCTTTTTGCACATTATCACCAGAAAAAAAAATTTAGCTTTTTCAATACAGAGATTGTACTTTTCAGTTTTGTTTCCCTAGTCCTAGCACAGAAACTTGCACAGAACAGGATACGTAATAAGTGCTTATTTTGAATTGAATTAGGAAGTTTGTCTAGAGTCTGTCCCAGGAAAGCTGGATCTTACTCGGTCACCAGTCTAATTTCTTTCTTCAATCTTAGATGCAAGCAATCCTAAAAACAACAAAAACTTTGACTCTCTGTCAACCTCTTCCACTTTAAATGGTTCCTTTCCCTAAAACTCTGATTTGAACTATTCTTTTCAAGGTAACTATTTCCCTCAGTAAATTTTTCATTGTTCTTATCTGCTCACCAAGAATATTAAAATCTGAAAACATATTTCAAAAAAGAAAAAAAAAAATATGAGGAAGATTTTTGCCATAGCAGCACAGATCACACTTTATAATCTGCAGAAGAGTGGCTGGAGGCACTGAGAACATCAAGTTTTTAATGAAAACTCCTATTCCTAATAGCAAGATGAGGATTTAACACTCTGACATGGCTGTATTTCCTTTCTTTTTCCTAACAGTTTGAGGTGGAGAGGGGGTATGGGAAAGAAAAATCTCTTTCAATTTAAATGATTCTTAGTTAATTTATGAATAAATTAGTGCCAAGAAATATTTACAAAGCAATAGAATGGCATTATTTGGCCAAGTCACACAACATAAAACTTGGAATGCATTGGTCCATGCCTTTTTTCATGTGAATTGCCTCTAAGTAGCTTTTTTAAAAAAATCATGTATATTTAGAATTAAACTGGTAGAAAGACAAAAGCACTTTGATTCAGCCCCTCTTCAACTGAAATCCTCTAATCAAGCTATATATATTTTCCCTGAGCAAACATAATATCCTAAGCCAAAGCAGAACCATGTGTCTATATACTACTGTGATGATGGGCAGCTAGGAGGGTAATGGTTAATGCTTCTCTAGTCCTACAGTGTTACATACCTATTTCTAAATGGATATTTCATAGGCATCCTATACTCAACATATATAAAATAATTTTTGTTATCTTCCCTCCAATACTACCACTCTTTCAAAATTTTCTGTTTCTATCAAGGACATCACCATCCTTCAATGACCCAGGTCTACAAATTTCCAGTCTTGATTAGCCCTTCAATTTTTCCACTCCTACCTTATTTAATTAATTGGTAGATCTTTTTGATCCCACATTGAGAACTCTAATACCACTTCTTTTTACTCACCTAACCATATGCATTTTTAGCCTATTAGTTTCTCCTGTCTACAATCTAGCAAAATCATCTATCTAAAGCTTCCTCATTCAAAAATCTCAAGGAACTCCTTCTTATCTACAGGATCAATTATACAATTATCTGTATGACATTTGAAGCCCTTCATAATTTGTTTCCAGACTGCCTTTCTAGATTTATGCACTTTTGTTCCTTTATAGATTCCACTTTTAAAACCAGAGACCTACTAACTCTCAGAAGATACAATTCATCTCTAGCATAAGCTCTTCCCTATATTCTAAATGCATTTCTCCCTTGCTATCTCTTCTGAAGATTCCCTAGTTATTTCCAAAGTTCAGTTAGAGTCCCAGTTAAGGATTTTCATGATCTTATTCTACCCCAAATCATCTTTTATTTCCTAATGCACACGCATACACATACACATACATATACACATACACATACATGTACATATATTATATATATATATGTATATACATGTACATATATATATATTACATGCATATATGTGTGTGTGTGTATGTGTATGTGTGTAAATAGTGTAAATAAATAGAGAAGTTAGAATATAATCCCTAGTCCTTTGACTCTATGGGTGACATGCCAATTAAGCTTGATATATCATTTTACACTTATCAGATTCACTAATGTGACAGAAAAGGAAAACAATAAATTTTGGAAGGAAGGTGGAAAAATTGGTACACTAATTCATTGTTGATGGAATTGTTAACTGATCCAACCATTTTGAAGAACAGAGTTACCAAACTACCTTTGATCCAGCATATCACTACTAGGTCTACATCCATTCATGATGGATTTTTTTATCTATTATGTGATGCTGCTATTTCTACCAACAGTGTTATAAAATTATATTGTGGACAGATGTGAATAGATGTGGAGAAGAATGGACCATGGAAAAGCAGCGGTTGATAGTAGCTGCTATTGTCAAAAATTTAAGTCACTTTCTCAACGCAAGGCCAAAAGAAACTTCATAATAGTCAATTAATATTAACAATTTTTCAAATGCAAGATTCGTCTTCATTATCTGGGTATTGCTATGGACTAGATAAATTTATTGATTATGAATTGTTTTCCTTTATTTTAATCAACAAGCCTTTGAATTTCTATTGCATAATGGATATCAGAACTAAAAAGAAAGAAAGGCTAAAATTAAGGGGAAACTAAATCTATTAATTTTCTAAAGCTAAAAGAACAGGCCAATCCTGTACTGATGTATCAGTGTAGAATAAAGACGATGTTTTACTGCCCTTCATGTGAATAAAAACAACAACAACAAAAAAAAAACTAAGCATTATATAAAACAATGGATTGCCTTGTCAAAAGGCCATCATTTTGCAATGTTAATATTTACATAATTTTTTTGAAATGAAATAAGGCATGTGCATATGATATAATGGCAAAAATCTATCTGATTACCCAGAAAGTTATTGTAATGATAGAAATCAAAATCCCTACTGGTGATTCTAGTCTCCTATCAAAACTGTGTCATCTCAAGTAACTAAGAGATTCTCAATATATTTCCTATATACTTTTGTTTTGAAATATAATATGGAAATGTAATATAGTTGTAGCATTCAGTACTATCTTGAAGAATTCTCCCAACTGAAAATGATTGGATAGTTGGTTCTATCAATTAGATCAGTTCAAATGCTGGGATTACTAGCTGGCATATCATGTTTAAAAGCTATTAATAATAATAATACTCTTCAATTCTGGAAGTAGTTGGATATTGTACAAAAAGTAAGGGACCCAAATCCAAGGTGCCTGGCTTCAAGAATGTGCTATAGAATCTATAAATGTCAGCTGCTATCATTTTTTGGTGGTTGTATGTATGTTGTCATTATAGCTGCCATCATTGTTGTTGGTAGAGTAGCAGCAATAGTAATATTTAACAGTAGTAGTTTTTATTACAGCAGTCAAATTGGCTTTTCTGTATGATGTTTGCTAAAACTGTTTATCTCACTATGCCTTAGCTTTCTCAGTTGCAAAATAAAAACAATGTTTACCTGGTTCAATTGCATTTAGTTCAACAAGTATTCATTGGTGGTACAGTGGATAGAAGGAGTCTGTAGTCTGAAGGACCTGAATTCAAATTTGCTAGCTGTGTGACTGGACAACTCAATTCATTTTTCTCATCTGCATAATGAACTGAAGAAGAAAATGGCAAAACCATTACATTATCCCTGCCAAAAACACAAACACATTCAAACAAAACAAACTCAAATAGGGTCATGAAGAGTCAGACACAACCAATCAACTAAACAACAACTTATAGAAGGCACTAATTCTGGGAGATACAAAGACAAAACAAGGAAATATACTCTATCCTCCAGGAGTTGGGAAAGTTTACAGTCTCACAGGTTCCTCTTTTCTACAAGGTAATGTTTTTTTTAACAGAAGCTGAGGCTTAGCCTAGGAAATCTTTTTGGGTCTTGATTGACTCACATTGAATATAAACAGCAGTTATTTCAGCTTTGGCTAGAAACCCTGAGCGTCTTCCCCTCCCAGATTCATTCATTTAGATTTTTTTTTTTGGACTAGGTGAAAGAGGAGATTCTTTGCCTCAATTGCTACCTGGCCTTAATCATTGACTGGGTGTGGTTTCAATCAAACTGAGACCTATGGAAGACCTTATCTTAAAAAGGCTAAGGTCTCCCATTGCACCCAGGACCCTCTCCAGTCCTGATCTCTGTCTGGCCACTGGGCCCAGATGGCTCTGGAAGAGAAAATGAGATGAGTGACTTTGCCCAGCCTCCCTTGCTTAATTCCAATTCACTTGCAAATGATGGCATCACCTCCCTGATGTAATGGTCCTCTTTGAGAACAAAGAATGGATAACAACAGAAACTAAGGAAAGCTTTTATATTTTCAGCTCTACAGATAAAAATGAAATTTGTGTAAAACAACACAAAGATTTAATATTACATATTTGTCTCAGATCTTATTTATCCATTTCCCTTCCTTCCATAATTACAAATTCACAAAACCCTTGAAATCTGCATTTTTGCTAACTATTATCCTTCTCCCTTCTATATTTTACTTTGTTTAATAAAGTTATGCTAGGTGATTTCTTATGTCCAAAATAGTAAACAAAGTCTAATAATGGCATAATAAAAGCAAAAGGCATTACTACAACTAAGGAAGAAAGAAGGAAGGAGAAAGGAGAAAAGATGGGAAGGAGCTACTTCCTATTTGTCATTTGAATAGAAGTAAAGAGAAAAGATCCATTGTGTTGAGGTTGGGAAGGAGGAGACCTCAAAAGTCCCAGACCAGAGTCACAGCTGTCTCAAAAGAACTTGCAGGATTGAATTCATCTGCTTGTTAAGGGAAAAAGTTTTATTGAAACCAAGTAGACTGAATTCTAAGGGAATCCAGTAAAGAAACAGAACCAAGGAGAGTCATTTTATCCAGTTGCTACCATAGAAATGCTAATTCTATGGCTCAAAAGCTAGGAGTCTATCATTGGTATGTTAATTCTAAAGCCCAAGGGCAGGACTAGGAAGTAGCCTCCAAATTGAGGGGTGGTCTTTGAAATTTGATTATCACTGACCAGATTATCAGTCAGCAATGAACTGAGAAATAATCTATTCAGAATCAGACAGATTGAGTGTAGGAGTTTCCTGAGACAGACTTAAAAACCAAAAGTTTTAGGGTTTCATATTATATCAATGGTATCTAAGAATTTACTATAATTTCAGATAGACTATGTTTAATTATCTTCCTTCACACCTGCTTTTCTCTGGCATTGCTTCCAAGTGTCTCTTGAAGCTTCCAGACAACTTAGTATTTTCTGCATTTCAAAATAAATACTAGATGTGAAAATGGTGTTGAAGGAGCAGAAAGGTGGATGGTTGCTCCTCAAGTGACGAATCTGTTTCAAAGCATGGAGAGCCAACCCTATAAATATCAGATAGCTATCCCCCTTTAATTTAGTCACTGGCTTATAACTAGAAGGAACCTTCAGGGTTGTATATCTCAGAGGTATAAACACATGATCAGTGGGCAAGTCATAGCAGTAAGTGCACAGTACTTCAGAATTTTATTAAAATGCCATTATGAAGTACTTTTTAAAAATTGATTAAAATTCAATAAAATATATTTAAAACAAATTCAAGATGGAACCACTAGTTATTCTTTTATATAAAGGAGTTGTCCCTGTTTCCATTTGAGTTTGGCATCAGTGGTCTAGCTTAGGCTCCATATTTTACAAATGGACAAATTCAAGCCCCCAAAAGTAAATGAGTAGCCTAAGCTCATATAATTGGTTAAAGTAAGATTAGAATGCAGCATTTTTTCCATTGCATCATGCTATTTATCCTGATATCGTCCCCCTTTCTAAAACCTATTTTAAAAGAAGCTGAGGAATAGAGGCATATTACTATCTCCTCATTCCAAAGAATTAGAAGAAACCTATTTTTTATCAATGATTACAACAATGTTTAGGTCAGTAAAACAAGTAGCCTCCTATCACTATGACCAGCTGCTTTCCACAGTTAGAAAACTCTGCTTCTAATCAGTTGGGTTAGCACATTTTTAGAAAAACTGTGCTGAATCAACCTTTTTCCAAAATCCCAAACTCCATAGTGGGATTAAATTCTGAAAATCTAACAGTGAGCTGGCAAAAAAAAAAAAAAAATATATATATATATATATATGTGTGTGTGTGTGTGTGTGTGTGTGTGTGTGTGCGCGTGTGTGTGTGTGTGTGTCTATTGACATAGTTATAGATACATAGAACACCTGATTCTCCACTGCACAGGAACAGTAGCTCTCTCATTAAAATTTGACTGCCTTAAACATTCTGGCTTCAAAGTAACGAAAAGAGATTCTAAAATTAAATATTGAACAGTAACCTTTATTCAACAATTGTCGGTAGCATTCTTCTTGGTTAGCCATCATTCTAAAAATACCAATCCATTCTGGGTCACATTTTCATTAAAAGAACACTCATCAGTAGTTGAGATCAGATTCTTCTACCTTACACTGCTCTCAAACTGCCATTTCTTTATCCGGTGTGCTCTGTTTCCTTTCTCTCTTTGACATTAAACTGTCATGACCACTCTTTAGCACCATAACCTATTTGCTGTGCTCTAGATCTTTCTGTCTATTTGACTTTCACCTGTATAACTTCTTCTGCCAACTGGATTAATTCTCCCTCCATTTATCTTATTACTTCTTCTGTCTTTCCTTTTTTTAAAATTCATCTATATTTTTTCTACATAAAAGTAGGGATAGGAAGTGAATCTGTGATTTCTTTAGTATAGGATTTTTCAGACAAGAGAACCCCTCTACCAATGCATGGAGACTCCTTTTGTTTGGTTGTTTTGTTTGTTTGTTTGTTTGTTTTGGCAAGGCAAGTGGGGTTAAATCACTTGTCCAAGATCACACAGTTGTTAAACTTAAGTGTCAGAGGCCAGAATTGAACTCGGCTCCCTCTGATACACTATTCACTGCACCTTTAGCCACAAGGCCATCTCTCTGTACACTTTCACATTGATTCTTAGATAATAATGCAAAAAAAAAAAAAAATCTTTCAACTATTTATTTTATTGTTTACAAATATTACAAATACAAATACAATTATTACTAAGTTCCTTCTGTGCACTAGGTACTATGAATCAAATATAAAACAACCATTACCTTCAATGAATGTATATCTTATTGGAGTATATAATGTATGTAAGAACAAGAAAATCTAAGACAAACACCTAAATATAATGTAATTTTGGGATCATTAGAAATTAGGGGGAAGGGGAAAAGTATTTCTGAAGTACTCATGAAATTTGAAATGAACCTTAAAGGGCTAATGGGAAGGAAATAAGGGAGTACATTGAAAGCATAGCAAAATACCTGGCATATATCAGTTAATAAGTGCAATTTGATTAAGTGAATACTGTGCAAATGAACAGAGAAAAAAAAGATAAAATGTCATATTAAGGAGAAAATGAAGTGGGTTGTTTTGGTTACAGTGTTGGGTATATGAAAGTGAGTAATGTGCAATCATTCTTTTTTTTTTTTTTTATTAATAGTTTTTTTTTTATCAGATATTTGTGTGGGTAATTTTACAACACTGACAATTGCCAAACCTTTTATTCCAATTTTTCCCCTCCTTCCCCCACCCCCAGATGGCAGGTTGACCAATACATGTTAAATATGTTAGAGTATAAATTAAATACAACATATGTATACATGACCAAACAGTTGTTTTGTTGAACAAAAAGGATCGGACTTTGAAATAGTGTACAATTAGCCTGTGAAGGAAATCCAAAATGCAGGCGGCCAAAATTAGAGGGATTGGAAATTCTATGTAGTGGTTCATAGTCATCTCCCGGAGTTCTTTCACTGGGTGTAGCTGGTTCAGTTCATTACTGCATTATTGGAACTGATTTGGTTCATCTCATTTTTGGAGAGGGCTACGTCCATCAGAATTGATCATTATATAGTAGTGTTGTTGAAGTATATAATGATCTTCGGGTCCTGTTCATGTCACTCAGCATCAGTTCATGTAAGTCTCTCCAGGCTTTTCTGAAATCATCCTGTTGGTCATTTATTACAGAACAATAATATTCCATAATATTCATATACCACAATTTATTCAGTCTCCAATTGATGGGCATTCATGTAGTTTCCAGTTTCTGCCCACCACAAAAAGGGCTGCCACAAACATTCTTGTACATACAGGTCCCTTTCCCTTCTTTAAGATCTCTTTGGGATACAAACCCAGTAGCTATGCTGCTGGGTCAAAGGGTATGCACAGTTTGATAACTTTTTGAGCGTAGTTCCAAATTGCTCTCCAGAATGGCTGGATGTATTCACAGTTCCACCAACAATGTATCAGTGTCCCTGTTTTCCCACATCTCCTCCAACATTCTGCATTACCTTTCCCTGTCATTCTAGCCAATCTGACAGGTGTGTAGTGGTATCTCAGAGTTGTCTTAATTTGCATTTCTCTGATTAATAATGATTTGGAGCATCTTTCATATGACTAGAAATAGTTTTAATTTCTTTATCCGAGAATTGTCTGTTCATATGCTTTGACCATTTATCAATTGGATTTTGGCTTGATTTCTTATATATTATATCTGAACCTCTGACTGTGAAAATGTTTTCCCATTTATTGTTTCCGTTGTAATCTTATCTGCATTGATTTTGTTTGTACAAAAACTTTTCAATTTGATATAATCAAAGTTTTCTACTTTGTGATCAATAATGATCTCTAGTTCTTTTTTGGACATAAATTCATTCTTCTTCCAAAGGTCTAAGAGGTAAACTATCCTATGTTCTTCTAATTTATTTATAATCTCATTCTTTATTCCTATGTCATGAACCCAATTTTACCTGACCTTGGCGTATGGTGTTAAGTGTAGAGTAATGCCTAGTTTCTGCCATATTAATTTCCAATTTGCCCAGCAATTTTTGTCAAACATTGAGTTCTTATCCCAAAGGCTGGGGTCCTTGGGTTTGTCAAACACTAGGTTATTAGAGTTATTGATTATTTTATCCTTTAGACCTAACTTATTCCACTGATCAACTAGTCTATTTCTTAGCCAATACCAAATGGTTTTGTTAACTGCTGCTTTATAATATAATTTTAGATCTGGTACAACTAGGCCACCTTCATTTGATTTTTTTTTTCATTAATACCCTTGAAATTCTTGACCTTTTGTTTTTCCATATGAACTTTGTTGTTATTTTTTCTGGGTCATTAAAATAGTTTTTTGGGAGTCTGATTGGTATAGTGCTAAATAAATTAGTTTTGGTAGTATTGTCATCTTTATTATTTTTGCTTGCCCTATCTAAGAGCATTTAATATTTTTCCAATTGATTAGATTGGTCTTAATTTGTGTGAAAAGTGTTTTGTAGTTTTGCTCATATAGTTTCTGATTCTCCCTTGGCAGATAGATTCCTAATTTATACTATCAGTAGTTACTTTAAATGCAATTTCTCTCTGTAACTCTAACTGTTGGACTTTGTTAGTGACATATAAGAATGCTGATGATTTATGTGGATTTATTTTGTACCCTGCAATTTTGCTAAAGGTGTGGATTATTTCTAATAGCTTTTTAGTTGAATGTGCAATCATTCTTGAAAGATATTCTGGAGACAAATCCTGAAGTATAATTTTAAATGCCAACCAAAGCCCTATGTTTGCATGAATTCATATGTGTATGTATTCCTAAAAGTAATTTGGAGTCATGGAAGTTTTTCAAACTGTAGAAAGATGGTCAGATATGGAAATAAATCTATTTGCTGAGAAACCTATGCTAGAGGTGATTCAGTTTCTAGTGGTTGTCTTTTAGCATCTCTTTAGCTTTTCTTTTTCTCTCATTCTTATCTACAGTTGGGGAAAAACACAGAGTAGGTATTTAATACCTGCTTAAGGTATTACCTTAATCACCTACACAGATAGATCACAAAACAATTTTAGCAGTTAGAGAGCATATCCTCCTCATCAGCTACTGTCCTTGCTTTGCTTCCATGGGAGGCCAAATTCAGAAATAGATGACAAGAAAATCAGAGATTTAGACCTGAGTCTCATCCCCTCATTTTACAGGTAAGTTAAGTGACTTGGCCAGGGTCATGCAGCTAGTGCCACCTATGTCTTCCTGATTCTACATCCAGCATGCTATCCACTTTATTTTAATCTCTCTTAGGCTCTGCCTTCTTTTTATACATGTAATCCTCTGCAGCAGTGAGGTTGAAAAGGATATCTCCTCATCCTCCACAAACACTCAACATAGTTCAGATTGTTTCACTCAAGATGATATACCATATGTCCAAGTCAAAATTCACATTTAAATTCATAAGCCCTAGAAGTGACAAGGCAGCTAAATGGCACAGTGGATAAAACACTGGAAGATCTGGGTTTAAATTTGGCCTTAGACATTTACAGACATGTGGACAACAATGTTTGCTTGCTTCAGTTTCTTCATTTACAAAATGAAGATAATAGCACTTATCCTTATATATATTCTTATATATGTAATTAGATATATATGTGTATACATGTATAATTATATATAATTAAAGTTATATATAATTATATATGATATTTCTATGATATGATGTGATAATTATATAGCTCTTAGCAGTGTCTGGAACAAAGTAAGCACTATAAAATGTTATTATTATTTTTATATTCTTCTTATACATTTGGCCTTAAATGTTATCTATAATATTGACTATTGTTTAGTGTTTTCTGCTGAGATTTAAATATTTCCCATAGTCATTAGCATCTATAAAACCTTTATATAGGAGTAGTTAGATAGAAGAAAGGAGAGAGCACCAGCCCAGAAATCAGGAGGTCCTACATTCAAATTGTTATTCAGATACTTAACATTTACTAGCTGTATCATTTAACCCTAATTGCCTTGCAAAAACAGAAACAAAACAAACAAAAAAAGATAATTTGATAGTCAGGATTGCATCATACTTGTTGAGCCATTGGAACTCTTGGTTGAGTTTTACCCCGGGATGCAATTATAGGTGGTCATGTTTCTGTTTCATTTAAGGAAGAGATGTTGAGAGATTTCTGTAGCAATTTTGTGCTTGGACGAAATACGTGAGACAAAGAGAGGAAAGACATATCGGTCCCATTAGTACTAGCCAGTACTGTCAGTTACTAAGTCATAATAACTTCGTATTCATTGGCAGGCAGATGTGCTGTGCATTAATTAAATATAGAGAGAGGGAAGGAGCCTGCAGGGTTATGAGCCAGACTCTGAACTAAGCCGTCTATAACTTATGTTGAGTATCCAGGCTATGCAGAGAATTCCCTTCAGAGCAGGAGCAAATTCCAAAGTAGGAAACGGGACCCAGGTGTATATAACCCACAAAGAGAGATGCACCAAGTCATATTTAGAACTCCAGTAATGGGAGTAGACATGAATCACATTTCAAAGCTTAGAAAGAGGAGCTCAACAGCCATCTAGTTCTAGTTGTACCTAAATGAGAATCTGCACTAAAACCAACCCTAATAATGGTCACTCAGTATCTTATTAAAATCTTCCTGTGAAGGGGAACTCATCATTTCTTAAGACAATCTATTCCACTTTGGCATCATTCTAATTATTAGGAAGCTTTTTCTAATATCTTATCTAAATCCGTTTCTTTGTCAGTCCCATCTCCTTCTCCTCTCTGGGATCAAACAGAACAAATCTGATCTCTCTTTCCCTGTTTGATCTATGTGATACTACTACTAATAATTATAATAATAGTAAACCTAACATTTACATAGAGCTTACTGTGTGCCAGGCTCTATGCTACTCACTTTACAATTACTATCTCAGTTCATCCTCACAAAATCCCTGGTGGTCTATTGTTATTATTCTCATTTTATAGATGAGGAAACTGAAGCAGACAGATATTAATTGGCTTTCTCAGGGTCATATAACTAATTAAGTGTTTGAGGTCACATTTGAATTCAAGTTTCCTGACTCCAGGGCCAAGCTTTATCCACCATATCCCCTACCACTATATCTCCAATGTACATCATAGTAAGGTCTTTCATTTGATAACCATCTTCTATGAATTTATCCACAATAATCATGTAAGCACCATTATGTGCCAGGAATTGACCTTATGTTCTAAGGGTAAATAAAAAAGGAACAAAACATGAATAAATAGGTCAGTTCACTGGGACCTAATGGGATTCCACCGTTCCAGCTGTATATGACCATCTAAGACAAATAGCTTCACTCTGCCTTTTCTTTGACTCCAAATTGCTGACTTTGATCTGCACAAGAGACATGTAAAGTTGATTCAAGGTGACTCTGGATAACAAGGATCTAACAGTTGAAGAACAGAAAAAGTCTTGTACTAAATTAGGTGCTTGAACTAAGTGTTTAAGAAAACCAAGGCTCCTCCTTCTCAAGAGTCAGGAGAGAGAACATTTCATATATAGTGGGTAGCCCATGAAAAGAAAAGGTAACAGGAGATAAAATGTGAGGAACATTAATTAGTTCAATGTCGAAGTGAGAGCTGATCTGGGTGAGCCTTAAAAGCCAGGCAGAGAAGTTTGTATGTGATACTAGATATAAGGAAGAGCCAGCCACTGAGTAAGAGCAATGGAGGGAGGGAAAGGAGACAGAGAGACAGAGAAAAACAGAAAGACAGACAGACAGAGAGAAAGAGAGAGGGAGACAGAGAGACAGAGAGAGAGACAGAAAGACAGAGAGAGAGAGAGAGAGAGAGAGAGAGACAGAGACAGAGAGACAGACACAGACAGACACAGAGACAAAGAGAGACAGAGAGAGAAAGAGAGAGAGACCCAGGTCATGGAATGAGCAATACCTACAAACATTGCAGTTAAAGATGCAGATCAAACAACCAAAAGTAACTGAAGAATTTTCTGAAAATTTAGCAAAGGGAAGGACAGACATGAGGTGATTGCTGTTAAAGTTTGTAACTTTTTATTCTTTTTTAATTTGATTTTTATCTTTTTTTCCTTTTCTTTTCTGGATGGAGAACTTGGTCATATTACAGTCTCAGCACAATTTTAAGAACTGTGAAAGTTGCAAAGAGGCCAGTTTTCAAAAACCCTTCCTAACAATTAAAGTTACATAAAAATAAAATGGGCTACTCTGAGAGGTAGTAGTATTTTTCCCCTTCTAAGTTTTTTTTTTTTTTTTCAGTAAAGGATTAATAACCATTTGTTAGATATGTTACAGTGGAGGGTTATTTTTTTTTTTCATTTATGAATTGGACTAATAGATCACTGAAGTTTGTTCCAATCTCATATTCTGTGATTGCAAACATCTGGTATCCAATCTCAAGATTCCATTTCAATCTGTTTCCTTATAGACTTCAAAAAGAATTCAACAGTAATAATAGTAATAATAATGACTGAGGAAGGTAGGGAAATAGCTTACCTCCTAAAGAGTGTTTTATAGAGTTAATCTTACTAATGTATAATACTTCTATGATTTTGACTTCTTCCTTTTTCAGCCTCATTTTGTTGACTATTATCATTGAATTCTATTTGCTAAGGCAAAAAAAAATATAATTTCTTTTCCTGTATCATGTGTATCTTAACCAGTTTTCAATTTCTTTTCTGAGTCATTTTTTTTGTTTTTATTAATTTTCTTTATAGTTATTCAGGCACATAAGTCCCATGTGAAAAGGATCCTGTTAATTCTCCTGTCTCCTGTCTTGCACATAGCTCATCTGGTCTCCTTTATAGAACTTCCACTTTGACCTACTTGCTTCTAGCCTTGATGATCTTGGCATCCTGCCAGGATTCCCAGAGCTTTTACAAACACATTAAAAACGCATTAGAATCCCTTCTGTAATTTTGTCCATGTGTACCAATGCCAATAATCCCATCTCTACTTAACTCCTTATCCATACCCTTATCTCCTCTCATCTTTATGTACCTCATCTTTCTAATAGTCTCTGAGGAGGTATACTTTCTAGTTCCATAACATAAAGCATAATGCTGACTGACATTACACCACACAACACACATACCCACATACACTATATTTTATTTCTCTAGCAATGTTACTGGTTCCTCTTTTTACCAGAGGATTTGTTTCCAACTTTTCCTTTTCTGTTTTTAAACTCTCTTTGAACTTATAGTTCACCTCATGGTCTTGGCAATCTGTAATTCCCTCCCACCCAACCTTAACCCTCTGTTAATTAGTCTTATATCTGTACTAGAGATTTCTCCTCTCTAACTCCTGTTGCCTGGAACAGTCTCCTTATTACTCTCCATCTCATTAGCTCTCCATTTCAAAGCTCAGCTGAAAGTAGAATGTTTCTCCCTGGCCTAGCTTTTATTTTCTCTCTTCCTCTCATTTTCTCTTACTTTTTAATACAATTACAGAGGTAAATATAATTGATCCAGTAGAAACCTCTTTATAATGCATAGCTCAGAGACTAATGATGCATCAGAGCTCAAAGTGGCAAATCTGGCCTGTCTGGGTGAGTTGGACAGTCTCCGAAAGATAATTGTTTTGTAAGGGAGATTGATATAACTTAATTTCACTCTAATTGAGGCCACAAAATGATTGGGAAGATTGTTTCAAGCCATTTTAAGATTAGTTTTTTTTTTTTTTCACAAACTTATTTTTCTTACTCTTCTTCCTAATCTTTGATCAGCCTCATTCCTTCAGTTACTTTTAATATAATAAAGGCTACAAACACTACTGAAGTCCTTGAAAAGTCTCAGCACAAATCCATGTATCTGGTGAATTTGCCTGCAAAGTATTTACCACAAAAAAGAAAAAAAATTACATATTGTAGATTCTTAGCACAACATTACAGTTGGAAAAATACAGTTGAAGAAGACAAAGGCAGGATATCATCTTGACCAGGGCAACCCTATGCCCTACAGGAGACATAATTAAGAACTATCACTCTGTTTTGGTAAATGAGCCATTTGATATGGAATGTATATCAAAATTTTCAGTTGAAAGGATTCCATAATAATGAAAAACTTCATCTGAATAGAGATTTAAATTATGAAATGTACTCTCCTTATGATGATTCTGTGGAGTGTGGATTGTAGTAAAACTATTGTTATTCTCATTTCAAAGATTAAAAATAAACTGAGGCTCTGAGTCTAAGAAAAATGCAGAAATCAAAAGGCTACTAAATTTTTAAAGCAGAATTAATCTTTAATCTTCTTGACTCCTTATCCAAAATGCATTCCATTATGTACTAAATGAAAGATAGAAAATATTGGAAAAACTTGGAAAATTGCATTTAAACTATAGGTGAAAATATAGAATGATCCAAAGAGCACTTGAATGATTCATATTAAGGGAGTTCCACCTAAATATGCTGTTTCTGTGTTTCTATGATGATAAACATGTTAAGCATGATTGAAAGTAAGATTTTGACTTGATCTGAATGGGAACACTTCTGATGAAAATCTCCATTTCTGTTCTCCAAACCAATGAAACATCAGTTTCAACTTATGAACCTTTCTGGGTTGAAAATGCTCGATAGGTGCAACAGTGGGTCTAAGATAGTGGAGTAGGAAGAGCTCATTGTACAACAGTTCTTTGGAAGCGGCTAAAGCATGGTCTCAGAGCTAAGGGAAAGGAAGAGATACATGATTAAGTGCTACATTTAACTACAAAGATAATAGCTGTGTTTACCATCCAATGTTTATATATGAAAACCCAAGATCTACAATAAACATAACATCAAGTTTCTGGTCAGCTTCATCAACATTTTTTCTGAGCTCTATTTAACTTGAAAATGTCCAAATAAAATCAGCCATAGTAGCTATTTCAATACTACATATCCGTCTTAAAGCAATGCCAGCTGCTATCTGACTTTGTCATTTACAAACAATATGTAACATATGAATGTGGACCAAAAAATAAGCCTTAAAATCAGAGAACCTATGACCTGCCATTTATTACCTGAACCATCTCAGGCACATCACTTCACATCTCTGGGCTTCACTTTAAAATGGAAAGATTAATTTCATCAATTAGTCAATCAATCAATATACATTTATTAAGCATTTGTTCTGTGCCTGGCTCTGGACCAGGAATATGAGATAGGTAGACAAAAATTAAACAATACCTGCACTCAAAAACTTATATCATCTTAATAGAGATCCCATATATACATGTAAACATATACAAAATAAATCTTTTTGGGCATATAGTTTGTACAAATAGCTGGAAGGGGAAGGAGATGAAGAAAGGCCTTATGTTGAAAGTGGCTTTGGAGCTGAGCTTTATAGGAAACTAATGATGGTCTCTTAGGATGGCTTCCAGCTCTATCATTCTATCTGTCCATGATTACCTAAGTAGCTGCAGCAAATGAAGAGAGATGTGGTAATAAGAACCAGAGTAAAGAGAGAAAGTTCATTGAGTTCCCACAAGTATAATTTTAAATTGTGCTGCTTAGCCATAAGCTTCCAGGAAACAATGGTGGCAAGATACCAAATCTTTCTTGGCACTGACCACATGATAGACCAATAATAGGCACTTGTTGAATGAATGATGATGGAGCAGATTTTATGTAGCAGGCCAAGAGCAAGGTGTTTCTTTGGGTCAAAGTGTTAAGAATACGTGTGTGTGTGTGTGTGTGTGTGTGTGTGTGTGTGTGTGTGTTTTATATAACTTAGAACTGTTTTATATTGTTATGTTACATATAAAATATATATAATTTATACATTTTGCATATTCAACATAAATATATGTGTATGCATACACACATACACACATATATGTGCGTGTGTGTTTGTCTTAAGTCAGATTCCTAGCACAGTGCAAGGCACAGAAAAGGGACTTAATAAATGTTTGTTGATTAATTGTCTAATTTATTATAATATATGTGTGTGCATATACATATATATGCACATACATATGTATACACATGCACATAGACAAACTAATTCAGCAAATAACTGAATCCCTGAAATAAGAGAATGGTTCTTATGAGAATAAGATACTATTAATTTGGCAAGTTATTTGACCTTTTTTTTTTTTTTTTTTTTGCTTGATTTTCTCAATAAAATTCAAAGGTTGATTGGTAGTATTAGCCAATCAATTAGGGTTTTAGAGTTTACACCATTCCAAGCATTGTGCTAAATTCTTGGAATAGAAAGAGAAATGAAAGTTAATCCAACATAAAAACAATAGGAAATAATAAACAGAGGGAAAGCACTGGGAATTAAAAAGACTGGGGATAATTTCCTATAGAAAATATGATTTTACTTGGGACTTGAAGATATTACTTGTGAAGTCAAAAGGCAGATGTAAAGAGAAATAAAATTTCAAGTACAAGAGACAACCAGAGAACATAAGAACATGCTAGGATTGGGGAACTGGATTGTCTCCTTTGAAGGACAGTCTTCAGAATCTAGTATTTTACACATGTATAAATGTATAAAGGAAAATTACTTATGTATGTTGATTTATTAATCAAGCCTGTAATCATAGATTATGGTCATTGTCATTTATTCATAGAATATTAAGTGTCTTGATCTATAAGAACAGTTTTGAGTGCTGGAGAATATGCATAAAATGAATCAAGATAGAGTGAATTTACAGTCTGTTGAACATAATTATAATACACAATGCTACAAGATAAATTCCTCAGAAAAGGTCACTATCATGGCAGTCTTCAAAGAGGAAGTGGAATTTGTATTTTAATTTCCTGGGCAAAGGGTAGGATTAAGAGGACTTCTTGGAAATGAGGAAAAGCATAAAAAAAAAAGGCAGAGAAATAGAAGAGCTTAGTACATGTTTGGTGATGGCAGGTAAAGGTGAATTCTTTAGTTTAGTTGGAACAGAGTAAAATTATATGAAAGAAAACCAGCAAGATAGGGCAGTCCTGGATTTTGGAAGAACTTGAATGTCATGCAAATAAGCATGAAGTTGGTTAGGCAACAGAGACACTGATGACTTTTGAACAGAGACATAATGCAACCAAATTTACATAGAAGAAAGTAGTATTGTGAATATGGTTTGTAGTATGAACAGTATGAATTTCAGAGGATGAACAGCAGAAATTAGAGAGTCAGAAAAGCCTGCTAGCATATTTCTATTAATTTGCCCAAATAATAAGGGCCTATACTAGAATAGTGACAGGAATTGACAAATCTAATGCAATGGGTAGGCCCTTCAAAGATTTACCAATTTTCCTCATCAACCAGCTAATTTAATTAGCAAATAAATGATCAAAAAAATTGAGTATACCAGTTATTAAGCAGTTTTCTCTAATCTCAGCCTCTTCCTCCTTAACCCATTCGATTTTCCCAGGCCCTCCTATCTTTAGGAGGAACTCCTCACTGCTCTGAACTATTTAAAAATATCATTATAAAACCACAGGGAACTCTCCATTTAAGCCTAGAAGCCCAAAGCACTTCTTTAAAAAGTCTTATTCAGTACAAACAGAGATTTCTTGAGCCCTAGAGTCTGGGGTCCCCACTATCTCAATATCAGTGCTAAAGGTTTCAACCTGAAAGTTTAGAAAACCATTATGTATTAAATGCTTGCTATGTGTAAGGCTCCTTGGGTAGCTGAACTTTGCTTACTGCCCTTGAGGAAGCCTCCTTTGTGAATAATTCTCCTACTATTCATACAATTCATATTAAATCCTTTTCATTATATCAGTACTTTTCCCTATGACTTTGGTCCAGACTGTTTCTCCTTTGTATCCAGACCTGGAGCCTCAAAACCCATTAATCATTTTAATTTGCCAACTGGGGAACAGCATCTCGATGAGTGGTCTGAGAGTTTCCGATGTGCAATGATTATCCAATGGAGGCTGGAAGAAACCTTTTAGTCTCCTCTGTGCAGAATTTTTTTTTCCAAACATTATTCCATTGTACTGTAGACGATGCTATAGGGAATAAGACTAAGCTGGCAGAGAATGGATGAGATGACCTTAATAGAGCTTTTCCATCTCTAATGTCTATGACTCTTTAATTCTGTTATCCTTCAGGCATGAGAAGAGCTTTTTATCATTACCCCTAAACTGTCTAGCCATCAACATTAGCTCAAACCAACCTCACAAGATGGGCTAGACTTTTCTGCTTAGCCCTAGCTCCTGGTTTACGTCACTAGTTACCTTTATTGATGGAGCCTGACAGCCTTGTTACAGTCCCTTTAAAGTTTCCCTTCAGAATTTTTTTGTGAAGCCCCATGAAATGTCTCTTTCTCTGACAGATGCAAAAGTGCCCTCCCCCATTCTATGACAGGTACATTTCTAACTCTAAGCACTGTTGCACATTCATCTGGGTTAACATTCCTGAGATAGAAAACAAGTACTTATATGTATAATTTATACATAATAGAATTCTGATGTTCAAGTTTACCTGCTTTGTGAATGTTTTCGGTCTTGAATATGCAGAGCTCTCAGCAAAACCTTTCTTGATGCCATCTTCTTTGAATCAATAGTGGAGATTTGCCAGAGGAGAAACATTTGATAGAGCTGCAAGCTATTAAACTAAGGGGTTAGGGAGTTAAATATATACAAGTAACTGTTCTTCAAAGTGCTGAGAAGGTATAGAATCTGTAAATACATACATGAATATATATACATATATATCATAAACCCATATGAGGGGTAGGGCTGGGGCAGAACTGTGATTTCATTGGTCAAAGGAACTCAAAGATGAAGCAAGGAAACTCCTACTTCATGAAGTTGCGCTTTCTCTTCAACTTAGAATCTTAAAAGTGTTTTCTGTTTTTTGGAGTATTTTTCTGGAGCATTGAGAGCTTAAATGACTTGACCATAGTATGACAGTCAGTATATGTCAGAGATAGGACTTGAACTCAGGTCATCATAGATTCGCAGTTGGTTTTTTATCTACTATGTCATGCTGCCTCCCCAACCCTCTCTGATCTCTCTGTCTCTTTCTCTCTTTCGCTGTGTGTTTCTTTGTCTCTGTCTCTGTCTCTCTCTGATTCTGGTTCTCTGTATCTGTCTGTTTCTTTCTGTCTCTCTGTCTCAATGTGTCCCTCTGTCTCTCTGACTCTGTCTCTGTTTTTATGTCTCTCTGTCTCTCTCTCTTATTCCAGAGCTAAGCCTTTTTATCTACTCTGCCATATTACCCCTCTTATTTTTTCAATCAGCAAATCTAAAGTCATAAGAAAATAGGATCACAGATCTAGAACTGGAAGGGCCTTAACCTGAGACCCCGGGGAGACTATGTGATTTATCTAAAGTAAAACAATTAGCAAGCATCAAAGGTGAGATCTGAATCAGATCCACTGAATTCAAACTACAAGTAACTCTATACTCATTTCAATTTCACACACACACACACACACACACACACACACACACACACACACACACACACAAATATATATATATATATATATATCCCTGGAATACATATATCCCTGGAAATTCATACAATTGGAGGCATTGAGGATATAGTATACATATGCTTGTTTAGTTCCCATTTGGCTTTCCAAGTAGACTGTTTTCTTTCAAACAGATTGCTGGATTGATTAGCAGTTGCCCTCCAGAATTGCTATAGGAATTATCAAATGAGTATATTAAATGGAAAATGTAATGGTTCAAACTTTAAAAAACCTTATCATTCTGATTTTAGGGAAAAACAGAATTTCATCAATGTATTTGTTTCATAGTTTAGCTAAATCTCTTTACCTCAATCATCCTTCAGAAAAGTTTGAGAAAATGATAGCTTATAAAATCATTTCAGTATCTTTAAAGAAAAAAATCAGATTATGGAGTTGAGGTTGTTTAATCCAACCTCTGTTGGCATTCATATTATAAAGTAGTACTCCTAAAGATGAGCAGAGCAATTAAAAAGATATGTGATTATCATACTAAAACATCATGGATAAAAATGATAATGACTACCCCTGAAAAAAGATTGGAATTTTCCTGGAAATACTGCAGTGCAAAAAAAAAAAAAAAATGAAGTTAGGAAGTTTGAAATAATGAAAATATGAACTTTAAATAGAAAATTAAAACGATACTATTAATAGAAAAGAAAAATAGGAATATTATTTATGAACAGACAAAAATATGTCTGGTCCAAAAGAAGAGCTCAAATAATCTTAATAATAAACTTACAGTTAATATGTCAAGAAATTAAAGACCTTTATATTTACTGATTTTGCTCTCATTGTGGAAGGTTCCTCCTGTGATGCCAAATATTAGTAATTGATAATAAATCAACACAAAAGTTATCTAATATGCAAGAATTAATTGCTAAAACCCAGAAGGTGGAAGTATTTAAAGGAACCTTTATCATGAGACTCTTGTGTAAAAAAGTTACTGATTTCAAATTATATTATTCATTTTACTTCCACAATTCAAGTAATTATCAGAGATGAAGGAAGATAATTTTGAAATATTTGCTTTTCACTATATACTTTAAATTGAAATGAAACTTAAGTGAAATCTACTCTAAATATCTTATTTAAAAATGAGAAATTATTGCCTCAGGGAGGAGGGCACATGAGAGAGAAAGAGGGGGGTAAAGGAGAGGAAGAGAGGGAAGAAATGAAGAGGAAGAGCGAGAAAAAGGGAAGAGATGGCGAGGGAAAGGAAGAGAGAGAGAGAGAGAGAGAGAGAGAGAGATTAGGATTCTTTTTTTTTTTTTTTAAATGAACATAAAAAAAGTCTTAACATTTAACTGGAAAGAAATTTAAAAAATAAATAAGTAGAAAACCTGGCAAGAGACAAAGAAATTTGCCAAAGATCTTAGAAGTCGCAAAGCTTGGATTCAAAGCCTGAGGTTTTATCTGAGGTTTCTAGTTATAATTAGCTCAGATTCCTGAACTAACAATTGCTTTGCTAATTGGACTGATTCAATTTACCATTTGATAATCAATTGAATTTTTATACCTTCTATATTGATATATACATATATATGTATGTATGTATGTATGTATGTAGATATATATATATGTGTGTGTGTGTGTGTGTGTGTGTGTGTGTATGTGTGTCCTCAACTCAATAATTTAATTTTTTTTAAATTAATGAATGCTAAGATTTTAGAACTAACAAAATTGGTAGAATAATTTCAAATGAGCTTTACCTCCCCTAAATCTTAATGCCCTGATATATTTCAAACAGAAAGGTATACTGAAAGCATGATACAAAGGAAAAGCTGCTGCATTTGTAGTTATATGACCTTAATTCACATTCACACTCTCCTATTTACCACCTGTGTGACCTTGAACAAATCATTTAACTTCTCAGCTTTAATTTTCAAATGAAAAATGAGGTGCAATGGACAATATGACCTGTAAGGTCTCTTTTGACCCTAATCTATACCTATGAAACTCGTCATTTGGCTAAAGCTTCTGTTTTATATTTAAAAATTTTTTTAATATCAATTCAAGCATTTTATTCTGAAAAGATGATGAAATAATAAATAACAATTCCCTGTTTAAATGTCATTATTAAGAAAGAGAATTGACCAAATGCTCTACATTTCTAAACAAAGGAACTCCCAAGGAATTAGCAGAAAAGGTTTTGTACTTGATTTTAAGAGAAACAATTTTTCCTCTCTAAAGTTTGTTTATACATAGTTCGTATTTTGTCTTACCTGTAAGAACTTGAACTCCTTAAAAAGCAGGTGCTGCCTTCTTTATTTAGTACTTGAACATAGCACTTGACATAGTAAACACTTAATAAGTGTTTGTGACTGTGACTTACTAGATATGTAGGCATAGGCAAGCGATGTAATATCTCTAAGCCTATTTCCTAATCTATTAAACTGGTGATAATCAGACCTGCAATACCTACCTTACCCAGTTGTTTCATAAGGAACAAATGGAATAACAGATAGATAGTTCTTTGCCAACTTTAAAATGCTATATAAAAGGAAATTAATATTAGATCACTTAATAGGAGAGGTTTTCCAAGACTTTTTCTTCTGTCTTAGATCATGACTAGGTAGTATCAGGAAGATCAGATCTCAAATTCAGTTTCAAACATTTGCTAATATGTGATCACTTAAATGCTTTCAATTGTAAAGTGTTTTACAAATTTTAAAGTTTTCTTTAAATGTTAGCATTATT
This sequence comes from Sminthopsis crassicaudata, assembly GCF_048593235.1. NCBI lineage: Eukaryota > Metazoa > Chordata > Mammalia > Dasyuromorphia > Dasyuridae > Sminthopsis > Sminthopsis crassicaudata. Next base: position 542,943,620 of record NC_133619.1, read on the forward strand.
ATTCCTTCCAGGAATCCTACTTTTCAAGCTATTCAAACAGGAATAGTTCTCAATTCCTTTTTAGGACCATTTTTTTAAGTTCAGAATCTGAACTTAAATTTTGCAACACAGATCTTTGACTCAAACACCATAACTGAGTTACTGAGGAAGTAGAAAGTTCTAAGGGTGGTTTTATATCATAACTATCAAGTAGACACCTAAGGTCTACTGGAAGGCCCACTATCAAACCAGTATTTACCAGGTCAGAATGCAGAGCAGAGGAAATTCAACTCTACATTAGTTTTCACCAAATTTCTTCTATATAACCCTAAATTCTCTCACCACAGAAAGCAACCTCCAATAGGGCTACTCCCATCTCAAACTACTGTTCTTTCACTCTCAATCTTACTCCAAAATTCAATCAATAAAGCTCTCAGGCAAGTTTCTTAACACTCTTATTTGAGGAACATAAGGGCCAAAGCAATAGTCTAATCTTTTGAAATTGATCTATGTAACTAGGGGTAATGTGTTTTTTAGGATTTTGAAGATCCAAGTGATTTTCTTTTCTTTTTCTTTTTCTTTCTTAATCCTACCATCTCTGTTTTTGAGTTAATCTTATTGTATCCTAGCAAGGAAGTTGATTGACACTTTGCTTCCTTCCCTTTCTCTTAGCCTTAGAAAAAATCCTATTAGCACCTGAAAGGAATCCCTTCTTATATGTAAATGAACATAGCACAATTCCCTTTTAGAATAATACTAGTAAAATTGCAGGAATAATCATTGTTTGCTTAGTTATACAGTAGTGAGATATCCACCAGTACTGTGAGGTGGATCATTCAGTACTGTGGGAATGTTAGTGAAATTAATTTCCTTTGAAATATTAACTGAACTCCTATTAGTTGCATTGCACTGTGCTATGTGCCTTGAGAGATCCCAAAGCCTAACTGTTATGCTCCATCTTCATATCATAAAATTATTCTCTTACTCTTTAGTAAAAATTGCATATACAAAATTGTTATATAGCTTAAGAGAACAGAATAGAATTTAGATAAAATATGTTTACACACAGTAAATACAATTGAGGAATAGGAGAGATTATTATTGACTGAAAAAAATAAATTTTTCATAGAGATGGCTAAATTTTATTTTGATCCTTCTTATCTTCATTATATATCAAGTTCTCTGTCCTTTTAAGTCAAACCGAAGTACAGTCAATGTTTTAGAAGGCATTATTAAGGAGAAACGTTCACTCAGTGATGATTTAAAATCATCACTGCTCATTTTTATGGTTTTCTGTGCTTAACACCTCAAGCTGCTTGCAGCACAGTTCAAATCATAATACTTTCCCCAGGGATATAGAGATCACAATCTAATAGAAATAATGGGAGATTACCCAGACAACCAGACTTCAGAGACTTTATGCTGCTCAGAGTTTTTCCCTGTCTTTCTTTCTCTCACTTCAAAATACACAGTATAATGGGCCATTGTCATCCAGGAATTCAAGTTCTCCCAATTTTAAACTATGCCTATTAAGCCTGGACAGTATATCAACACCATGCCAGGAAATTGAATAACTTTCATTTGACTTCTCTTAGAAAGATCCTGAAGATCACCTGGAAGGGTAAGGTACCAGACAATAAGATCTTTTCTCTAAACTGCCAAGTAGTGTAACTACTGCAAAGATCACAACTCCATTGGGTTGGCCACATTGCTTGAATCCTGGATGTATGCTTGCTAAAACAAATATTTTATGGACAACTCACACAGAACAAGTACTCACAAGGTGGTCAGAAAAAAAAAGTTATATAAGGTCTTAAAGCCTCTATTAAAAATATTAGAATTCATTGTATGACCAGGGAAACACTGGCACAGGACCACCTAGTATGGTGTCCCTTTTATTAGAGAAGGTACTGTGTTCTATGAACAAAGCAGAATAGATTTATCTTAGAAGAAACATGAGATGCTCAGACTTTTTTTGAGAACTTTCTTGTATCTTTCTCACTTTCTTTCTTCTTTCCCTTCTTCCTTCTTTCTTTCTTTTTCAAAAAGTTCTGCTTTATTGTCAATTATCAACTATGTTGCCTTCCTGAGTAACTGCCACTTATGTAGCAGTCAAGGTTCACAAAACATTTCATATTAATTATGTCATTTGAGTCTTATAGCAGCTCACTAGAGTATCTATTACAGCTGTTATTGTTCCCACTTAACAGATGAGGAAATTGAAGTTCAAGGAGTTTTAACCTACCATGATAATGCACCTTATGGAATGCATACCTAGATCTTCTCCAAACATGTCACTTTGCTTCTTTTTATTATGATATTGATGGTTATTAGTCAATTTAGACATTATCACAGAATACAAATGTAACCAAATCATGTTTTTTTTAAATTTTCATAGCACATATATAATCCATTCAATAGTCAAATACTTGACAGAGATATATAATGGAAAGCATATAGGTTTGTGCTCAAGAACCTGGATTCTAATGCTGACTCTCACTAATTAGTGATTCCTGCCTGTTTCTATAGCTTTGGGAGACAACCTTAATAACATCCTTTCATTGTTGTAACCATGATAGTAAAATTGTGTTCATGTGAGAGGCAATATGATACAATATAAAATATGAGATTAGGATTGAGATCACAGCTGTTCGTTTATATAACCTTGGGCATGTCATTAACGTTCCTTGAAATCTTTTCCTTTTTTTTTTTTTTTTCTTATATTAATTTATGGAGCTGATTTAAATGTTCATTAAGCATCCTACAAACTCTAACATTTTATGATGCTAGTATAATTGCCAAACTTAAAAAATAATCTATGAAAGTATAATAAGAGTATGAGACTAAACATGAGATTAAACATGATAGAATATCTCTCATTTTACAATTGAAGAGGAGCTGAGATGTTCGATTTAATAAGTTGTATTTTTACTGAACTTTAAGGTTTATAAAGTGATTTAAAAACATTATTTTATCTGATCCTTATAACAATCCTGAGTACTAAGGGCTATTATTATCCCTATTTTTCAAATAAGGAAACCAAGTCAGACAATTATTAAGTCAGATTCCCAAGTCCACACAACTAGTAAAAGTATAAGCCTGGTTTTGAACTGAGCTCTACCTAAATCCAGATCCAATACTCGATCTACCATTCCATTAACTGCTTGTCAATCATTGATTTTAGACACTTAAATGTTTAAACTGGGCAAATCACTTAACCTTGATTTGCCTCAGTTTCTTCATCTATAAATGGTGATGATAATAATAGTATCTCCCTCACAGAGTGGTTTTGAGAATGCAATAAAATAACAATTATAAAGTGCTTTGCAAACTGTTAGCTGATATGAATGCTATTCTCATAGCAGTAGAAATAATGTTAGCCATGATTAGTTTATTTCAATACTATTTGGTTTTTTTTAAACATTGTCTTCATACTTCTAAAGGAAAAAAAAAAAAAAAACCAAGAAGAAATTAATCCAGACACATCCTGAAGACACACTGAGATATAAACCAGAGAAGTGCTTTAATAATAATAGCTGATGCTTCTCACATTTGACAAAGTATTTTACATATGTGACCTCATTTGCCATATTACTTAACTAAATGCTTAACTAGGAATGAATTAAAGTATATAAAAATATTTTGTTAATCTGACAGTGCTGCATTGCTCAATTATTACTAGTGAATGATAGGTTTTAACATGTTTTTGTATGAAAAGAATATTGTGTAGGTTGTAACCAGCCATGAAATAAGAAAAGAACATCTTAAATAAATATCCATGGTCACTCAAAGGCAATTACTCTGGACATGCAAATAAAAAAATAAAGTGGATGATAAATGAATGCTATCCAGAATACAACTGATTTGGGGAAGCAATTCTTTGTGTGCTGTATGCCTTATACAAATGTTGCTGATGAATAATTAGCAAGGTTTAGAATTTAACTGAAGCAGAGTAGATTGTATTTGAGAAACCATGTACCACTTTCAATAATCCAAAGCTTCCTTCAACACAAAAATTTCTCTTTTTAACATTAATATTCACCCAATGATGGCATATTTATTAAAATATGGGGAAACATATTTTAATAATAATTGAAGGTACCCAAAGGGCAGTAGAAGAATATATGATATATAAATAGACTAATTCACAATTGCAACAATTACTTGCAATAAGAAGTAATGACAACAAAGATGATGATTACAAAGTTAATAATAATAATAAAAAGTTACATGACATTTTAAGTTTTGCTATGTGCTTAACAGTTATCTCAAACTTGAACTGTGGCTCATTCATACCATCAATCACTTTCACTCCTACACACTGCTAGGAATGAAAGTGAGGGAATTTTTTAACCATGCCGACTAGATCGCTACAAATTTATGGTATACAACTGTAAGGCTCTCATTGTGGAAAGGCAATCATCTAACACCACCTTATTATCTCATTATCTTATCAACAAATTAGCTTATCTAAATCTTTTCATCCCTACTCAAACCTCCTTGGACTCCTCCTCCTCCAAACCTCTATACTTAGAACTTTACTTGTACCTAGTTGTTTTGCCTGCTCTCCATATTCCATTAAATTGTGAGTTGCTTGAAGACAGAGGCTTGTTTTTTTGCCTTTCTGTGTCTCCACTGCATAGCACAATGCCTGACACATAATAGACACCAAATACATGTTTATTGCCTAACAGATCAACAAAAGTATTAAGGCATCATTTCTAGATTTCATGTCAGTATAGTTTTTTTGTCTAGATCTTATGTCACTACTAGCATAGGTAGTGTTTGTTTATAGTGGATTCATGTATTTCCTAAGTTGAATTGAAATCAAAACAAAAGAATATTACTATTTTATGCAAATATTTTTTGTCAGTTTCTACAACATATTACAAACTCCTTGACCATGAAAACTTTGTCATGTTTTAACTAGTGAACCTATGAAATACTTACACATAGTTGAATTTGCAATATTTGAAGTAATAAATATTTAAAATATGATAATTATGTTTAGCCCAATGGAAATATGCAGTGAAAATTTCAAGAATTAGACCATTTCATGGGATTCGATATTTGTACTAATCAGTATTTACTTACTTATTTTACTGGCAGAATCTACTCTAGTACTTAAAATTAGCAACTTCCCAATAAATATTTGGAGAATTGATGAACTAATGCATTGTTAAGGTTAATCATTTGGCATGATAGTAAGTTAACAAATGAATAGTCTAACTATTGTTAGCAAAGATATTTACCCTTCTGGAGAAGTAGTAGGAGCAAGAAGGAAGAGGAAAGTAATGGTAAAAGAAGAGATGACTCAAGCCAAAGTTCTCCATAGACTTATCTTCAGCCTTTAAAACTGTGGATTATCTTTTTCACTGTCGAGTACTATTTTTTTGAGTGTGTGGTTGTTATTCTTATGGTTATTGCTTTGGGAAGCTTTCATTAAAAAAGAAAAGGGCAGATTTGAGAGATTTGGCTTTGAGAAATAAACCAAACTCACTTGAAACCAGCAGAATGTGAGATAATCCCAGGAACTTCAAAGAAAAGCCAACCAACCAAGAATTAAGTTAACATGCTAATACCAAATTTATAATCTCAGTGTAATGACAGAAAAATAAGCATCATGTGAACAACATGTGAACAGGACATGCAAACGACTGAGTCAATGACCACCAATGATGTTACAATTGTATCAGTAATGAAAAGACATCTTAACTGTGAGAATAAGATATGAAGAAAAGCGAAGGAAGAACAAAGCTTACAAGCTTTAAATAAAATAGAAGAGGGGAAAAATGTGCCTTTGTGAATAGGAGGTCATATCAGGAAAAGGACTTTAGCAAAGCTGTGCACTTTTCCAGATAGCCACAAGTCAAAACAATTAGGATTAATAATTGTGTTAATTAATCCAAGTTGATGCCATATTACTCTTTGTCTTCAGAAGTTATAAAGATCAAAATTTATTTATTTATTCCCTCATTCATTCATCTATCCCTTTCTATAAATATAAACAATAGAAAACTCTTGAGAAAGGCTTCTGCTCTCCCTAACCAAAGGAAGGAAAAAGGTGGGAAAAAAACCCAGCTATGCTATGAAAATAATATTTATGTACAAAGAAACCTGCTGAGGTCTCAGAGCAGTTGGGGACACATGGCTTGTATAAGCCATCTTTCTCCTATAATATCATGAACGGAGAGGATAGAATTTAGTTATGGTGTTCCTTAGTATATTGATCTTTTAAAGCCAGCTGGAAAGGCAATATAATAAGATAGTTTTCAGCAAGAGAAATACTAAAGCTAAAAATGGGAGACTTCTATCTCAGAACAAGAGGAAACACAATCTGGTCTTAAATAATCTAAAGATGAGTCAGAAAAATATCAAAGTTAAAATGGTATTATTGGAAGACTCTTTGTCTAGGAAATAAAACCTTTTTTATTTCTCTTTTGAAAGTGTAACTTTCTGAAACAAAATCAATATTTCCTTTTCATTCAGCTTATGCGAGTGGAAAATTGACTATGTTCCAGTGGGAACTTTAAATTCATAGGAGGGCATAAACAAATGCAGACTCTTCTTTGGTTTTGCAATATTGTCTTTATTATGAACTTTATTCCTTTTCAAAATAGTGCCAATATATTTGAAATTCTTCCTTAGTGTGAAGATGATTTAAGATTTTCAAAGTTCCTAACTGGATAAAAAAATTAAATTTAATGACATTTTCTTTATAAGTATATTTTATCAATAATAGCAATACTAGAAACATCATCAAGATTAACATGTAATCAAAAGCCAAGGGTTCTGAGCAAAGCAGTTAGTTGTTTTATTATTGTTGTTTTTATTGTTTTCCACTATCTGGGACCTCCCTATACCTGATCTCCAATAAGCTGGTTTAGAAACAAAATGAACCCATAGTAGAGCATATATTTCAAGCAGGGCAAGGTACTGTATTAGACCAGCATTTTGGGGGAAAAATCATTTTTTTTTGTTTTTATTCTAAAATAAACTACTGTGGAGTTTTAACTGGCACTTTATTTTAGATTTTCCCTTAAAATAAATCTCTTTTGACGGAGATTTATAGGTTGGACTGCAATACATTTTAACCCCACAGTTGGGTTATTTTCATGCTATTTTAGATGTTTCTAAATTTTTTTAAGTGTCAAACCACATAAATTTCAAATGTCCCTTTAAGCCATTTAGACATTTTTCTCATTACTGATGATGAGTTAAAATCATTTTTGGAGGCAGTGCTATATGGGCTTATCTATCTCATTTACCCTAGATATGAGTTTGTTACATTGCCATTTTTTATAGGCAATAATGCAGCTGTGCTAGACATTTGCCAATTGTTACTCTCTGTCTTCTCTCTCTTTTTTTAATCTTGTGTGCAAGGGCTGATTGTGATTTAACACTCCAGCACCCTAGGAAACAATTTCTATTGCCCAGAAAGCATATCAAAAAAAAAAGGATGCCAGAACTTTCTCCCAATCTTCTCACACATTTTCCCCCTATATCACTGCCCCTTTAGAGAAAGTTTTGAATTTCCTCATTGGGCATCATATCATCTTCTACAGTATGATAGCAAAGAAGTCTTCATACCTTAAAATACTCATTCATGCAGTTGTGTTATTTAACACTTCAAAAGCAAAGGAGTCAGAAATGAAGACTCTGGAAAGGAGTGATTCAATATTTACTAAGGCAACACATTTCTTGCTCCAGTCCACAAATCTAGTGGGTTATCTCAAGTAAAAAGGCCAATAAATACAAATATTGCTTCTAAATGACACTGAATTGAAATTCAATTATTTCTCTTGAATGTTATAAGTACTCTTAAAATGTTAATAATGCCAAAGTTAGAAATAGCATTAGAATTAGTCCAAATTGTAACACAGATCTGTATTTAGCAGTCCTTTCTTTTTCCATCCTTATTTCTCACTCAATCAAAAAGGATTTATTAAAGATTTACCAAGTGCTTAGATCTTGATAATCATTTATATAGATATTGGTATGTGTATATGTGTTTGTACACATATACACATATCAATATATAGACTATATATGTGCATACACATACATGCATGCATGTATAAATCTATTTGTACATATGTATTTGTTGATATACTATGTTGAGTTAGTACTCTACACATGTACTATTTACATGTACACACACAAATACATATGTAATAGGTTTGCATATTGGAAAGCATATATGAATTTTTTTTTAATATTTTAACCCCTTTCCACAAAACTCAACAACATTTTATGCTATTAAATAACTCACTTAGGGGATTTCCAGAGAGGCAGTTTAGATAATAACTATTTTATAATTTATCATCTTAGCTGGCTTAGGGCATTGAGAAATCAAATACTTTCTCATATTCAAAACACCACAATTTGTCAGGGTAGAGACTTGAACCCATGTCCTCCTTACTCTGAAATAAACTTGCTGTAAACCATATCACATTATTTTTCACTTAGTATGAACTTAAAAATTACATATCAAATTGAATTGCAGGGTCCATATTATTTTGCATAAACTAATTTCCACCTTTGAAAAACAACAACTTCAATTCATAGTATGTCAGCATTTCCATTTTCATATTTGAAGATAATTAATACAAGGGTATTATTAATCTTAGTATTTAAATATACAAAACAACACATTCAGAAATAATTCATGCTCTTAGTATGAATATGTTTGGATCATAGTATCAGGGTCCTTAAAAATAATTCTGATTTTTATCTTAGAGTGTTTTATATATATATATATATATATATATATATATATATATATATATATATATATATATATACACACACACACATATGTATATATATGTATATAAATTTCTTTGTTCTTTTTATTTTCTGTAATTTGTTACATCTGCTACTTCCCAGACAATTTAAGGTTCTAAATATAGTTACAGTATTAATAGAAGCAAAATTGACTTTCATATTACATTTGAAAATAGATGGTCAGTAAGTAAAAAGACAAAAATTACTGTGAAAAGTTATGATGGGCACCTTTTTTTTCTAAACACACATTGAGATGGAAAATATCTAGAAGCTCCAAATCAAAGACAAATTACTAATCTATAATCTTAATTTCAAAATACTAATATAGTCACTGAACATTTATTACACAACTACTCTATGCTAACCATTAAGGATACAGAGAAAGGCCAAAGGGGGAAAAAATGTCCCTGATGCTAAGGAAGAGACATTTTTAAAAAATGAATAATAAAATAGTGACTTATTTCAATGAGGAAAATATATTTATGCTTAATTCAATAAAAAGCCAAATAATAACATGTGAGATACAGCCCACATGAGAGAGCCTATATGGTATAGTATACCCATCTTTTAAGAACATTGCTATGATGACTTTGAAAGAGAGAGCAGGAACCAAGTTTCTTATACAAAAGTTTTCAAATGCTTCATGACTGTTTGTTGTTCAGTCATTTTTCAACTGTTAGATTCTTCATGATACCATCTAGGCTTTTCTTGACAGAGATATTGTAGTGTTTTGCCATTTCCTTCACATTTTAAATATGAGGAAACTGAGCTAAATAGAGCTAATTGACTTATTCAGAATCACACTGTCATTAACTTTTGAAAGCCAGATTTGACCTCAGGTTTTCCTGATTCCAGGCCTGTTATTTTACCCACTGTGCCACCTAGCTGCCCTTAATGATATCTAGATAGCTTTTAAACATATCTATTGAGTTATTCTCCTTTTTTTTCAAATCAGACAAAACCTGGCAAACACACTGCTAATCTGCTCTTCTTCTAAATGTGTTGACTATCATTGTTCGACATTGACATTGTTTGAATGCCCCTAAATGAGTCTCTGGTCAGGTCATTCAAAAATCATAATGCAAATTTTCAGATTTATTCATGTATAAAAGAAGCTTACAACATGTGCTTAAATTCAGATGAATTAAGTCTTAAGAATAGAACTTAACCATTTAAAGACAAGGAAGTCTGTGAGTTACTATAGAGGTATCAAAAGGACTCAGGAAAATATCTAGCTCCACTAAGCCACCTCTTCTTTTAGGCTTACCTTCCTTTGAAATAGATTATCTCTGTGTCTATATAAAGTAGATGCCAGTAGGGTGAGTGCTCAAGGAAATATGATGGATGGAGATCAATAAATATCTTCAGCCCTAGAAGAAGTGAGCTTCAAGTCCCCCAATGGCAGGCCAAGGTGATTAGACAGGCAAAGAGCAGTTAAGCATAAGGCTTATTTAAAATTTAAAGAGGGTACAATAAAATTGATGGGGGAAATTCTTCAGTGCCCAGTTGCAAGGATTTGAGACTTTCTGAGATTGATTACTCATTAAAAGGAATGATTAATTCTTGATCAAATACTGATTTGTCAGGAATCATCCATACGAAGATGATCTGTGAATATTTAACAATAATGATATTCAAAATAAATGACATTTATATAACAGTTTGAGGTTTACAAAACATGTTCCTCAGAACAAGCTTGGGATTTGATTAGTATAAAAATGATGATCATCACTATTTCACAGTAAAAGAAACTGAGACTTGGAATTTAGGTCATCCAACTAATTTCTGTCAATAAATACTGGTTGCCAAACCAAATGTTTTAACTCTAAAAGTAGTGGGGGGATGAGTGTTTATTTTCTTATGGAATCATTTTGTCTAAGGAAAATCTATTGGTTCTTTTTTTGTTTGTTTGTTTTGGTTTGATTTTTGCTGAAGCAATTGAGGTTAAGTGCTAAGTGATGCCAGATTTGAACACAGGTCCTCCTGACTTCAAGGCTGGTGCTCTCTCCACTAGATAAACTAGCTGCCTCAAATGTATTGGTTCTTAAAAGTGAAGGTAAGTGGTAAGAACAAGCTGCATCAAATTAGCCTAGATTCCTTTCCTGACAGATTTATTAAGTCAAAAGATCAGGTAAACCCCACAGACCAGTATATTTTCAGCATAACATGTGATAAAGTCTCTCATGGTGTTATATATTCTTCTATGAAAACATATCTGTGGTTCTATCAGTGTAAGGAAGCAATGTGTCCACCAATACACACCAAGGCCTCTAATTTAGTAGATAGGCTTTATATACTGCTGCAGATAAAATACACAATGCTTTGGAACCAACCTCTTATAACTCCAACTAACAGAACTTGGCTGGTTTTCAGGCAATTGGCCACTAGGCTTTTTTTTTTTCTTTTTTTTTTTTTCCCTTAAGCTTGGTTGGAGCTGTCAGAGTTTGTGCTCCCCTGGAACACTTTTTGAGAAATGGAGTGGCTGCCATTCCAAATGACACATTGCAGTATGATAGAACTTGAATCCACATTAAATGGAGACTTTATTTTATTCTGGTAGGAAAGTACATGAAATGTGAAGGAGAATGATATACGTCAGTGTGTTTAAAACTGGTTGAACAGCCATTCCTTTGACTTCTGGTGGTAGAGCCAAGATGGCAGAGTGAAGACAGATAGCTGCTTAACCTTTCCCAGTTTCCCTTAAAAACATTATGAAACCAAGTCTCTGAACAAAATATGACAATGAAACCCCTCTCCAGCTCAAAACCCATTAGAAAAACTTCAAGAAAGGTCAGTCTTATTGGGGTGAAAAGGATGTTCATTCCTTCTCAGACAGAGCCTGGGAAAGACAGTGAGAGGGTCTGAATCACAGCAGATCAGCAATTGAGACCCTTGGGACTGTATCAGAGAAAATGAGTAAGATAATCCCCATATCAGAAGGCAAATTCTGGGAAACAAGGCTATTTCTTGAAAAGAACAGATAAAGCTACTCCCTGAAAATGTAAAGGGCTACAACTGACCAGATGCAAGGTAACCTAGCACTTAAGGCTAATTACCAATTGGACAATTCTCTATTAACATGTTTGGAGGATGACCCTACTTAACTATTCTGTGCTGGCTATTGGTGGGTGTGGACAAAGAAGGGGAAGTGAGATCAGTGGGTGGAGTAGGAGGAGGAGATTCATTCTTTGGAGGCAGAGAGAGGAAGGAGGAGGAGAGATTCCTATATCTAATCCCCTGAGAGTGACCACAAAAGAACAAGAATAAAGACTTTTACTTATCCTGACTCTGGCTGATTCTAAGATATCCAGGGTCACAACATGCAAACACGTGGAGTCTCTGTTGTGTTCAGAGCCAAAGTTCAGAGCTGTACAGGAAGCTTGGGAGAGCACCCCCTTCCTTTATCACAGGAGCGGAGCTCAAATATAAAAGTAAAAAAACAAAACAAAACAAAACAAAAAAAAAAAAAAAAAAAAAAGAGCTAGAAAAAGAAAAGAATCTTGACCATAGCAAGCTATTATGGTGAGAGGGAAAACCAAAACACTTATTCAGAGAAGGACAAAATGTTCACAGATGAAAACTCAAAGAATTATATGAGATGGATTCAAACCCAAAAAGCTTCTTGGAAATCTTTATAAAAGACATTAAAGGCAAATAAGAGACATAGAAGAAAAAAATGAGAAAAGAAATGGGAGGTATGCAAGAGAGAGTCAACAGCTTGGAAAAGGAAGGCAATTTATTAAAAAACACAATTGGCCGATACAAAAAAAAGAAAAAAATCCGATGAAAAAGACAACACCTTCAAAATTAGAGTTAATCAAATGGGGAAAAAATGGATACAAAAGGTAACTGAAGAAAATCAACCATTAAAAACTAGAGCAAGGTAAATGGAAGGTAATGATTATGAAACATCAAGAATCAATCAAACTAAAAAGGATGAGAAAATGGAAGATTATATATGATGGAGAAGAGAATCATTTCCAATAAGATCAGGGGTGAAACAAGGTTGATTATTATCACCAGCATTATTCAACATTGTACTAGAAATATTGACTTTAGCAATAAGAAAAGAAAAATAAATTAAAAGAATTAGAATAGGCAATGAGGAGATAAAGCTATCTTTGCTTATGATATGATGATATATTTAGATAATCCTATGAAATAATCCAAAAATCTACTCAAAATAATTAACATCTTTAGCAAAGTTGCAGGATATAAAATAAATGCACACAAATCAATCAGCATTTCTATTTGTTACTGACAAAGCCCATCAGCAATAGATGGAAAGAAAAATTCCATTTAAAATTCTGTCAACAAAATAAGATACTTGGGGTTATACCTGCCAAGACAAGCTCAAGAACTATATGAACACAATTAAAAAAAAACATTTCTCACACAAATAAAGTAAGATCTAAACACTTGGAAAAATTTCAATTGCTCATGGGTAGGCCAAACTATATACACAATTAGAAAAAACAATAACATTCATCCAGAAGAACAAAAGGTAAAGAATAACAAAGGAATATATATATATATATATATTACAAAGATGGTGGCTTAGCAACACCAGACTCGAAACTATATTATAAAGCAGCAGTTATCAAAACTATGTTTTCATGATCAAGAAATAGAATAGTGGATCAGTGGAATAGATTAGATATACAAAACACAATAATCAAGGCCTATAGTATTCTAGTATTCGATAAATCCCCAAATTCCAGTGTTTCAAAGAAGAATATTTGACAAAAAAATTGTGAGAAAACTGGACAATAATGTCAGAAACTAGGCATATACCAAAGTATCAAATTCTATACCAAAGTAAGTTAAAAATAGGTACATGATTTGGGCATGAAAGGTACTACCATAAGCAAATTAGCAGACAAAGGAATACTTTACTTATCAGATTTTTGAAGAAGGGAGGAATTTTTTTTTCTCTAACATTTTTATTTTTATTTTTATTTTTTTATTATAGCTTTTTCTTTACAAGATATATGCATAGGTAATTTTTCAGCACTGACAATTGCAAAACCTTTTGTTCCAACTTTTCCCCTCTGGAATTCTTCCCACCCCTTCTCCCAGCTGGCAGGTTGACCAATACATGTTAAAAATGTTAAAGTATAAGTTAAATACAATGTATGTATTCATGTCCAAATAGTTATTTTGCTGTAAAAAATAATTGGACTTTGAAATAGTATTCAATTAACCTGTGAAGAAAATCAAAAATGCAGGCTGACAAAAATAGAGGGATTGGGAATTCTATGTAGTGGTTCATAGTCATCTCCCAGAGTTCTTTCCTTGGGTGTATCTGGTTCAGTTCATTACTACTCTATTGGAATTTATTTGGTTTATCTCATTGTTGAAGAGGGCCATGTCCATCAGAATTGATCATCATATAGTATTGTTGTTGAAGTATATAATGCTCTTCTGATCCTGTTCATTTCACTTAGCATCAGTTCATGTAAGTCTCTTCAGGACTTTCTGAAATCATCCTTCTGGTCATTTCTTACAGAACGATAATATTCCATAATATTCATATACCACAATTTATTCAGCCATTCTCCAATTGATGGGCATCCACGTAGTTTCCAGTTTCTGGCCACTACAAAGAGGGTTGCCACAAACATTCTTGCACATACAGATCCCTTTCCCTTCTTTAAAATCTCTTTGGGATATAAGCCCAGTACTAACACTGCTAGATCAAAGGGTATGCACAGTTTAATAACTTTTTGAGCATAGTTCCAAATATCTCTCTAGAATGGCTGGATGTATTCACAATTCCACCAACAATGTATCAGTGTCCCAGTTTTCCCACATCCCTTCCAACAAGGAGGTAGGAATTTATGACCAAAGAAGAACTAGAAAATATTATGAAAGGCAAAATCAACAACTTTGATTATATTAAATTTCAAAGTTTTTGCCTAAAGAAAATCAAAAGAAACAAAATTAAAAGGGAAGTTCAAAGCTGTGAAAAACATTTTATAGTCAGTGTATCTGATAAAAGTCTTATTTCTAAAATATATAAAGAATTATGTCAAATTTATAATGCAAGCCATTTCCAAATCAATAAATGGTCAAAACATATGAACAGAACATTTTCAGATGATGAAATTAAAGCCATATAATTCATTTGAAAAAAATGATCTAAATCTCTATTGATTAGAGAAATGTAAACTGAAATAAACATTGTTACCACCTCACACTCCTCAGATTGGTTAACATAGCTAGTGAAGATAATAATAAATGTTAGAGGGGATGTGGAAAAACTGGGACACTTATACCTTGTTGGTAGAATTGTGAAATGATCCAACCATTCTGGAGATTAATTTGAACTATACTCAAATGGCTTTCAAACTGTGTATACCATTTGATCCAGCAGTGCCATTAATGATTCTGTATTCTAAGGAAATTATAAAGATGGAAAAAGGACTTACATGTGCAAAAATGTTTGTAGCAGCTCTTTTTATGGTGGCAAAGAATTGGAAAAGGAGTAGATGCCCAACACTTAGGGAATGAGTGAACAAGCTATGATATATCAAATTAATGGAATATTATTGTTCTATAAAATAATGAACAAGCTGATTTTAGAAAGGCCTGGAAAAATGTACATGAACTGATGCTGAGTGAAACAAGCAGAACTAGGAATACATTGTACACAATAATAACAAGAATGTGCTATGATCAACTATGAAAGAATTGGTTCTTCTCAGTCATTCAGTAATCCAATACAATCATAATAAACTTTGAATAGAAAATTTCATCTGCATCCAGAAAAAGAACTATGGAGATTGAATGTAAATCAATATATGCTATCTTCATTTCCTAAAAAAATAAAAATAAAAAGTAGGGTTATATGAAATGATTGCCTTGTTATAATGAGTACTAATTGAAATTATGTAATAAATTTCAGGATGAAGAGCAAAGTTACAATAGATGAAATTGGAGTCTGGTTTAGAGATATGATAATCATAAGATCATATATATATATATGTGTGTGTGTGTGTGTGTGTGTGTGTGTGTGTGTGTGTGTGTGTGTATAAAAGTATACCTTATTGGAGTTATCTCAAATTGTGTCAATGAAATCTTACAAAGTATTATTGTATGCATGATTTTTTTTTTCTTTTCCCATGTAATCCTAATGAAGCAATGTTCTTTGCAACCCATGATTGTCTCAAATTTAATGTAGGTGTTTTAATAAATAATTTTATGTGTTTATGAAAATGTGGTTTAAAAAGACAAATATGAAGGATTCTGATAAGGTACTCATTTCTAAAATATATAGAGAATTGATTCAAATTTATAATACAAAACATTCTCTAATTGATAAATGATCAAAGGTTATTAACACAATTTTCAGATGAAGAAATTAAAATCATTTCTCGTCTTATGAAAAAATGCTTTAAATCATTGTTGATCAGAGAAATGCAAACCAAGACAACTCTTATATATTATTACACACTTCTCAGATTGGCCAAGATGACAGGAAAAGATAATGATGAATGTTGGAGGGGATGTGGAAAAACTGGGACGCTAATGCATTATTGTTGGAGTTGTGAACTGATTCAACAATTCTAGAAAGCAATATGGAACTAAGTCCAAAAGGCTATCACACTCTGCCTATCTTTTTATTTAACAGTGTCTCTACTATATTCCAAAGAGTTAATAAAAAATAAAAAGGACCCACATGTGTAGAAATGTTTGTAGCAGCCCTTTTTGTACTGGCAAACTGGAAACTGAGTGTATGTACATCAGTTGGAAAATTACTGAATAAATTATGGTATATGAATGTTATGGAATATTATTGTTCTATAAGAAACAATCAGCAGAATGCTTTCAGAGAGGCCTGGTGAGACTTACATAAACTGATGCTAAGTGAAATTAGTAGATCTAAAAGAACATTGTACATAGCAACAATAAGATTATATGATGATGATGATTATTATTATTATTATATATTTTTATTTACAACACATATGCAGGGGTAATTTTTCAGCATTGACCTTGCAAAACCTTCTGTTCCAACTTTTCCCCTCCTTCTCCCCACCCCATTCCCTAGATGGCAGGTAGACCAATATATGTTAAATGCAATATATGTGTACATATTTATATAGTTATCTTGCTGCACAAGAAAAATTGGATTTAGAAATAAGGTAAAAATAACTTGAGAAGGAAAACAAAAATACAAGTGGACAATAACAGAAGGAGTGGAAATGCTATGTTGTGTCCACATGTATTCACAGAGTTCTTTTGCTGGGTGTAGCTGGTTCTCTTCATTATTCAACAACTGGAAGTGATTTGGTTTATCTCATTGTTGAAAAGAGCCATATCCATCAGAATTGATCATCTTATAGTATTGTTGTTGAATTGTATAATGATATCCTGGTCCTGCTCATTTCACTCAGTATCAGTTCATATGATGATCAATTTTGAAATACATGGCTATTTTCAACAGTGAACTAATTCACTCCAGTTCCAATGGTCTTGTGATGGAGAGAGCCATCTGTACCCAGAGTGAGGACAATGTGGACTGAGTATGGATCACAATATACTATTTTCATACTTTGTTGTTGTTGTTTACTTGCTTTTTGTTTTCCTTCTTACTTTTTTTTCTTTTTGATCTGATTATTTTTGTGTGTGTGTGCAGGATGATAATTGTAGAAATATGTATAGAAGAATTGCACATGTTTAACATATATTGTATTTCTTGCCATCTAGGAGAAGCTGTGGGGGAAGGGAGGGAGAAAAAATTTGGAAAGTAAGGTTTTGCAAGGGTGAATGTTGAAAACTATTTTGTATGTGTTTTGAAAATAGAAGACTTTATATATAAAAATAAATAAAAAGGCAAAGATAAAAATTATTAACAAATATGTTGCACTGAATTAGAGAGTGAATTGAGTAGGGTTATATGAAATGATTGCCTTGCTGAAAGGCAATTGAAATTATGTAACAAATTTGTGCTGGACATAGTCTGTGAAGATCGAGTTAGTACCCTGAATGCCTTAGAATCAGCCAGAGTCAGGATAAGCAAAAGTCCTTGGTCTTTATTCTTGTTCTTTAGGGGTAGAAGTCAAGGGAATGGACAAAGGATCTCCACAACCTCCCTTCTCTTTGATTACTGCCAAAGTAATTCTGGCTTGCCTTATTCTACTCCCTAATCCTTCATATAATTCTTTATATACACCAAAAGAACGAGCCAGTATAGAATAGTGGGAAAGGCCATATTTCAAGCATATGCTAATAGAGTATTATCCAATAACTAATTAGCCTTAAGTGCTAGGTTGTCTGATTCCAGTGCACCTATTCAGAGTTTCAGCCCTTTACAATAGTCAACCTAGCTTGTTACTTAAATGTACAGGGATGATATCCAAAAATAAAATTAAATGGAGAGAACTGAATGTACTGGGAAAAAGGGAAGAGGAGAAGTAGAATAGGTAAAGTATCTCATATGAGACAAAAAAAATATTTTACAATGGAAGGGAACAGATGGGGAAGGAGGAAGGAGGAAATAAACCTTACTTTCATCAAATTTGGCTCAAAGATGGAATAGCATATATAATTAATTGGGTATAGATAACTATTTTATCCTACAGGATAGTAGGAGAGAAATGTGAGGGAGCATACCTATTATATTGGCTAATAGGAAAGAAAAAAAAGTGACAGATGTTGGAAGGATTGTGGAGAAAATGAGACATTAATGTACTGTCAGTGGATTTGTGAATTGATTTGACCATTCTGTAGAAAATTTTTGAAATTGATGCCCAAAGTACTATAAAATCATGCATACCTAACAATATCATTAATATGCATATATTGCAAAAAAAAGGTTTTTTTGTTATTTTTTAAAAGGACCTATATGTACAAAATTATTAAAACAGCTCATATCTGGGGACAAAGAATTGGAAATTGAGAAGATGCCCATAATTTGGGGAATGACTAAATAAACTGTGGTGTGTAATAATGATGTAATATTATTGTGTTACACAAAATGATGAGCAGGATGCTCTCAGCAAAACATGGAAAGATTTCTATGAGCTAATGCAAAGTGAAATGTACTGTGTAAAATAGTGGCAGCAATATTGTAAAATAATCAGCTATAAATGATATAACTATTCTCAAAATTAAAATGATTCAAAACAAAAAAAATTGAATTATTAATTAATATAGGTGCCAACCTGGAGGAATATTTTCTTCTGCAGTACCCAGGGCTTCTTCCTTGATTTTATTCTGTTAATATTTTCATCACTGACTTGGATAAAAACAGAAGACACACTTTATCAACTGTGCAAAGGACAAAGGTGTGCAGGATAGTTAATTTGACAGGTTATAGATAGACGACAAAGTTAAAATTCAAAACTTTTTTGCCAGGCTAGGACATTATAATAAAGTCATGGAAAATTCAACAGAACTGAATGAAAAGTACCAATTTTAGAGCAAATAAATTAATCACAGAAAGCATAGAATAAGGAAGTTCTGACTCAACAGCATTTCTTTTCACAGTGTATGGTATTGAGATTTTTTTTTTTTTACAAGAAATTCAATTTAAACTAGTAATGTTATATAGTTGCTTGGCAGCTTCATTAATGGAAACATAATGTCTTGATCATAGGAAATAATACATACTTCCAATTAGACCACATTTTAAATATTGCCTCAATTGGAGCTATCCCATTTATGAAGAACTCTGATAAACTATTGATAAACTATATTGCAGAGATAAAGGACTAAATTTATGTGAGCTTTAAATATCATGCCATATGAGCTGAGGTGTAGCCATTCTGAGGCATTGACTTCTTTCACAATATAACTAATTTTCTGCATCTGAAGAAACCTCAGAAACCTCTGTCTAGACCTTCCCAACAATAGAAAGATCTGAGAGCAATTCAGTGAACTTTTTATGTAAAGGAGAAGATGGATGTTGTACAAGGCAGCACTGTATCACACAGAACAAGTGTCCTCTAATTTTCCTTCTGCCTATACCATTCTGTGATTCAAATATCTCAAATGAAGCTGACAACAATAAATATTACAAAGTCCTACTAATTCTCATACAATCTTCACAAAATAAAATCCTGAAAGTGAAAAAGCTAAAAGTAAATTTTTAAAAATACCCTGTTTTTAATCAAATGAAAATAATAAAAGCCCAAGGAATATTCTTGTATTTGACTTTTCAATACCCTAAATTGAACAAGGGAGAATTCACCCGACTGAAAATTTTAAAATAAAAGATTTGCCTTTTAAGTGAAAAATATGCATTTCATCTTCAAAATAGAACTTATTATTCCATTAGTTAGGACCCACAGACACAATTTGATGATCTATGCATCTATAAAATAAATATATAAATATTTTATATAAATATATATTTATAAATAAATTTAAATATATATATAAATAAAATAAATAAAAGTATATATATACATATATAAAATAAAAATGTATTTACATATATATGTATATGTACATATATATATGTACATATACATATATATGTATATATATGTGTGTATATATATATATATATATATATATATATATATATATATATATATAAATACTTTTTTCCCCTGAGGCAATTGGGGTTAAGTGACTTAACCAGGGTCACACAGCTAGGAAGTGTTAAGTATTAAGATTTGAACTCAGGTTCTCATGACTTTAGGGCTGGTCCTCTATCTACTGCACCATCTAGCCGCCCCCTGATTGCTATATATTTTAAAAATTGTTAAAAAGATATATTCTTCGCCCAAATTATTTTCACTTACATAGTACTAGAGATATGAAACTATACATAAAGTGGGATGGAGCCAAGATGGCAGAGAGTAGACAGGTTTCTATATGAGTGCTTCCTTTAGTCCTTCAGATCAATACTGGATCAAGCCTCTGAACTGGTTTTGGAATGACAGAACCCACAAATATTTTGAGTACAAGAAATTTCTAACAGGAGATATTTTGGAAGAACTACAGAAAATCTGTGAGTCAATGGGGCATGGGTTGGGATGGTGGTGGAGGAGAGCAGAATGAGGGGAGAACAACCCCAAAATGAAAACTCCAAGGAATATAATCGCTAAATTTCAGAATTGTCATATCAAGGAAAAAATGCAAGCAGCCAGAAAGAAATAATTCAAAAAATGAGGAGTCACAATCAAGATTACCCAGGACCTAGCAGCTTCGACTTTAAAAAATTAAAGAGCCTGGAATCTGATATTCTGGAGGTCAAAGGACTTGGATTGTAGCCAAGAATCAAGTATACAGCAAAATTAAACATTATCTTTCAGAAAAAAAAAATGAATATCAAATGAAATAAGGGATTTTCATTTAGTTTTGGTGAAAAGACCAGAACTGAACAAAAATTTTAATCTTCATATACAGAGCTCAAGAGAAGCATAAACAGTTAAAAAGGAAAGAAAAGTAGTAAGTATTTATTTTAAAAGTTTAAAAGTTTACATCCCTATATGTGAAGATGATTTGTTTAACTCTTGGCGAACTTTATCTCTAAATATACTTAGAGAGTTCAGGTATAATTTGATTCTGCTGTAATAATATAAAAAAGAAACTAGAATTGAAAAGTACTGGAAGAAAAGGAAAATGGAAATAAAATATTATAAACTACATCTCATGAAGAGGCAAAAAGACCAATTATAATTGATCAAAAGATGAGAAGTGGATGAGCATTATATGAATCTTACTATCATGACTTTTGGCTCAAAGAATATCACACATATTTAGCTTTACAGAAAAACCTTCCTCAGCCTATAAAGAAGTAGTAGGAAAAAAGGAAAGGAAAGGGGGAAGACTAATAGAAGGGAGAACATATGTAGAAGGGGAAAAATATAAGAAAGGGAGAGGTGCTATTAAAAATACAAAGAGGGAGGTGGTAGTCAAAATCAAAATAAAGGGGAGGAGGAAAACAAAAGAGAAAAGCATAAAGAGTAAAATAAGATGGGGGAAATAGAGATAGCCATTTTATTTTATTATTTTTAAAAGCTTCTTTTTCTCCTTTTTTTCTTTCTTTTTCTTTTTTTTATTAAAGCTTTTTATTTACCCATATGCATAAGTAATTTTTCAACATTGACCCTTGCAAAGCCTTCTGTTCCAAATTTTCCCCTCCTTTCCCCTACCCCTTCCCCTAGATGGTAGGTAGTGTAATTCTTGTTTAAAATGTTAAAATATATGTTAAATCAATATATGTATACATAGTTATACAGTTAACTTGCTGCACAAGAAGAAAAAAAAAAACTGAGAAAGAAAACAAAATTCAATCAAACAACAGAAAGAATAAAAATGTTATGTTGTGGTCCACACTCAGTACCCATAGTCCTCTCTCTGGGTAGAGATGGCTCTATTCATCACTGAACAATTGGAACTGGTTTAAATCGTTTAATTGTTGAGGTGAGCCATGTCCATCAGAATTGATCATAGTATAGTCTTCTTGTTGCTGTGTACAATGATCTCCTGGTTCTGCTCATTTCACTTTGCAACAGTTCATATAAGTCTCTCCAGGCCTCTCTGAAATCATCCTGCTGGTTTTTTTGTTTGTTTGTTTGTTTGTTTTTTTAACAGAACAATAATATTCTATAACAATCATATACCACAACTTATTCAGCCATTCTCCAATTGATGAGCATCCACTCAGTTTCCAGTTTCTTACCACTGTTAAAAGGGCTGCACAAACATTTTTGCACATGTGGATCCCTAGTATTCTGCATAGGGAGAGTTTCCCCTCTGTCTTCCTGACCTCAGACACCCAACTTTCCATGGAAGGTAAAAATTCCTGTGACTAGTTCTGAGACTACTCCCAAACCCTGTTAGCCTCAGGGCTCACTGCTTGTAGTTTTTGTGCAGGTAGCCTGGAGGTGTTTACACCTCAAAGTATTTAAAGCTTGGTCTTGGGTTCTTGGAGTCTTTCTTCAGATATTTTCACATTATCCTAAAAGAACCCCTGTTCTACCCCAGGTCTTATTTGTTTTTCAGCAGTGTATGTTCAACCCTAAAAGGCTGAACCCTGAAAGAACTCAAAAAAGATTTTGTTTTTCACTTTTTAAAGTTTGTTTTTAAAAAGCTTTTTAATTTTGAAAAGAAATGTATGGATAATTTTTCAATATTAACTCTTGCAAAACCTTGTAATCCAATTTCCCTCCTTCCCCCACTACCTCCCCTAGATGTCAAGTAATGCAATATATGTTAAATATGGTAAAATATTTATACAATTATCTTGCTTCACAAGAAAAGTCTAATCAAAAAGGGAAAAAATGAGAAAGAAAATAAAATGCAAGCAAATAATAAAAACAATGAAAATACTATGTTGTAAGCCATACTCAGTTCCCACAGTCCTCTCTCTGGGTGTAGATGGCTCTCTTCATCACAAGATCATTGGAATTGGTCTGAATCATTATTAAAAAGAAATACATCCATCAGAATTGATCATTGTATAATCTTGTTGTTGCCTTACACAGTGGTCTCCTAGTTCTGCTCATTTCACTTAGTATCAGTTCATGTAAGGGTCTCTAGGTCTCTCTGGAATAATCCTGCTGATCATTTCTTTATTATTTTTTTTAATTATGAAGAAGTCCCCCCCCCTTTTTTCTGGTATTTTGTCTCATTATTGTCATTCTCTTGGATGAGGTTATTGATTATCTCTATGATTTGTTGTTTCACCCATTCATTTTTAGGATTAGATTATTTAGTTTCCAATTAATTTTTGTCTATTTTGCTCTGGCCTTTTATTGCATGTGATTTTTATTGCATCATCATCTGAAAAAAATGCATTTACTATTTCTGCCTTTTTGCATTTGATTTTGAGGTTTTTATGTCCTAATACATGGTCAATTTTTGTATGGGTTTCATGAGCTGCCCAGAAAAAAAGTATACTTCTTTCTGCAACCATTTAATTTTTTCCAAAGATTCATCATACCTAGCTTTTCTAATATTCTGTTTACCTCCTTAACATCTTTCTTATTTATAAATCAAATTTCTACTTGGAAACTATGAAATGAGTAAATAAAGACTCTTGGATTTATGCTTGACAGAAATGTAGATTTCTAGAATTCTATTTCATAAGGTAAAGATGAATCACTGACTACAGGCAACTCTGATTTGCAGTATTAGAATATGTTAGAAGAAAGAAAATAAATTTATTTGGGAGGTAATATTTCTAGCAGTTTTCCTGGCACAAATATTTGTTTCTACTTCTTTCATTAATTAATTTATTCGATGTGAAAGCACTTGTGCCCTAAGATAAGAACAATGGATATGGAGCCATAACAAAAAAAAAAAAAAAATGAAAAGGGAAAGTAAGGTGAATATGGGAAAAATCACAAAAAAACAGGGTAAATAGATATAACAGTCTAGTAGCTGACAGATCTGACTCTTTAGTAACTTTCCTAGAAACTTATTTATTGAAACAATAACATATTATTGCTATTTGACTGAAGAAAATCTCTAAATCTGGAAGCTCTTTGGAAGATACTTCAAGTCTTTTGCTGTGGTGAGATATTTTGGTTTACTGATTTCTACTACCACCTACAATTTGAGAATAGAAAACTACAGATACTATTTTTTCTTATATTGTTCTACCCTTTTTGGTTTCAGAGAGGTAAACAGAAGGGGTAAAACCAAGTTTGCATTTGTTTTGCTGTGAGAAAAGGCCTGGAGTTATTTGTATAAAGCAAAAATTTTAGCTCTTTATTTGCAAAACAAACAAACAAAAAAAAAAAAAAAAGCTTAGAGATTCTCCATCTTGAAAGTAAGATTTGACATTGAAAGAGCTTAATGCTTTTTTCTCAGTGCCCAGATAGTTGAGGTGGTGAGTAAAAAGTGCTTATTACTGCTGCATCAGTTCAAGAGCAGAAGTTGAACAATTTTGCTAAATAAAAAAACAATGAGAATTAGAAAAGGAACAGCTAAAAGAGAAGTAGCTTTATGTGGTTGGTTTATGCTGCATAACACAATTGTATACAAAAGTTATATAAGATATATAAGATTATATAAGATAATAATTATAATTGAATGATGGACATTAAGGCCTTCAGTATAAAGTTATGAGTTACTACCCACTTATTTTTCCTGCTAAGTTTTGCCCATTCTTCTTTGGAATGTGTGTAGGTTTTGGTGGAAAACTGTACATCAGGCTTATTAGTGGACTATTACTTTAGTTTTGTTACTAAGTAAAGATAATGATTGGTATTATTTTTTTCTTTATTGTTAACAGTAAATATTTTATATTTAAAATTGTATAATACACTAGCCCTGAAGTTAGGATGATCTGAGTTCAAATCTGGATTCAAACACTTAAAGCTTCCTAGCTGTATGACCCTGGCAAAGGCACTTAACCCCAATTGCCTCAGGAAAAAAAAAAAAAAAAAGTTTAATATACATATTTTATAAATATCTATTGATTTATTTTATATATACAAAACACATATTAATATTACTGTATCACTATATATATATATATATATATATATATATAAAATGGTGCAATATGTTTAATGTTGACTGATTTTGTAAATGGGAAGCACAGAAATAGGGCTGAGTAGTAGGAATGCAATTTTTCATGCCCCTAAAATTCTGACAGAGATTTGAGAGTTGTGAGCTCATATAGATAGCCCTTGCTACTCTGTCTACTCTCATTCCCAACTTTAAACAAAGGAAAAACAGACTTGCAGATATGAATATAGCTGTAATGAATGAGCCAGTCCAGGGTGGAGTGGAAAGGGATATAGATGTGATGTGATCAGTTAAGAGGGATTTGTCACCAAATGATGGCAGGAATCAAAAGTTTGGGTTCATTCATGAGAAGAATTAATTCACAATGGCCACTCTCTCTGGCAAAAAGTAGAATTATTTAGAGGAATAGGCTACAGACAAAATGGAGAGATACAATGGACACTGGGAATATGAAATAGAGATGGGAGAGCATGTAAAAAACAAGTTCCTTAGTAGAACTCAAAATTACCCCCCCAAAAGGGAGCACTCCATAAGGTTAGGGCATGCCCTTAGTTGGCAGGCTAAATCCTGAAGGGGACTTAGAACCTTAAAAGACTTAGCTGTAAGGAGGAGAATGGGGTTCAGGAAGCATAGTGGCATTTGGGGAGATACCACAGGGCATGAGAGAAGGGAAAAGACACCATAAGACAGAGTGCTGTGTCAGGCTGACTCAAAGGAATGTAGCAGCAAAGTCATAGGCCATAAATTCTTTTTTAGGGAAAATTTAGCCTTAAGGTCTTGACATAACTTGGCTATTTGACTGGACTACCTTTAGAGGGTGGGATTAAGTAACTAAACTGATCTCCATTATCAGAGCATTCTTATGGCTTGTCTAATCGATTATTTTTGTCAATTACTTTCTAACCACACCTAACCTCCTTAATAGTATGCTACACACTCATGTGCTCCTGGCCTACTATTGCCAGGTTTCCTTTACACTCTTTACAATACTTTATATTCATGAGCAATGATTTGCTTTTTCTCTTCCCTTAATTGATAAGATGCTATTTAGTTTCCTTTTTTTTTTTCCCTCATGACAATAGTTTCTAGTCATTTGTATCCTTGAACCCCTATAAAATTTATCCTGCTAGTCTCTTCATCAGGAAGGAAATTATTTCAAATCATAAAACATTCTATAAATACAAAGTATTGACATCATTCCAACCTGACTGCTGTCTCCAGGTGTGGAAAAAGGTATTCTTTATCATCTTTAGGTGAAGATACATCTCTCCTATTTCAACCTTAAAACAGTCAATTCAGGAGCCAGTGAGCTACTGGAAGGTTGCCTAGGCATAGTACTGTCTCAGGAGTAAAAATTCAGTATGAGAGATGTCAATCTGGGAATCATTCAAAGGCAGGTAGGAGATGAAATCATGAGAGTAGATGAGTTTCTTGAGAAAGTCAGTACATGAAATGCCTGCCTTTGACATATGGGCTTGTGGATAAGGGAATACCTATTCTTTATCTCAGAGACAGCATATGCATAGTGTATCAGCTACCAAGGTAACCATCCTTTAAAGAAAGCTGCTAAAGCATCATCATTTGCACTGGCTAAAATCTGCCTTTAACAAACTGGCAGGAAAACCACTGTGAAAGACTTTGCATTTCATTTGGCTGCCCAGTGGGTTTCAATGATTAATTACTTTGAGAAAAAGGAGCAAACATGAGAATACTTATACTCTCTTATAGACATCACCAGAAAATGAGAGAGGAAGAGAGAGAAGTAAAAAAGAAAAATAAAAAGAGAGAAAGAAGAAAGAAAGAAAGAAAGAAAGAAAGAAAGAAAGAAAGAAAGAAAGAAAGAAAGAAAGAAAGAAAGAAAGAAAGAAAGAAAGAAAGAAAGAAAGAAAGAAAGAAAGAAAGAAAGAAAGAAAGAAAGAAAGAAAGAAAGAAAGAAAGAAAGAAAGAAGAAGAAGGAAGGAAGAGAAGGAAGGAAGGAAGGAAGGAAGGAAGGAAGGAAGGAAGGAAGGAAGGAAGGAAGGAAGGAAGGAAGGAAGGAAGGAAGGAAGAAAGAGAAAGAAAGAGAGGGGAGGGAGGAGATAGGAAGGGAGAAAAGGAAAGAAAGAAGAGAGAGAGGTAGAGAGGAAGGAAAGAAGGAAGGGAGGGAATGAGGGAGGGAGGAAGAAAAGGAAAAAGGAAGGGAAGGAAAGGAAGAAAGAGAAAAGAGAGAAAGAAAAAAGGAAGGAAGGAGAGAAGGGGAGGAAAGGGAAATGTTTATAAAAGATTTAGAAACATATTTGGTTCAGTAACCAAGGGAATGTTCAGCCAGTGAATAAAATGCAAAATATATATCTTTAAGAAAAACAAAGCAACAATGAATGTGATGTTTTTTAGAACATGGATATACTAAAGCTAATCATAATGCTTTACAATTTACCAGTGTCTATTGTATCTCTCCATTTTGTCTGTAACTTATTCCTTTAAATAATTTTACTTTTTGCCAAAGAGAATGGCCATTGTGAATTTTTCACATGAATGAATCCAATTTATACTCACTCCATAAAAGCATCATATTGTAAGGAATTTCATGTTCTACGTCAGTCATATACTTGCTGCTAGATGCTAAATTATTTACTTTTTAGTGTCACAAACTTTGTAACTATTAAGTTGCAGAAGAGTTGCTAATTTGTTGGGAGTTCTCACACTAAGAATTTTCTACAGTGATGGAATCACCCATCTAAGCCCATTAAAAATATTCTTCAGAAGAATTATTATCTTTTCTATTAGACAGGCAGAAAGAATGGAGGGTTGTAAGGCCAGTGATTTGGCAAATCTTGTATAATGATTTAGCTATTGAATTTAGACAAGGTTTTTTAGAAACTCAGCTCTTTCCTCAGAATACTTGATAAGATTTATTATTATTATTATTATTAATAAGAAGGGGTTGGAATATATTAGTCCTTGGAATACATAAAGTCTTCCAGCTCTAAATCTATAATTTTATAACTAAGAATCTTTACCCCAGCTATAGGTACCTAATCCTACAAAAAAAAAAAAAAAAAAAAAAAAAAAAAGAAAAGAAAAAAGAAATCATTGTAGAATCCTAGAGTGATCTCCTCCTAGGCTACATCCCCATTGCTCAAACCTAGCTCTGCATATGCTTCTCCAGCAACCTTACCAAAGAAGAAAAGAACTATATGAAATAATAATCTGCATGTCAGAAGGAAGGTATCACCTTTAGGAACCATGGCAGCTCATCGTCCTCTATTTTGGTTAAAAGGTCTTAGAGCATCTTTAGACTATATTGTTGATAAACCTAGAAGTATACTAACAAGCACACTGACTTTGTTTTAATAGTTATTTCACCATTCCAAGACAGTGATCTCTGGGATTAAGTGCTACTGAAATCATAGGCATGTGACAAACCACTTAAGCTTAAAGAGCCTGATTGCATTCCTCATCATGGTCTGACTGGCAGATTGATGCAAAAGATAGAATATGTATGTATGCAACCTTTATCAGACCTATTAAATAACCTCCACACATAGAAGGTATTAACTATAAATCCAGATTTACATACTTATATACTTAAAACTCTTGTCCTTGTCTTTTTGTCTCTGTCTACTTCTCTGTTTCTTTTACACAATCTCTAATCTAACTCTGTATCTCTCACTTCTTTCTGTCTCTGTTTCTCCCACTCTGTCATTACCCAAAATAGGGCAAGTAAAATTTTCTTGAAGGGTATTAAAAATTGTTTCTTTTTTTCTTTTTGTTTTCCTTTTTTATAATTGTTTTATTTTTTTCTGGTTATACATATATATTAATGTTTTGGATTACATATTTATTTTTTTATTTTTTGAAGATGAATTTATTTTTTGTTTTTTATTTTCAAAATATATGCATAGATAATTTTAAACATTCACTCTTGCAAAACCTTGTGATCCAAATTTTTTTTTCCTCTCTTCTCCACCTTCTCCTCTAGAAGACAAAGTAATCCAATATATATTAAATACATACAATTCTTCTCCACATATTTCCATAATTATGCTGTACAAGAAAAAATATATGAAAAAGGGAAAAAATGAAAGAGGAAAAAAATGCAAGCAAACAACAACAAAAAAGTGAAAAAAACTATATTGTGATCCACACTCAATTCCCACAGTCCTCATCCTGGGTGTACATGGCTCTTTCCATCACAAAGCCATTGGAATTATCCTGAATCACCTCACTGTTGAAAATAGCCACATCCATCAGAATTGATCATTCTATAGAATTCATGTTGCTGTGTACAATATTCTCTTGGTTCTACTTAATTCACTTAGCATCAGTTCATGTAAGTCTCTCTAGGCCTTTCTGAAATCATCCATGTTAAATCTAATATATGTAATACTTATTTATACAGTTATCTTGTTGGACACTCAGGAGGTGAAATGGTGAAGCCTACTGTGCCTGGAGGCAAGGGATCCATAGGCTAGAGAGGAACAGATTTCACCTCTCCAGGGGGTATCTCAGTTGTCCCAGCTGTATACAAATCTATCCTCCCTAATTGTAGTCCCTTTCTCCCATCATGTTGCTTCCTGGCTGATTGATTGTGTAATCCCTTTCTCCCATCAGATGGCTTCCTGGCTGATTGGTCATGTCTGGGTATTGGACTTATAGGAACTCTCTGGGTGTGTCATTGGCTGCCATCATACCCCAAGTGTTTTTTGCCTGGGGCCCTGGAGCTGGGCCCCTCATCCTGTTTCCCTGAATCAGTCTACATTCTGATGCCCAATGGAACCCTCTGTTGCATTTTGGACATGGGGTATTGGGTCTTGTTCTCCCACCCTGTTTTATCACTCTGTCTCTATGCCAACATTGAACTTTCAGAACACAGAGACTAGCACACTGAGCAGACCAGAGCGGGGATGTTCTCTGCAGGTGGAGAATTTGCAAGAGGACTCTCCCACAGGTTGGCTGCTCTGCTTTGGTTGCAAAGCAGTAGATCAGCAAAGAAGTTACACAAATACCAAAAATAGAGTGTACTCCAAAAAAGCCAGAATTTAACAAGACCTGTCTACATCCACCCAGCACCAGAAATGACTCAGCATGGACAACAGCACAACTGTGTAGCCGCATTCTGCAGCATGTGGCTTTTGCCAAAGGTAGCCACACTTTTACACCCCAAGGGGGCTCTGCCCGGGGCAGCCACAAATCTGTAGGGAGGAGCACTGCCTGGGGCAGTGAAACTTCCACAGCACCGTGGTGTTTCCCAGGACAAAAACACTTCTGCTGCCAGGCTCTTCCCAGGTACTTCCATAGCTCTCTATTCTTTGCAGCCCATTTGCAGGACAGCTACTGTCTATTTATCTATCCCTGTCTGAAGAGGAAGCTGGTAAACTCCTTGCCCTGAAGGCATACAGTAAGGGCCTTTAAAAATGAGTAAAAAAGCCAAGTGAACTCTAACTGTAAATAGCTTCTATACAGAAAGAGAGCAGGTTTCCAACCCCAAGGAGACTAATAGAAGATAGTCTCCAGACAAAACCCTAAAGGGATGTAACCTAGTCTACATCACACAAGGTTCTCCTAGAAGAAATTATAAAAGATCTTAAAAGAGAACTAGAAGAAAAATAGGGAAAGAGAAACTCTGCAAGAGAGTACAGAAAAGGCATAAAACTCACTAAAAGAAAAATTTGATAAAGTGGAAAAAGAAACTAACTTCCTGAAATGTGAATTGGAAAAGGTAAATAACTCCCAGGGAAACAGAATTTGTGAAATGGAAAAGATAAAGAATTCCCAGGAAAGTAGGATTTGTGAATTGGAAAAAGAAAATAACTCAGTTAAAAAAAAATTAGTAAAAAGGAAAAAAAAAAAAAAACTCCATAGAGCAAAAGAACTTATTTAACAAAACTTAATTATACATATTCAAAAAGAAGTAAAAAAAGCTAATGAAGAAAATAACTCATTAAAAACCAGAACCGAATAAATAGAAATGAATGATTCATTGAGACACCAAGAATCAATCAAGCAAAATCAAAAAAATAGAAAAAAACTGTTAACTATCTACTTGGAAAAACAATAGACTTGGAAAATAAATCTAGGAGAGAGAACCTGAAGATTATTGAATTTCCTGAAAATTATGATGAAAAAAAGAGTCTAGCCACTATTTTATAGGAAATCATCAAAGATGACTGCCCAGATATAATAGAATTAGAAGGTAAAATAGGCATTGAAGGAATTCATTGAACACCTTCTGAAAGAGATCTCAAAATA
The DNA here is from genome assembly GCF_048593235.1 of Sminthopsis crassicaudata. Taxonomy (NCBI): domain Eukaryota; kingdom Metazoa; phylum Chordata; class Mammalia; order Dasyuromorphia; family Dasyuridae; genus Sminthopsis; species Sminthopsis crassicaudata. The sequence goes on from NC_133619.1 coordinate 542,975,057, forward strand.
AAAACTCCAAGTAATACTGTGGCTAAATTTCAGACCAGACTAAAGAAAAAATATTACAAGCGGCCAGAAAAAAAATAAAACAAAACAAAACAAAACAAAAAACAAACAAACAAAAAAAAAAAATTTAAATTCCGAGGAGCAACAATAAGGATCACTCAGGATCTAGCTGCTTCCACATTAAAGGATTGAAAGGCCTGGAATCTGTTATTCTGAAAGGCAAAAATATTCAGAATGCAGCCAAAAATTACATAAACAGCTATGCTGGGCATTTTCTTCCAGGAAAGAATTCCATTTGTTTCTAATGAAAAAAACATACTTAACAAACAAACTAAAAAAAAAAAAAATAATAAAATAAATTTAAAAAGACTCAAGAAAAGCAGAAAAAGGTAAAAAGAACTCTTGGAAACTGTATCTGTTATGGACATACATAAAGAATGCATGTATAATTTGATTTTTCCAATATAATATGAAAAAGGGGAAGTAGAAATGGAAATGGAATAGTATCAGAAAAACAAAAAAGGGAACATAAAAAGACAGAAATTACATCTCACAAAGAGGCAAAGAAAACATATATTTGAGGGAATTTAGGGAAGGGGAAGAACATTGTGTGAATCTTACTCTCATCAGATTTGGCTCAAAGAGAAAATAACACATATTTGGTTTATATAGAAACTTCTCTCATCTTATTAAAAAGTGGGAGAGAAAAAGAGAAAAGGAAAAGAGTAATAAGGGAAAGGTATAAGAAAGGGGAAAGAATTCAAAGGGGGTGGGAAGGATTCTAAAGAGGGAGAGCTATGTGAGTCAAGTAGTGCCCATAATTTTAATACTGGGAGGGAGATAAGAGAGGAAAGAAAAAGAAAAGCATAATCTGGGGATAATAAGATGTCAGGAAATACAGAATTAATAGTTTTAACCATATATGTGAATGGGATGCACTCTCCCATAAAGTGGAGGTGGATAGCAGATTGCATCAAAAGCCAGAATCATACAATATGTTGTTTACAGGAAACACATTTAAAGCAGGGTGATATATACAGAGTAAAGATAAAAGGCTAGAGCAGAATCTATTATGGTTCAGGTGAAATAAAAAAAGCAGGTGTAGCCATCCTTATCTTAGATCGAGAAAAAGCAAAAATTGTTCCAATTAAAAGAGATAAGGAAAGAATTGTGAAGATAAAAAAGAGATTAAATTTTTTTTTAATTGTTCCAAGTAAAAGAGATAAGGAAAGAATTGTGATGGTACAGTCTAGCTCCTCTGAAGGCCTCAGAATAAGTCCTTAAATGCAAAGGTCTGGGCTAGCTCCTCTGAAGGGCTCAGAATAAGTACTTGTCAGGATAAGCAAAAGTCCTTGCCCCACATTGTGGACACCAATTTGTAATGTGCTGTTGTCTCCAGAAGCTGCCGATTGCTCTCTGGGAGGAGATCTGCTGTGTCAACTCAAATCTCTCAGACAGATTCTTCTTCCTGTACAGAGCCGACTTCCCTTCCTGCAGAAAGCCGACTTCCCTTCCTGCAAAGAACGGCCTCAAGTCTCATCGAGACAAAACTCCCTCTTTCCTCCAGAGCTGCCCTCTTTTTCCTCCCAGAGAATGGGCGTGGAATAATGCAAGGGCTTCTGGGAAAACTTACTTCAACCAATGAACTTGCTCCTCCTAAGCATTCAAGCTCTTCCCCAGGAATTCACAAGTAAAAACTCCCAGTAAAGGCCAGAACTAGAGAATTTTCAAGTACCAACTTAGAACTTAGAAAGAACCTAATATCTCATTATCTCATTAGCACTTAGTAAGAACCTAACATCTCCCCCTTTATTTTGATTTAGAACATAGGGTGGTCATGACCTTGAAACATAAATTCATCAATATGGGAGGCATTATATATAGTTACATAGATTACATAAACACATAGTAACATAGTAACAAAGCACATGCTAGAAGTATGTAACAAATAACATGATCAAATAATCATAAATTGAGAATTTATAAATCTCCAAAAGTCCATTGTCCATTAGTCTCATCTTGTGTTAGGAAATCCAATGATTCCTGATGGTTTTTAAAGTTCTTTAACAGTCTTCTTATTAGTCATGCTCTTTCAGTGTCAGATGTTTCTTAGATTTTCTCCTTTGTTTTGAGGTCTTCTGTCTCTCTCCAATGGACAAGGCGAATATGGCTCCTTGACACCCATCTGATTCCTTCTCCATCTGAAGAAATACAAGCAAACCCTCTCCCCCAAGTAGTTAACCTATCTAATTTCCTTCTATTTACCACTTTCTGAATCTCTTCTCATCATCTGGCAATTACATTGGAGTTGTTTGCACTGGACACAGCCTTGTTGGTTTAAAAGGCCTGTATTCTCCCCAAGTGTAATCCATTTTTGCAATCTGATTGCCTTTTGGCTCACTTATCAGATAATCCCTTTCTGCCATGTGATTGGTTTTCTCTGGTTGATCAAATCAGAGTCCTGACCTTCTAAAGACTCTTTGGGTATAACATCAGCTGCCATCATGCCCCAAGTCTTTTTTGCCTGGGGCCCTGGACCTGGGGCCCCTCATCCCATTTCCCTGAATTATTCTACACTCTGATGCTCAATGAAGTCCTCTGTTGCATTTGGGACATGGGGTTTTAGGTCTTCTTTCACCCTGTCTTCTCACTGTATCTCCATATCTACACTGAGCTCTTAGATGTCCAATTTTTCCACATTGGAAACATCACCGAGTTTCTCTAGAAGTCCCTTGCCAGGAGGGACCCGGTCTTTCCACGTTCATCATAGTCCAGGTGTAAAAAGCATTTGTTCCCACTGTAGCACAGCATCTTATGATCTCCTCTAAAGGAGCATCTTTGTCTAATCCCCATATAATTCTTTTGTAAATCTCATTGACATTTTCCTTAGCCAGATGTCTGGTCATTATTTCTGTAGCTGCATTTTCTCCAATAGTTCTTTTGACAGCAGTTTACAAATGTCCCACAAAATCTTCTAAAGGTTCATTGGGACCTTGCTCTATTTTAGTGAAAGCCTCTCCCCGATCTTTCTGTCCAGGGAGGACACCCCAAGCTTTTATTGCAGCCTTAGCAATTTGCTCATATATTGTCATGGTATAATTAATCAGTTCTGAATTCGCTCCATACCAACCTTCATTAGCTAAGTGCTCAAAAGTGAATTGTGTGTGAACTCCTATTTCCAAATTGCATCTGACTTGGATTTTACATAATTCATGAAACTCCACAAGCCATAAGAAATGTTGTCCAGGTTCTAGGCATGTCCTTGCTATGGATTTCCAATCATTTGGGGTTAGGACTTCATAAGACAAACCATCTAGTAACATTTTAACATAAGCTGATGTAGCCCCATAAAGGGTACAACCTTTTTTCAAATTTTTAATTTTATTCAAATCTAAAGGTACATATCTTCTCCTTTTTTGACCTACAGAGTCAATATCTTCAATCACAGGATATGCATGTGTAAAATCACTTATATCCTGTCCTTCTCTCTTAGCTTTAACCAATGCTTTTTCTAATCTTGTCATAGGCTTAGGCTGCTTCACAGGCAATTCTGTTTGTGTATCTGCCTCTTCCCCTTCTCCTTCTTGCTCCACCCCTGAAGGGTTAATTGAGGAGGAGATGGGAAATGCTCCTGTTGCTCAGAATTGTACTTAACTTCATTGTTAACTGATTCATCCTTTTCACCTCATTTAGTTGACACTTCCCCATTTTGCTCCTTCTTCTCTTCCTTTAGAATAACATTTTTAAAAGCCATTTGAATTAAATTGTAGGTATGAAGTGTATCTTTGGAAATTGAGTTTGGTCTGGAACCAAAGGGCAAAATGTCACAAAGGCAATTATAGTGTTCACCTAATTGCTTTCCTACTAATTCCCATTCATCTGGATCCAGATGCATGGGATAATGCAAGAGCTTCTGGGAAGAATTACTTCAACCAATGAACTTGCTCCTTCTAAGCATGCAAACTCTTGCCCAGGAAAGGCCGGAACTAGAGAATTTTCAAGTACCGACTTAGCACTTAGTAAGAACCTAATACCTCATTATCTCATTAGCACTTAGTAAGAACCTAACAAACTATATCTTGCTAAAGGGTGGCATAGATAATGAAGCAATATCAATACTAAATATATTTGCATCAAGTGGTACAGCATCTAACTTCCTAAAGGAGAAGTTAAGAGAGTTGCAAGAAGAAATAGACAGCAAAACTATAATAGTGGGAGATCTCAAACTTGCCCTCTCAGAATTAGATAAATCAAATCACAAAACAAATAAGAAAGATGTTAAAGAGGTAAGTAGAATATTAGAAAAGTTAGGTATGATAGATCTTTGGAGAAAACTGAATAGAGACAGAAAGGAATACACTTTTTTTTTTTTCTCAGCAATTCATGGAAAATACATCAAAAAGTAATTAGAACCTAAATAATCTCATCCTAAAGAATAATTGGGTGAAACAGCAAGTTATAGGTACAATTAATAATTCACCCAAGAAAATGACAACAATGAGAACACATACCAAAATTTGTGGGATGCAGCCAAAGCAGTAATAAGGGGAAATTTTATATCTTTAGAGGCTTACTTCAATAAAATAGAGAAAGAGAAGATCAATGAATTGGGCTAGCAAATTAAAAAGCTAGAAAAAGAGAAAATTAAAAACCCCTAATCAAATACTAAATTTGAAATTCTAAAAATAAAAGGAGAAATTGATAAAAATGAAAATAAAAAAATTATTGAATTAATAAAAAAAAACTGAGTTGCTTTAATGAAAAAAAACAATAAAATAGATAAACCTTTGGTAAATTTGATCAAAAACAGGAAAGAGATGAATAAAATTGTTAATCTTAAAAATGAAAAGGGCGAACTTTCCACCAACTAAGAGAAAATTAGAGCAATAATTAGGAGTAACTTTACCCAATTTTATGCCAATAATTTTGATAATCTAAGTGAAATGGAGGACTACTTTCTTTTTTTTTTTTATTTTATTTTATAATTATAACATTTTTTTGACAGTACATATGCATGGGTAATTTTTTACAACATTATCCCTTGCACTTACTTCTATTCAGATTTTTTCCCTTCCTCCCCCAACCCCCTCCCCCAGATGGCAAGCAGTCTTATATATGTTAAATATATTACAGTATATTCTTCATACAATATATGTGTGTAGAACCGAATTTTTTGTTGCACAGGAAGAATTGGATTCAGAAGGTAAAAATAACAGTTTACATTCATTTCCCAGTGTTCCTTTTCTGGATATAGCTGGTTCTGTCCATCATTAATCAACTGGAATTGGATTAGCTCTTCTCTATGTTGAAGAAATCCACTTCCATCAGCATACATCCTCGTACAGTATCATTGTTGAAGTGTATAATGATCTTCTGGTTCTGCTCATTTCACTCAGCATCAGTTGATGTAAGTCTCTCCAAGCCTCTCTGTATTTCTCCTGTTGGTCATTTCTTATAGAAAAATAATATTCCATAACATTCATATACCATAGTTTACCCAAGCATTCTCCAATTGATGGACATCCATTCATCTTCCAGCTTCTAGCCACTATGAAAAGGGCTGCCACAAACATTTTGGCACATACAGGTCCCTTTCCCTTCTTTAGTAGTTCCTTGGGGTATAAGCCCAGTAGTAGTATGGCTGGGTCAAAGGGTATGCACATTTTGATAACTTTTTGGGCATAATTCCAGATTGCTCTCCAGAATGGTTGGATTCTTTCACAACTCCACCAACAATGCATCAGTGTCTCAGTTTTCCCACAGCCCCTCCAACATTCATCGTTATTTGTTCCTGTCATCTTAGCCAATCTGACAGGTGTGTAATGATACCTCAGAGTTGTCTTAATTTGCATTTCTCTGATCAATAGTGATTTGGAACACTCTTTCATATGAGTGGAAATAGTTTTAATTTCATCATCTGAAAATTGTCTGTTCATATCCTTTGACCATTTATCAATTGGAGAATGGCTTGATTTCTTATAAATTAAAGTCAATTCTCTGTATATTTTGGAGATGAGGCCTTTATCAGAACCTTTAACTGTAAAAATGTTTTCCCAATTTGTTACTTCCCTTCTAATCTTGTTTGCATTAGTTTTGTTTGTGCAGAAACTTTTTAATTTGGTGTAATCAAAATGTTCTATTTTGTGATCAATAATGGTCTCTAGTTCTCCCTTGGACACAAACTCCTTCCTCCTCCACAAGTCTGAGAGGTAAACCATCCCATGTTCCTCCAATTTATTTATGATTTCATTCTTTATGCCTAAATCTTGGACCCATTTTGATCTGATCTTAGTATGTGGTGTTAAATGTGGGTCCATGCCTAGTTTCTGCCATACTAATTTCCAGTTTTCCCAGCAGTTTTTGTCAAATAATGAATTCTTATCCCAAAATTTGGGATCTTTGGGTTTGTCAAAGATTAGATTGCTATTTTTATTCACTATCTTGCCCTGTGAACCTAACCTATGCCACTGATCAACTAGTCTATTTCTTAGCCAATACCATATGGTTTTGGTGACTGTTGCTTTATAATATAGCTTTAAATCAGGTACACTTAGACCACCTTCCTCTGACTTTTTTTTCATTAGTTCCCTTGCAATTCTCGACCTTTTATTCTTCCATATGAATTTTGTTGTTATTTTTTCTAGGTCATTAAAATAGTTTCTTGGGAGTCTGATTGTTAAAGCACTAAATAAATAGATTAGTTTGGGGAGTATTGTCATCTTTATTATATTCGCTCGGTCTATCCAAGAACACTGAATGTCTTTCCAATTATTTAAATCTGACATTATTTTTGTGGCAAGTGTTTTGTAATTTTGCTCATATAATTCCTGACTCTCCTTTGGTAGATATATTCCCAAATATTTTATACTATCGACTGTTATTTTGAATGGAATATCTCTTTGTATCTCTTGCTGTTGGATTGTGTTGGTAATGTATAAAAATCCTGAGGATTTATGTGGATTTATTTTGTATCCTGCGACTTTGCTAAAATTCTGAATTATTTCTAATAGCTTTTTAGCAGAGTCTTTGGGGTTCTCTAAGTATACCATCATGTCATCTGCGAAAAGTGACAATTTGATTTCTTCATTTCCTACTCTCATTCCTTGAATCTCGTTCTCGGCTCTTATTGTCAAGGCTAGAGTTTCTAGTACTATATTGAATAGTAATGGTGATAGTGGGCAACCTTGTTTCACTCCTGATCTTACAGGGAAAGGATCTAGTTTATCACCATTACATATGATGTTTACTGAAGGTTTTAAATATATGCTCCTTATTATTTTAAGGAATAGTCCATTTATTCCTATATTCTCAAGCATTTTTAGTAGGAATGGATATTGGATTTTATCAAATGCCTTTTCTGCATCTCTTGAGATGATCATATGGTTTTTATTAATTTGATTATTAATATGGTCAATTATACTAATAGTTTTCCTAATATTAAACCAGCCCTGCATTCCTGGTATAAATTCCACTTGGTCATAGTGTATTATCCTGGGGATGATTTTCTGAAGTCTATTTGCTAATATCTTATTTAAGATTTTAGCATCAATATTCATTAAGGAAATTGGTCTATAGTTTTCTTTCTCAGTTTTCGATCTACCTGGTTTAGGTATCAGTACCATGTATGTGTCATAGAAGGAATTTGGTAGGACTCCTTCAATTCCTATTTTTTCAAATAGTTTACATAGCATTGGAGTTAGTTGTTCTTTAAATGTTTGGTAGAATTCACCTCTAAATCCATCTAGTCCTGGGGACTTTTTCTTAGGAAGTTGGTTAATAGCTTGGTCTATTTCTTTTTTCTGAGATGGGACTATTTAGACTACTTACTTCTTCCTCTGTTAATCTGGGCAAGCTATATTTTTGAAGGTATTCTTCCATTTCATTTAAGTTATCGAATTTATCGGCATAAAGTTGAGCAAAGTAGCTCCTAACTATTGTTCTAATTTCCTCTTCATTAGTGGTGAGTTCACCCTTTTCATTTTCAAGACTATCAATTTGCTTTTTCTCTTTCTTTTTTTTAATCAGGTTTACTAAGGGTTTGTCTATTTTGTTGTTTTTTTCATAAAACCAACTCTTAGTTTTATTAATTAATTCAATAGTTTTTTTACTTTCAATTTTATTAATCTCACCTTTTATTTTTTGAATTTCAAGTTTTGTGTTTGTCTGGGGGTTTTTAATTTGTTCCTTTTCTAGCAATTTTAGTTGTAAGCCCAATTCGTTGGCCCTCTCTTTCTCTATTTTATGCAAGTAGGCCTGTAGAGATATAAAACTTCCCCTTATTACTGCTTTGGCTGTATCCCACACATTTTGGTATGATGTCTCATTATTGTCATTTTCTTGGGTGAAGTTATTAATTATGTCTATGATTTGCTGTTTTACCCAATCATTCTTTAGTATAAGATTATTTAGTTTGCAATTATTTTTTGGTCTATTTTCCCCTGGCTTTTTATTAAATGTTATTTTGATTGCATTATGGTCTGAAAAGGATGCATTTACTATTTCTGCCTTACTGCATTTGATTTTGAGGTTTTTATGCCCTAGTATATGATCAATTTTTGTATAGGTTCCATGAACTGCTGAGAAGAAAGTATATTCCTTTCTGTCTCCATTTAGCTTTCGCCAAAGATCTATCATATCAAACTTTTCTAGTATTCTATTTACCTCTTTGACTTCTTTCTTATTTATTTTGTGGTTTGATTTATCTAATTCTGAGAGTGCAAGGTTGAGATCTCCCGCTATTATAGTTTTGCTATCTATTTGCTCTTGCAGCTCTCTTAATTTCTCTTTTAAGAATTTAGATGCTGCACCACTTGGTGCATACATGTTTAATATTGATACTGCTTCACTATTGATGCTGCCCTTTAGCAGGATATAATGCCCTTCCTTATCTCTTTTAATTAGATCAATTTTTGTTTTTGCTTGATCTGAGATGAGGATGGCTACTCCTGCTTTTTTGGTTTTGCCTGAAGCATAATAGATTCTGCTCCACCCTTTTACTTTTAGTTTGAATGTCTCACCCTGTTTCAGGTGTGTTTCCTGTAAACAACATATAGTAGGATTCTGACTTTTAATCCAGTCTGCTAACTGCTTCCTCTTTATGAGGCAGTTTGCCCCATTCACATTTATGGTTAGAAGGACTAATTCTATATTGCTTGCCATCCCATTAACCCCTACTTATGCTTTTCCCCTTTCCTTCCCTTTTACCCTCCTATCCAGTATTAAACTGGTGAACACCACTTGCTTTTCACAGCCCTCCCTTTTTAGGATCCCTCCCCCACCTTAAAGATCCTCCCCTTATTTTACCCCTTTTCCTTCGAAATTACTGTATTCCCTTCCCCTTAGCTTACTCCTTCCCTTTCACTTTTCAATGAAGTGGAAGAAGTTTCACCATAAATCGAATATGTCTATTGATACACGCTATGTTCATCTCCCTCCTTTCTTTCTCTCAGATATAATAGGTTACCTTTGCCTCTTCATGAGATGTAGTACCACCACTTTACACTTTTTTATGATATAATCTCCTTTCCACCTCTAGTTTCTAAGACAAATTATACATATGTTCTTTACATATTTTTTTGACAGAAGTATAGTTCTCAAGATTTCTTTTTACCTTTTTAGAAATCTCTTGAGTTCTGTATTTGAAGATCAAACCTTTTATGTAGGTCTGGTTTTTTCATCATAAATAGATGGAATTCATTTATTTCGTTAAATGTCCATCTTCTTCCCTGGAAAACGATGCTCATTCTTGCTGGGTAAGTTATTCTTGGCTGCATACCAAGTTCCTTAGCCTTTCAGAATATCATGTTCCAGGCCCTGCGTTCTTTTAATGTGGATGCTGCTAGATCCTAGGTTATCCTTATTGTGGATCCTCCATATCTGAATTGTTTTTTTCTAGCAGCTTCCAATATCTTTTCCTTTGTCTGATGGTTCTTGAACTTGGCCACTATATTTCTTGGCGTTTTGATTTTAGGGTCCCTTTCAGTAGGTGATCGATGAATTTTTTCAATGTCTATTTTACCCTCTGTTTCCAAAACGTCTGGGCAGTTCTCTTTGATAATTTCCTCGAAAATGGTGTCCAAGCTCTTTTTTTCCTCCCATTTTTCAGGGAGTCTGATTATTCTCAAATTGTCTCTCCTGGATCTGTTTTCCAGGTCTGTTGTCTTTCTGGTAAGGTACTTGACAGTCTTTTCAATTGTTTCATTTCTCTGGTTTTGCTTGACTCCCTCTTGGTTTCTCCTTGAGTCATTCATTTCTACTTGTTCCAGTCTAATTTTCAATGATGTATTTTCTTCACTCACTTTTTTTATATCTCTTTGTAATTGTCCAATTGAGTTTTTATCTTCTATGGAATTTTTTTCCATTTTATCCATTTTATTTTTTAGAGAGCTGATTTCTTTTTCCAGCTCACTAATCCTGTTTTCCTTGGAGTTGTTTACCTTTTCCAGCTCACTAATCCTGTTTTCCTTGGAGTTGTTTACCTTTTCCAGCTCACTAATCTTGTTTCTCAATGATTTGATTTCTTTATCCATTCTGTCTTTGAATGCATGGGATGACTTCTCTAGGCTCTCTTGCCAAGCTTCCCTTTCCTTTTCCCATTTTTCTTCCAGCTCTCTTGTGAGAGCCTTTTTGATTTCCTCTATGAGGTTCTTTTGTATTGAGGAGCAGCTTATATCCCTCCCAGGGGATACATCTGGGGACAGTCTGTTCCTAGTCTCCTCAGCATTTGAAGTCTGCTCCCTCTCCACACAGAAACTGTCAATGGTTAGAGCCCTTTTGAATTTTTTGTTCATTTTGTCAGAGTAGGAATCAAAGAAAACAAACTGACAAGAGAAACAATTGGTCTGTTTTGCGGGGGATGGGGCTGGATGGTATTAATGGGCTTCCTCTACAGACTGGGGGTAGGGCAGCAGAGAGCCACTAACAGAACAGCAATGACTGTACTGAGTCTGTGCTCTGAGGCTCTGAGAATGCACCGAGTCAGTCCAGGTGGGGTTTTGTGTTGGCCGAGCTCTGAGAGACGCTGGCTTTCTGGGGTTTTAATCTTCACCTCCGGTGTTTACACCCTCTCCACCGCTCCTGGCTTGCTGCCAAGACGGAGCATCCACACTGGGGCAAAGGCCCTTTCACAGAAACGGCAGAAATCACACCCCTCCCCCTCTGGTCTGAGCTGTGTGAGCTGCCTGTCTTGCTCTGGCTGTCAGCCCTCAGTCTGTGCCCAGTCTGATTGACCCTCCCCCAAGCAAACACAGACCTTTTCTGGCGACTTTCAAGGATGTCTTCTCTTGATGATTATTTGTGGATTTCTTTCTGGGTCAAGCATTAAGTCAGAGGCTTGTCATGAAGTAAGTTCTGAGAGAAAACGAGGAGCTCAAGCAGCTGTCTGCCTCCACGCCGCCATCTTGGCCGGAAGTCCTGGAGGACTACTTTCAAAAATATAGGCTTTCTAGATTAACAGAGGAGGAAGTATATTGCTTAAATAGTCTTATTTCAGAAAAAGAAATAGAACAAGCTATGATCAGCTCCCTAAGAAAAAATCCTCATGACCAGATGGATTTACATGTTAATTCTATCACACATTTAAAGAACAATTAACTCCAATGTTATATAAACTATTTGAAAAAATAGCAAATGAAGGATTCCTACCAAATTCCTTTTATGACACATAGGACTGATAACTAAACTGGGTAGATTGAAAACAGAAAAAGAAAATTATAGACCAATCTCCCTAATGAATATTGATGCTAAAATCTTAAATAAAACATTAACAAATAATTAGGAAATCATCCCCAGGATAATACATCATGACCAAGTAGAATTTTTACTAGGAATGCAGTACTGATTCAATATTAGGAAAACTATTAGCAGGATTGACTGTATCAATAACCAAATTAACAAAAAACATATGATCATCTCAATAAATGCACAAAAAGCATTTGATAAAATCCAACATCCATTTCTATTAAAAACACTTGAGAATATAGGAATAAATGGACTTTTCCTTAAAATAGTCTGTAGCATATATTTAAAACAATCAGTAAGCATGATATGGAATTGGGATAAACTGGAACCATTCCCAATAAGATCAGGAGTGAAACAAGATTGCCCATTATCACCATTACTATTCAATATTGTATTAGAAATGCTAGCTTGAGTGAGAAGAGTTGAGAAAGAGATTAAAGGAATTAGGAGTAGGTAATGAGGAAACCAAATTATCACTCTTTCCAGATGATATGATGGTATACTTAGAGAACCCCAAAGATTCTACTAAAAAGCTTTAGAAATAATCCATAATTTTACAAAAGTTGCAGGGTACAAAATAAAACCACATAAATCATCAGTATTCTTATATATCATTAACAAAATCCAACAGTTAGAATGACAAAGAGAAATTCTATTTTAAGTAACTGCTATTACTATAAAGTATTTGGGAATCTATCTTCCAAAGCAAATTCAGGAAGTATATGAGCAAAACTACAAAACACTTTTCACACAAATAAAGTCAGATCTAACCAATTAGTAAAAATATTAAGTGCTCTCAGGTTGAGCAAATAAAATAAACATGACAATACTAACTAAGCTAACATTTTTCTTTTCTGTCATATTGTCAAATTTGTTAGGTAGTAAATGGTATGTCAGAGTTGTTTTAATCTACATTCTCTAATCAAAAGTGATTTATGGAATTTTTTTCATATCACTAGTTAGATTTGAAAATGACAAGTGTTGGAGATTATATAAGAAATATGGAACAATTGGTGGAGTTTTGAACTAATCCAACCATTTGGGAGGACAATTTGGACTGTGTATACTTTTTAATCTAGTAATATCAAAAGTATATCTCTATTTCTAAGTCCATAAAAAGGGAAAAGGACCTCCTTGCCCAAAAATATTTATAGTAGTTCTCTTTTTGTGTGTTAGTAAAGAATTGGAAATTAAGTGGATGCCCACATTTGGGGAATAGCTTAGCAAGTTGTAGTATATGAATATAATAGAATACTATTGTCCTATAAGAAATGATGAACAGATTTCATAAAATTCTAAAAAGATTTACATGGACTGATAGCAAGTAAGGTGAGCAGAACCAGGAGAACATGTACATAGTAACAACAATATTGTCCAATGAAGAAATTTAAATAATTTAGTTATCCTCAGCATGACAGTGTTCCAAGCCAATATCAAAGGATTCATGATAAAGCATGTTATGTGCCTTCAGAGAAAAAACTATTACGGTCTGAAAACAGAATCAAGCCCACTTTGCACGTTTTCCTTTTCTTTTATTAGTTTTTTTTTTTTATTGTCTTCTCATATAAAATAAATAATAGGCAAATTTTTACAAAAGTGCACATGTATAACCTATATTGAATTACTTACCATCTCAGTGAGGGAGAAAGGAGAGACAGAATTTGAAATTCAAAAAAAATTTTAAGTTCTAAAATTGTTTTAAAATATAATTGGGGTAAAATAAATAATACCCTACTTCATTAATATCATCACAAGTCTGATCGTTATCATTATCTCTAAGTAAAAGCCAGTGCATTAGATTCACTGCTCATTTCACTTTATAATTCACCTGTTTGCTTTAGCATTTCTGATAAACATTGATTTGATGAAACCTAATTACTATTTTAGTTTTTCTTATATTATGCATATGGTTCATGAATCTTTATCCTTCATCCTGGCATATCTCCTAAGGTTAAATACCACATTTCCAACTGTGTTGTTGGATATTTTGTTTTGTTGTCACTTGTGTAAAATTGGTTTCATCACTTCTCTCTGTCGAATCATTTTTTTTTTTTCAAACTATTCTGTTTTAATTCCCTTAGCTTTACCTTGGTTGCCCAAGATTAAGATCTTGGAATTTCCTCTGATTACTAATCCCCTAATGGTTTGGGGATCATTATCATTACATATTATACAATGGCTCTCCTAATCTCTTCTTCCCATTTCCTCACTTATAAATTAAGTTTAGGATAAGAAGACATAAAATTCCACAATGCAACATATGACCAATTATCCAAACAATATTTTACATAATACAACTAGACGTGCAATCTTGCAGTTCTAGGACACCCAAGTGGTGACCTAGAACAATATTCTTCTGTCCATTGTCAGAATTCTCCCTAGATCAAGCAGCATCCTGTAGGAGCCACACTTTGGAGCATCATAAAATTAGATATATAGTATATTTAGGAAATGTGTAACAAAATAAATAATATAATAAAATATAATGTAAATTTGTGGTTTTCTAAATCAATATGGACTCTTGGGGACACACTTCTTTTTTACTTTAACACTACTATATTAATAAATTTAGCTTCTCTTATTCTGTCTTATGAGTTTATGACCCCCAAAACATGAAAATTGATAACACTCTTTACATTAGTATGAATCACTATATTTAAAAACATTTAAGATACAATTCATCTTTTCCTACATGTATCACTCTAAGGAAAAATCTAGTCAAGGTCATTGATCAAATAAGTCTCCTTTTATAAATGTTATTGGATATCATCTGGCTAAATAAAGTATCCATCACAAAGAAACTATGTTGGAAAATGTTAATATAATTGGCAAAGTAGCCATAAGACTAAGATAGATTATTTTTAAGAGCTATAGCTGCCTTTGAACATTCTAAAGGAGCCATTCAATCTAATGGGACCCCAATTTATTTAATGTCATATGGGAAATAAATCAACTTACCTCATAGAATTGTTATGAATAATAACTAAAATGAAAAATCATAAAACCCTTAGAAAATATTAGTGCTAAATAATTGTAAAAAGTTCATTGCATATTTTCCTACAGGAATAAATCCAAATCAGAATTATGCCTATCTGTTTAAATGGAATTCTTGATGGATTATAAATATCTCAATTTTAATTAACCTTTTAGTTTACAATAAAGTCGAGATCAAATTAGTTTTGTAGAGTAAAAATGCATATTTTCCTTCAAAGAAATCTTGATAATATTCCTCTAATGGTACAGTATTAATTCCCCATTATTGGGAAAGAAATTGGCAATGATAGATATTTAAAGAATCATATTTTAAATACTATTAACACAAATGATTCTTTATTCTAAGTATAATCAATGTAACTATTAAAGTATTGTAAACAGAATCATTATTGATATAAATTATATTACTACCTCTGTAGTGTATCATATTTTACACTGATTTTTCTCTCTTGATTTTGTGCTTATATATTCATATGTATGTGTGAATAAGCACATGTATGTTAATGCAAATATAGACATGTATGTAATATATATGTACATAAATATATTATAAAGAAGGTTCACATGTGGTAATCTTCGTCATTTGTCTTCCAGACTAACTTTAATTTCTTCATTTATAAGGAAATTATGTTGGTCTATGAAAGCTTATTTGATTCTTACCACAGTTATTTCCAAGACAGTTATTGGACTATAAGTATAATATTTTCCTTTTTAGAGGATGGGGCAAAGTAGTAATAAAGGGAGAGAATCAATATTCTTTTCCATGATCACTTTCAAAGATTAAGTAGCACTTAGCTTATACTTGCCAACTAGGTCTTTCCTACCAAATATTAAACAAACAAACAACAAAAACAAAACAAAACAAAACAAAACAAAACAAAACAAACAAACAAAACAAAACCTAAAAAAAATGATAGTTTATAAATACATTTATCTAAGAGAAAGGCAAATACTACATATGTTAGAATATATTATGAAATTTGAACAGATCAAAGATACAAGAGATTAAAAGAAGTCTTTGGTTTTTGGTAAGGTAGGATTTCAACTTAAATCAGGAAAAAGGTATTACTGTAGAA
Source organism: Sminthopsis crassicaudata (assembly GCF_048593235.1). Taxonomy (NCBI): domain Eukaryota; kingdom Metazoa; phylum Chordata; class Mammalia; order Dasyuromorphia; family Dasyuridae; genus Sminthopsis; species Sminthopsis crassicaudata. Next base: position 542,990,863 of record NC_133619.1, read on the forward strand.
AATTCCTTCTTATCCATCTCAAGAGTAGTAAGCACTACAAATAGACAAATGAGGTTGGACCTGCATCCTATGTTTCTGTGACTCCATAATCTCTTCCTAACTATTCAAATGATCATACTTTTGTCCTGCAATAACTTTTCTCAATGTCTACTAACAACATCATACTTTTTCATCATTGGTCATTGTTTCCTCAGTCAATCAAGAGCATATATTCTGCATATGAAACATGTAATGCTGAATTATCCCTTGGGGGGAGAGGGAACAAAAGCAAAACACCCAAAACAGATGTCTTGATATATATGCCAGAACTGAGGTTTGAATCTGGGTCTTTTCGATTGCAGGGTTCATTTTCTATCCACTCTGATACTGCATATACATGCACACAGGAACAGACACATATATAGAAGGATGATATAAGATTGCTTTAGGGAAAGGAACTTTCTCCACCAGGGAAGATTATAACCTGTCTGTAACTTAGTGGGTAAGTTCTAGTGAAGACATATAGATATAAAATTATTTGCTCAGGATAAAATAATTAACAAGAGTGAGATAGCAAATTTGAGTTTAGATCTTTATGTCTCAAACAGTATTCTATCCATGATTCAAGAGCTTCAACACATATATACATATGGTATCCAATTTAACATATATTGATAAAATTCCCATTCTGAGCAAGGTATTATGCTAAGTACTGGGAATACAAAGTCTAAATCAAAAACAATAATAGATAGATATATAGATAGGTAAACAGAGAGACAGAAAATATGAAAACAAATAAAATCTCTTCTTTCAATATCCAAGGGGGAAGTGGACAAGATGGTGGAATAAAGAGAACATTCAGCTCAACCATCCCGAGATTCCTTTCTGGACAACTTTATTATATCTTCTCAAATTGAATTCTGGAATGGTAGAGCCAACAAAAAGTCAAGTGAGACATTCTTCCAACTTAATGAAATTTAGGAAATTGAAAGGAAAGATCTGTGACATATGATGGAAGCTGGCCCAGAGCCCACATGGAAACACCATTAGTGAAACAATGTGGTAGTGACAGAAGCAGCAGTAGTTGTTCTCAAGCTAAAAGTGGGAAAGAGATCTGGCAATTATTCAGAAAGAGATTACAAAGCACAGCTACCCTAGAACTGAATGCAGAACTGGAAACTGCTTGGCAATTGCATTGTCTACACACATTTCTGTTTCCCATTCAAGGATGAAAAAAAAAAAAAAAAGCATTTTTATTTAAGAGGGATCAGACACTCTGAGGAGTAGTACCCCTTTAAGGGAAGTGGGGGCCTTGCTGGTAAGGAACAGAGCACAGACCAGAATAGTGACCAAACACCACCTTAGAAGTATCAAAAACTTCCAAAATCCCAGAATTAGGTCTGAACACATCATATTAAAAAAAAAAAAAAAAAAAAAAAAAACTCTGAATCTTGGTATATTGACCATTCCTCCCATCACACAGCAGAAATCAGAAAAAACTTTAACATAAATTCAAAGTTAAGTCTCTGAGAAGATAGGTGCATAAGCAAGAATTTTTGCAGTAAAAGGAAAACGTCGGAGGGGATGGGCAAACTTTGAACTTAAACTGTAATCTAAATTGGTACAATTAAGAAAAATTGATTTGTTATTGTTCAGTTGTATCGAACTTGTGTTCCCATTTAGGGTTTTCTTAGAAAAGATACTGACATAATTTCCCCCCCCCCCCCATTTCTTTTTTCATTTTCTTTTACAGGTACACAAACAGTTTAAATAAATTGCCTAGAGCCACCCAGCTAATCAATATTTAAGGCCAGATTTGAACCCAGGGTCTTCTGTTTTATCCATTGTGCCATATAAGTTTTCCCCCTAAAAGATAGATCTTTCTATTTATCATCTATCTATATATTTTTGTGTATGTATGTTTGTGTGTGTGTGTATGTGTGTGATTTGCTTTAGTAATAAGAAAAGAAAAAGAAATTAAAGGACTTAGAAAAGGCAGTGAGGAAATAAAACCATCACTTTTTGCAGATGAAATGATGACATACTTAGAAAATCCTAGAAAATTATACAAAAACCTACTGGAAACAGCTTTAATAAAGATGCAGGATATAAAATAAACCCACAAAAACCCTCAACATTTTTTATATATAACTGACAAAGGCCATCAGGAAGTGATAGAAAGAGAAATTCCATTCAAATGTAGAAATAATAAAATTCTCAGGCATCTACCTGCCAAGACAATTCCAAGAACAATATGAATACAATCACAAAATATTTCTCACATAAGTAAAATGAGATCTAAAAAACTGGAAAAGTATCAATTGTTCATGGCTAGGCAACACTGAAATAATAAAAATGACAATTCTGCCTAAATTGTTCTACTTATTCAGTGCCATACCAAGCACACTACTAAGAACATTGTTTAGTAGAACTAGGAAAAGTAAGAACAAAATTCATGTCTAATAACAAAAGGTCAATAATATCAAGGAAAGTAATAAAAAAAAAAAAAATGCAAAGACCAGTGGCTTAGCAGTACTATACCTAAAACTATATTATAAAGCAGCAGTCATTATCAAAACAGTTTTTGTTCAATATTAGGAAAACTATAAATATAATTGCCAACATAAATAAACAATAAAAATCATGATTACTTCAGTATATTCAGAAAAAAAACAAAAAACTTTTTGATAAATTGCATTATCCATTACCATTAAAAATGTTAAAAAGCAAAAGAATCAAAAAGGCTTTTTAAAAATGATAAGTAGAGGGCAGAGTCAAGATGGCAGAGAAGATACACACACATTTCTAAGCTCCCTTCTACCCTCACTACCAACTAGTTAAATCAGCCTCAAAAATAATGCTGGACTGATAAAAACCACAAGGATTAGAAGCACAACTTACCAGCCAAAGAGAATCTGGAATTTCAACAGAAAAGGTCAGTTCCGAGGGGAGGAAAGAAAAGACCGGCACAGACAGGGTTGAACTATGGGCTAGCACATTGTGCCAAATGAGCTGGGGAGAACTCTGGGATCAGAGAAGCCACTGAGATAGAGGAATCTGGCATAGGCTGATAGCTCTACTCTGCTTGTAAAATAGCAGATCAGAATAGAAATCAAAGCCAATTTAAAACAAAAAAAACATAAAATATAAGTACCCCAAACCGGAAGTGACCTAACACCGATCTTGGCACGGCTGTGCAGCCACCTTCTGCTGTCCAGGGCTTTTCCTTGGGACAGTTAAGAACCTGAACAGTGGGGGACACAGCCCGGGGCAGCCTCTAATCCATATAGTGCGGGGCTCAGCCTGAGGCAATGGAATTCTCCCAGTAGAGAAACTCCAGCACCAATGGAACTCCCACAGCACGTTGTGCTTTCTGGGCAGAGACTTCCAGTTTGAGCACAGAAGCTTTTCAAGTCAGCTGCTAATATCCACAGCCCCATAGGAGGCTTTGGCTGGGGTTTGTGACTCTTTTACTGTTCAGTCCCTAGCCTCAGGGCAGTTGCTAGGCCACATAGCAAGGGTCCTTCACTGGGCACTACTCCCTGCGGCCATGCTAACCACCTCTGAGTCATTTCTGGGAGGGAGGGGAACTCTCTCCCAGAGCTGATTTAAAAACTCAATTGGACATATACAAAAAGAACTAAAAAATGTGAATGAAGAAAATAAATCATTAAAAATCAGGACTGAACACATAGAAATGAATGATTCATTGAGAAACCAAGAATCAGTCAAACAAAACAAACAAACAAACAAAAAAAAAAAAAATGAAAAGCTGGAGAATAACGTCAAATATTTACTTGGAAAATCCATAGACCTGGAAAATAGATTTAGGAGAGATAATCTCAGGATCATTGGAGTTCCCGAAAATTATGATGAAAAAAAGAGCCTAGATTCTATTTTACAGGAAATCATCAAAGAGAACTGTCCAGAGATAATAGAAACAGAAGGGAAAATAGGCATTGAAAGAATTCATTGAACACCTTCTGAAAAAGACCCTAAAAAAAGAATTCCACAGAACATTGTGGCTAAGCTGCAGAACTATCAAACTAAGGGAAAAAATATTGCAAGCAGCTAGGAAAAAAAAATTAAAATATTAAGGTGCCACAATAAGGATCACTTAAGCTCTGGCTGCCTCCACATTAAATGATCGTAGGGTCTAGAACCTGATATGCCGAAAGGCAAAAGAACTAGGATTGCAACCAAGAATAAACTACCCTGCTAAGTTTAGCATTTTCTTCCATGGAAGAAGATGGACATTTAATGAAGCAGAGGAATTCCATTTGTTTCTAAGCAAAAAACCAGACTTAAACAAAAAATTTGATCTACATCCACAAGAATCAAGAGAAGCAGAAAAATGTAAAAAGCACTCTTGAGATCTGTTTTGCTGTTGTGGATATATAGAAAGTCCACATAGATAATTTGATTTTACTGATATAACATAAAAAAAGGGAAGTAGTAAAGGGAAGGGGATAGTATCAGAAAAAGGGAAAGGAGAGACAAAAAGAGAGAAACTACATCACAGGAAGAGGCATAGAAAATTTACCACATTTGAGGGAATTTAGAGAGGGGGAGAAACATTGTGTGAATCTTACTCTCATCAGAGTAGGCTCAAAGAATAAATGATTGACATATTTGTTTTTCAGAGAATTCTCTCTCATCTCAATATAAGGGGGGAGAGGAAAAGGGAAAAGGAAAAGGGGAATAAGGGAAGAGTACAAGAAATGGGAAGGGAATTAAAAGGAGGGAGGAGGGATACTAAAAAGGGAGGACTCGGTGTCACAAGTGGGGTCCATAAATTCAATACTGGGGAAAGGGTTCAGGGGGGACAAGGGGAAAAAAGCATAATCAGGGGATAACATGATGGCAGAAAACACAAAATTAGTAATTTTAACTGTAAATGGGAATGGGATGAACTCTCCCATTAAATGTAGGCAGATAGTAGACTGGATCAAAAGTCAGAATGCTATAATATATTGTTTACAGGAAACATATTTAAAGCAGGAAGATACATACAGAGTAAAGGTAAAAGGTTGGAGCAGAATCTATTATGCTTCAGATGACACCAAAAAAGCAGGGGAAGCCATCCTTATCTCAGATCAAGAAAAGCAGAAATTGATCTAATTAAAAGAGATAAGGAAGGAAACTAAAAGGTAACATAGACAATGAAGCCATATCAATACTAAACATATATGCATAAAGTGGTATAGCATCTAACTTCCTAAAGGAGAAGTTAAGAGAGTTGCAAGAAGAAATAGATAGCAAAACTATAATAGTGAGAGATCTCAACCTTGCACTCTCAGAATTAGATAAATCAAACCACAAAACAAATAAGAAAAAATTAAAGAAGTAAATAGAACATTAGAAAATCTAGGTATGATAGATCTTTGGAGAAAACTGGATGGTGATAGAAAGGAGTATACTTTCTTCTCAGCAGTTCATGGAACCTATACAAAAATTGAACATATATTGGGACATAAAGATCTCAAAATTAAATGGAAGAAGGCAGAAAAAGTCAATGCCTTCTTCTCAGATCACAATGCAACAAAAACTACCTTCAACAAGAAGTTAGGGGTAAATAAACCAAAAAGTAATTGGAAACTAAATAATCTCATCTTAAAGAAGGAGTGGGTGAAACAGCAAATTATAGAAACAATTAATAATTTCACCCAAGATAATGACAACAATGAGACATCATACCAAATTTTGTGGGATGCAGCTAAAGCAGTAATAAGGGGAAATTTTATATCTTTAGAGGCTTACTTGAATAAAATAGAGAAAGAGAAGATCAATGAATTGGGCCTGCAACTTAAAAAGCTAGAAAAAGACCAAATTAAAAATCCCCAACCAAAAACTAAATTTGAAATTTTAAAATTAAAAGGAGAAATCAATAATATTGAAAGTAAAACAAACAAACAAACTGTTAGGATTACTAGGTGAGAACTCAGGTTGTCTGGACAATTACAAGGTGAGAACTCAGGTTGACTTGACAGTTCTCTGGCTCAGACCTGTAAAGGGAGTTTACACCTTAGGAATCCTAGAAGGAGCAAGCTCATTGGTTGAAGTGGTTCTTCCCAGAAGCCCTTGCATTATCCCACGCCCATTCTCTAGGAGGATGAAAGAGGACACCACTCCAGAGATAGGAGAAGTCTCTGTATTACATCAGGCCTGACGGGGCTCTCTGCAGGAAGGGAAGTCACTTCTCTGGACAAGAGTTAACAGCAACTGCCTGGAGACAACGGTTCGTCTACAGGAAGAAGAATCTGTCTGAGAGATTTGAGTAGACACAGCAGATCTCTTCCCAGAGAGCGATCCGGCAGCTTCTGGAGATGACAGCTCGTTACAACAAACAAACAAAAAAACCTATTGAATTAATAAATAAAACCAAGAGTTGGTTTTATGAAAAAGCCAATAAAATAGATAAACCTTTGGTAAATCTGATCAGAAAAAAGAAAGCAGAAAATCAAATTGTTAGTCTTAAAAATCAAAAAGGGGATCTTTCCACCAATGAAGAGGAAATTAGAGAAATAATAAGGAGTTACTTTGCCCAACTTTATGCCAATAAATTGGATAACTCAAGTGAAATGGATGACTACCTCCAAAAATATAGGCTTCCTAGATTAACAGAGGAGGAGGTAAACTGCTTAAATAGTCCCATTTCAGAAAAAAGAAATAGACCAAGCTATTAATCAACTCCCCAGGAAAAAATCCCCAAGACCAAATGGATTTACATGTGAATTCTGCCAAACATTTAAAGAACAATGAGCTCCAATGTCATATAAACTATTTGAAAAAATAGGGGATGAAGGAGTCCTACCAAATTCCTTTTATGACACAGACATGGTACTGATACCTAAACCAGGCAAGTCGAAAATGGAGAAAGAAAACTATAGACCAATCTGCTTAATGAATATTGATGCTAAAATCTTAATAAGATATTGGCATAAAGACTTCAGAAAATCATCCCTAGGATAATACACTATGATAAGGTAGGATTTATACCAGGAATGCAGGGCTGGTTTAATATTAGGAAACTATTAGTATAATTGATCATATTAATAATCAAATTAATAAAAAACCATATAATCATTTCAATAGATGCAGAAAAAGCATTTGTTAAATACAACATCCATTCCTACTAAAAACACTTGAGAGTATAGGAATAAATGAACTATTCCTTAAAATAATCAGGAACATATATTTACGAATGTCAGTAAGCATAATATGTAATGGAGATAAACTGGAACCTTTCCTAGTAAGATCAGGTGTGAAACAAAGTTGTCCACTATCACCATTAGTATTCAGTATTGTATTAGAAATGCTAGCCTCAGCAATGAGTTGAGAAAGAGATTAAAGGAATAAAAGTAGGTAATGAGGAAATCAAATTATCATTCTTTGCAGATGATATGATGGTATACTTAGAAAACCCCAGAGATTCTAATAAAAAGTTATTAGAAATAATTCACAACTTTAGCAAAGTTCCTGGATACAAAATAAATCCATATAAATCCTAAGCATTTTTACATATCACCAACAAAATGCAACAGCAAGAGATACAAAGAGAACTTCCATTCAAAACAACTGTCCACAGTATAAAATATTTACCAAAGAAAAGTCAGGAATTATATGAGCAAAATTACAAAACACTTGCCACAAAAATAAAGTCAGATTTAAATAATTGGAAAGACATTCAGTGCTCTTGAATAGGCTGTGCAAATATATAAAGTTAACAATAGTCCCCAAACTAATCTGTTTATTTAGTGCTATACCAATCACACTCCCAATAAACTATTTTAATGACCTAGAAAAAATAACAACAAAATTCATATGGAAGAATAAAAGGTCATGAATTTCAAGGGAATTAATGAAAAAAAAAAGTCAGATGAAGGTGGTCTAGCTGTACCTGATCTAAAGCTATATTATAAAGCAGCAGTCACCACCATTTAGTATTGGTTAAGAAAAGACTAGTCGATCAGTGAAATAAATTAGGTACACAGGACAAAATAGGGTACAACTATAGCAATCTAGTGTTTGAAAAACCCAAAAGTACCAACATTTGGGATAAAAATTCATTATTTGAAGAAAAAAACTGTTGGGAAAACTGGAAATTAATATGGGCAAAATTAGATATGGACCCACACTTAACACCATATACCAACATAAGATCAAAATGGGTCCATGATTTAGCCATAAAGAATGAGATCATAAATAGATTAGAGGAACAGAGGATAGTCTACCTCTCAGACCTATGGAGGAGGAAGGAATTTGTGACCAAAGGAGAACTAGAGATCATTATTCATCACAAAATAGATGATTTTGATTACATCAAATTAAAAAGCTTTTGTACAAACAAAACTAATGCAAACAAGATTAGAAGGGAAATAACAAATTGGGGAAATATTTTTACAGTTAAAGGTTCTGATAAAGGCCTCATCTCCAAAATATACAGAGAATTGACTTTAATTTATAAGAAATCAAGCCATTCTTCAATTGATAAATGGTCAAAGGATATGAACAGACAATTTTCAGAGGATGAAATTGAAATTATTTCCCCTCATATGAAAGAGTGCTCCAAATCACTATTGATCAGAGAAATGCAAATGAAGACAACTCTGAGATACCACTACACACCTGTCAGATTGGCTAAAATGACAGGAACTAATAATGATGAATGTTGGAGGGCATGTCAGAAAACTGGGACACTGATGCATTGTTGGTGGAGTTGTGAAAGAATCTAGCCTTCTGGAGAGCAATTTGTAACTATCCCCCAAAAGTTATCAAACTGAACATACCCTTTGATCCAGTAGTGCTATTACTGGGCTTATATCTCAAAGAAATACTAAAGATGGGAAAGGGACCTGTATGTGCCAAAATGTTTGTGGCAGCTCTTTTTGTAGTGGCTAGAAACTGGAAAATGAATGGATGTCCATCAATTAAAGAATGGTTGGGTAAATTATGGAATATTATTTTATGGAATGTTATGGAATATTATTGCTCTGTAAGAAATGACCAGCAGGATGAATACAGAGAGGCTTGGAAAGACTTACATGAACTGATGCTGAGTGAAATGAGCAGAACCAGGAGATCACTATACACTTCAACAATAGTGTATGAAGATATATTCTGATTGAAGTGGATAGCTTCAACATAAAGAAGATCCAATTCACTTCCAGCTGATCAATGATGGACAGAAACAGGTACACCCAGAGAAGGAACACTGGGAATTGAATGTAAACGGTTTGCACTACTTTTTTTCTACCCAGGTTACTTATACCTTCATAATCCAATTTTTACAAGAAAATTGGATTTAAACACATATATTGTATCTAGATTATACTGTAATAAATGTAATATGTATGGGATTGCCTGTCATCTAGGGGAGGGAATAGAGGGAAGAAGGGGAAATTTTGGAAAAATGAATACAAGGGATAATGTTGTAAAAAAAAATTAATTACTCATGCTTATGTACTGTGAAAAAATATATAATTATAAAATTAATTTAAAAAAAGAAAAAAAAAAGAATGAGTACTATGAAAGGTAAAAAAAAAAAAAAAAAAAAAGTAGTATCTACTTAAAACCATGATTAAGCACTATGTAAATTTGAAGCTTTCCCAATAAGCTTAGGTTTAAATCAAGGATATTCATAATTACTATTACTATTCAATATTATAATAAAATGTTAATAATAGTAAGACAAAAATAGTTTTTATAATAATAGCTTTTTATTTTTCAAAATACATGCAAACATAATTTTCAACATTCGCCCTTGTTAATTCCTGTTACATATTTTTCTCTCTCCCTTCTTATCTACCTCTTCTCTAGAAAACAAGTAGTAAAATATAAGTTAAATATATGCAATTCTTCTAATGATATTTCCACATTTATCATGCTGCACAAGAAAAGTCAACTCACAGGGGAAAAAATAAGAAAAAAAAAGTAAACAAAACATGAACAGCAAAATAATGAAAATGCTGTATTGTGCTTCATAGTTTTCTCTCTGGATGCGGATCACTTTCTACATCACACACCTCTTGAAATTGCCCTGAAATCACCTCATTGGTGAAAATAGCCATGTCCCTTAGAACTCATAATTGTATATTCTTCTTGTTACTATGTATAGTATTTTCTTAGTTATCACTTCGTTTAGCATCAATTCCCATAAGTCTCACCAGGCCTTTCTGAAATCAGCCTGTTGATTATTTCTTATAGAATATAATATTTCATTATTTTTATATACCATAACTTATTCAGCCATTCCCAACTGATGATCATCCACTCAGTTTCCAGTTCTTTGCCAATACAAAAAAGGCTATTACCAACATTTTTTTGCAAATGTAGGTCCTTTTTTCCTTTTTAAAATCTCCTTCATATGCATACCCAGTAGAGGTACTGCTAGCTCAAAGGCTATACACAGTTTGATAACTAATTCCAAATTGCTCTCCAAAATGATTGGATCAGTTCACAACTCCATCAAAAATGTATTAGGGTCCCAGTTTTTCCATATCCTCTCCAGCATTTATCATTATCTTTTCCTGTCATCTTAGCCAATTTGAGGTGTGAATTGGCAGCTCAAAGTTGTTTTAATTTCCATTTCTCTGATCAATAGTGATTTAGATTATTTTTCATATGACTAAATAATGTTTTAATTTCTTCATCTTACAATTGTCTATTCATATCCTTTGACAATTTATCAATTGGAGAATGGCTTTTATCCTTAAAACTTTGAGACAATTCTTTACATATTTTAGAAATGAAGTCTTTATCAGAATATCTGGGTTTAATTTTTTCCCACACTTTTGTGTTTCCCTTCTAATCTTGGCTCTACGGTTTTGTTTTTACAAAATCTTTTTAATTTAATATAGTCTAAATTTACATTTCACATTTTATAATGTTCTTTAGTTCTTCTTTGGCTATTAATTCCTTATTTCTCCATAGATGTAAAAGATAGATTATCCTTTTTTTTTTTTTCCCTCCCAATTTGATTATAGTATCATCCTTTATGTCTACATTGTGTAAAATAAGAATAGGAATTTATATTTCAAGATTATTTTGGTGAGGGTGATATAAATAAATAACAAAGTGATTATTATTATAACTAATAAACCATAATCACCATAATTATGTATTTCTGCATTTATAGTTTTGTGGGTATAAGGAATAACCTACAAAGAAAACTCATGTACATTTTATATGTTCATGCTGTACATTACTGCTACATGTAATATTAGGATGTTTTGTGAAACATTGAGGATTTAAGTGATTTGCCCAGAATTAATAATCTAGTCAATATTTTCTAGAGGAAGAGTCTGGAATTCTGAAATTTAGGGAACTTCCTCTCCCATCTTTCTGAATATGATTCCAAATCTAGAGATCCAGCCCAAAGTCAAACATGCAAGATAGACAAAAGTGAAAATAGAAATGACACATTTTGCATTTCTTCTACCTTACCATGCTGCCAAAATTAGAAGTTATCAAGTTTCAATCCCAGGTTATGAGCATTGAGATTTTGGGGGGTTCCACAAACTTTGTCACATCCACTGTTGCCACTGCTGACATTTTTTGTACCATTTTCAATGAGACTTTCAATATTTGAATGGCATTGTGTTTTGGTTGTAACAGCTGAGCCTTCTATCTCTTTTAAATTTTAATTTATTTTTAATTAAAATTCAGTATGAAGAAAATAACCAAATTTAGCCAGCATGGTGATTTTCCTTATTGTAAACTGCCATTTACTTAGTAAGGGTTCAGCATGACTTCTTACTTATCTGGAATAACAATTGAGTAAAATTAACAGGCAAATTTCTATTATCATCTGCCTTGATGTGTAGCAGACTGATGGAACAACCTTAATGCTTAGAATTTCTGCCAAATAATTCTGGTCATAGAACTTGCTTGGAAGGGTTCTCTCTTCTCCTAATTATTTTAAACTCATTTGAATATAGAACACACATACACACACACACACACACACACACACACACACACACACACACACACATATATATATATATGTATATGTATATGTATATGTATATTCATACATAAATAAACATATTATAGGAACTCAAGTGGATTTAAGCAGTAAGCTTTCTTACTCTCATGTTCTAAAGCACTATATACTCTCACAGATTTTGGGAAAAGGTTAGCTTTTTTCTACATAAAGAAAACAATGTTTTATTTTGCAATATGAAAATTATGCCTATGCACCCAAGATAATGTTGATGATAATAACAATAGCTAGCATTCATATAGTAGTTTGAGGATAGTTGCCTAAATTGCATTTAATGTATATATTTTGTATTAATGTATGTGTTATTATTGTTATATGACTTGTACAGATTTACTCTTGTTATTGATCAGTTGTTTCATTTACATCTAACCCTATTAGAGTTTTCTTGGCAAAGAAATGCAATTTCATTTTTCAGCTCATTTACAAATGAGGAAACTGAAACAATTTGATTTAAATGACTTGCCTGGGATTACATGGTTAGACAATTACATGTCTGAGGCTCAATTTGAATTCAATTCTTCCTCATTCTAGTCCTGATGTTCTATCCTCTGAACCACTTAGCTTTTCAGATTGCATGTCTAAATTAGTTGAGCTTATTTTTATAATAATTGTAATATTGCTGCCATTATTACTACTGTTATTCAGCAATATGCCAATGTGATTAACACAAAGCTTGAAGTCAAGAAAAGGAGGAGTCCAAACCCATCTTTGAAACCAGCTGATTTTATAGAAGGTCATAGATTTCAAGCAAAAAAATACAGGTCATATAATCCAATCCCCTTATATGAAAGATCATAAAACTAAAAGTCATATGTAATTAGTCCAGAATTATATTGAAGGTGCCATAACTGTAATTTGAAGCCATGTCTTCTGATTCCAAATATAATATACTCTTTACTTCTATACCAGTCACTTTTCTAAGTCTTATGAACTCCCAGATTTTTGCTATTAAGTCAAAGATATATTAGTGTGTGGGCTTCAAGACTTCAGTAGTTTTGCCTAAACCATGTATTTCCTTCTCATTAAGGACAACAGCAACAGCATCAATTGATAATAATAATACAATTACATAATACTTTCACACTAAGACTATAATACATCTATCATTCAATTTGTTTTTCACAACAGTGTAATGCTAATAACAGTAGTAATATCCACCATTTATATAGAGAGAAATTAAGAAAGGTCAAATAACTTGTTAAAATTCATAAAGTTCAACAAGAATTTCCAAAGGTAAATTTTGAAAACTACCTTTACATGTATTTAGAAAAATAAAATACTATTAAAATAAAAAATTATAAAGTTCAAAAAAGCATAGCTCATGTAACAAAACCAGTAATAGTAAATTGAATACATAAAATAGGAATTTTCTACATAGACAGCTCTTTGTTTTCTGAGATTCCACACAGATTCTATATCATACTATTGCTATACTCATATGGCATCCCAACAGAACTTAACCAAAGATCAAGGATTGTCTTTAACTTATTTTCCTTTGTAGCCTCAGAAACTAGAATAGTATTTTTCAGCAGGTTAGTAGGCGCTTGATAAATGCTTGTTAAAGTGAAATGTATTGGATTGAATTGAATTGAATCATCTTAAATTCACACAGACTAAGGGACCTCTTAGATAAAAGGGAATTGATTTTTTTGTTCAGCTGAGTTTTTTTCCAAGTTGAAATTATTAATTTTAATAATTAAAGTTAATTCTCATTATGCATATATTCAATGAATATAATGACCACAAAAGAAGGAAATGAACTGGATTTGCTTTTACAGCACATCTGTTGCTAGGGCAAATAAGATAGTATTGACTTGGAACTAACAAAGAAATAATATATCTAAAAGGGAAGGTTTTTTTTTTTCCTTTTAGAGAGGTAATTTTGCCAATTTCCTGCACCATCCTTTCTCTTGTTCATCAGCACTGAAATAATGGATTCATCTGCCCTAAAGGTAGACATTATTAGTTGCTCACTTGTATCAACTAAAGTTTGCTTCATTAACAGAAGGATCCCCCATGCTGTGGCTAGTCATGGTTATATAGTTATAGCATTAGGCAGAAAACTTCATTAAATCAGTACTTCGACTTTATCTCTCTGTCTCTCTCTCTCTCTGTCTCTCTCTCTCTCTGTCTCTCACTCTGTCTCTCTGTCTCTCTCTCTCTCTCTCTCTCTGTGTGTGTGTCTCTCTCTCTCTCTCACTCTCTCTCTGTCTCTCTGTCTCTTTGTCTCTTTCTCTGTCTCTCTGTCTCTGACTTTCTGTCTCTATCTCTTTCTGTATCTCTCTGTGTCTCTCTCTCTTTCTTCCCCCTTTGCTTTTGGAAAATTCATATAATTGATTACTCCATTAAACATCATTTAATCCCTTCAGATGTTTTTAGATTTCTACATCTACTTTCCTTAGTCCCTAAAGTAATTTTATATTGTAAACAGAAACAAGTCTATTACAAGTATTCATCTACAATTATATCCTGCTACATTTGCCCAGGAAATTAGATCTTATTGATCATCATTTGAAACCATAACAACATAGCATCATTAAATCATTATTATTAAATGATAAAGGCAGTTAAAAGCCTTTTAGGAAACTGTTCAGATGATCAATATTTGATTCAAGAGATATTGTACTTTATCCATTCTCTGTCTCTAACTCTTTATCTTCTGTCTCATCTCTTTTCTTCTTTCTCCCTGTCTTTCTCTATCTGTATTTATCTAAATTTCTCTTCTAGAAGAATTGTTGGGGATGTGCAGGCTTTTGATGAGACAAGGTGCGGGTGAAGTAAAAGAATTTACTAAATTATAAGTAAAATTAGAAGTTTAAGTTTATTATAAATCATCAAGAGATCTCAAATGGAGCAGAACTCTTTGATGGAATTAGAGTTCTGTCCCTTCTGCCCATCCTCCCATTCTTCCCACCCTCGTGTGTGTGTGTGTGTGTGTGTGTGTGTGTGTGTGTGTGTGTGTATATATGATTTGAGACAATACAGAGCTTTTGGGTTTGAATAGGCTTCAGTGAGGCTATAGAAAGTTTGATTAGTGATAGTTCAAATTGTATAGAGCTTAAGTGGAAGTACTTAATGTGAATTCAGTTCTATTGAAAGTTAAGTAGGGGTACTTAGCTTTAATTCAGCTCTACAGAAAACTTGGGTGGTGTCAGCTGAACTCTATAGAAAGGTAAATTAGTGGTACTTAACAGAGGTGGGATTGGACTGGCTTCTAGGTCACGTGGGAAGTTATTTTTTGGGGGGTCTCAGCCTCAGTTTCCCTTGTCAGATTCCCATCAGAATCATCTTGTCCACAATAAAATCTTATAATTGTTTTATATGGATATGACTGAAAAGACTGAACAATATAACAATTTGCCAACCATTTTTTCCCAAACTTGAACCTAAAAGTTTGGCTCTGAATTGTAATTAATACTTTTCCTAACAGTGATGAACTATTTAAAGTATTTTCTTAAAGCATTACCTTAGTCCCTTTTCTGCAAGTATCTTAAGCCTTCTGTTTCTAAATCTGGTATAGTATGTGGACTTCTGGGATTTTTTGTATAAAAAACTAGATGATTCTTGGAATAGTTTTAGACTTAAATAGAGGCAGCTTGATGTAATACAATGCTGTCAAAATCAAATAGAAAGGGAAACACTATAGTGTACATAAGAATCTCTGCAACTACAACTTAACTTGGTTTTAAAATGTAATATATAGATTTTGTTGAAGTTTATTTATTTCGTTAAATATTTTCCATTACATTGTACCTCTGGCAAAATGAAGGCTGAGAATGCTACATATGTAGTCATCAATACCCCTTCTCATGAAAACCTGACTTCTTATCCCACTTTTGATATTTACTACATCTGTTAACTGGAAAAAAGCTTTTTGAGCTTCTGTTAATTCTAAAATTAGAAGTTGTTCCTTCCCACAAGAAATAAACATTTTATCTTTTACTTTATTCTATTTAATATATTTCATTTGATATTTCTAATAAATCAACTAAATCATAACTTTAATATAGGATTCTCTATAAAGTGAATAAAGAACAGAAAGCCCTAAAACAGGATCTCTTAATCTTGGATTTGAAAACTGTATGCTTTAAAAATAATAGTTAAAGTTCAATATAGTGCATTTTAAAATATATTTTATGATTTTCAAAACTTTATTCTGAGTACTCCATAGATTTTACCAGACTGAGAAAGAGATTAATCACACTCACAGTGTCATATATGCATTCATGTACACAGGCATTCACACATATAAAATTTCTCCAAAGATTCTGGATCCTAAAGATTATATTTGAAATATTTGTTCTTAATGTAAATATCCAAAACTAATAGTCACAAATAATATCACCAAACATTTGAGTGCTACACCAACTAAACTCCCTCCATAGTTCCTTATTTCATATGGCCATAACTTTATAATAATGGTGTTTGATTAGACTTCAAGAACTTTATGTGTGAATACTGAGAAAGATTATATGTCTGTAAAGCAAGTTCAGAGAGTCTCATTATCAGAGGGGCTGAAGATGCTTAATTTTTTTCCTGGAAACATTCAAAAGAACATCCACTAAATCATAGAGGAATAATTATCTGTGTCCATGGTGAGTGCCCATACCAAAGAAATTATGAATATTTGACTCATATAATAGAAACTTGTAATAATAATAATAATAATAATAATAACAACAATTCCATAGTGACTATCTATTAAACTGAATTTAAGAAACAAGGAGTAACCATTTCCATTTCCTTGTTTGATGAAAAGATCATGCCAGATGCCTAAGCATTAGAAAGATATCCTTAAATTAGTATTACCTTATTCAAAGAATAATTCTCAAGCTTCACAGTAGTTTAGTGGATTATTCATTTGATAAGGACAAATAGTGACTACCTTAAAATTAGATTCTGTTTTATTTTGGTGTGTATGGAATGTAATGATACTGTATAAATCAGGCACAATTTCTTTAAACAATTACTGTCTATGTCAGAGGCCAAACTATAAAAAGAAATAGGGACAAAATACCAAACATCAATGATTCTATTATATTTCAAATTAGGAAGAGTAAAATTTCAGCTTCAAAAAACAAAGAAATAGGAAATAAAATGCCAATTTAGTTAAGTCCCTCATCACCTCTAGCCTACATTATTACAATGGTTCTTTAAGTTTTGTTCCTGTTCAAATGAAAAATTTTCCTTCTCACTCCATTCTACTCACCACACAGCTGCCAGAGTAATTTTCCTCATGCACAAATATGACTGTCTAACTCTTCTACTTTCTGATTTCTAACACAGACCATAGTAATTTAAAGTGATCATGTCCTAAAGTGTAGCAGAACTTTAAAAGCAAGCATAAACCCTTGAAGTATTAATCATTAAGTATGAGATTTGGAGATCCAAGGTCAGTTAGTTCTATTTAATCTGAGGACAAGGGAGGGGAAACAAGGTTTATAATAAACTTTGATTTAAAACTTTTGCACATTAGTGAGAAAGCTATCATAGTATGTTATGATTTTAAACTTGGAAGGAAGCTTTGAAGTTACCTCTTTTTGTGCCTGATGTTAAAAATGCCCTTTGTAAAATATATGTGTGTGTAATTTTTTAAAGTCTCCTGTGTAACATCTGTAAAAGATGTTCAGATTTTACTTGAATATGTACAATATCAGTTGAGGATACACACTTATCATGCTACCCATTCTCTAATTGGTAGAAAGTTCCTGCTAAATTAGATTTACTGTAACTTCCAGCTATTCTTACTATTCATTATTTCTAGTATCCAACTTCACTTTGGTATTTGTATTTCTATAAATCCTACATTAAATTGGAGACTTATTAGGATTTGTAGGACATGTATATGAGTTTCAGAGAATGGGTAGGAAGAGGAGGGTTCTAATGTGCCCTGATAATTATTAGTTTCTTACCTTTTAAATCACAGATCCTTCTAAGAAACTTAATAAATTATTCAATACTTTTATTTGGACCTTCTTTAAGTCACTGGTCATTCAAAACATTCTTTTCTGTCTCTGTGAGTATTAACAATTTCTTGTACATAGTAGACATTTAATAAACTTCAGTTAATTGAAGGCTTTTTCTAGAATAAAAGTATTTGAATATGAGAATATAGCCTCTTCAAATTTATCAGTTAACAAAACCTATAGAAAGTCTAGGAGATTGTTTGTATATTTGTTATCTCAGATTGTGAGCTCTTTGAGATTGTCTTTTGCCTCTTTTATTATAAACAGGACTTGACACAGTGCTTGCACATAATAGATACTTAAGAAATGTTTATTGATAGATAATGCCATAAATATAATTGGAAACATTTCATCTTAATTTAAGGCCAAGTATCTGATTTAATATTTCCTAACTAGCAGCCCTCAAAGCCAAACTCTTTAAAAAAAAAAAAAAAGGTAAAAATATATGCTAAATCCAATATATGCATACATATTTATACAATTATCTTTCTGTACAAGAAACATCAAATAAAAAAGGAAAAATGAGAAAGAAAATAAAATGCAAGTAAAAAAAAACAACAAAAAAGTGAGAATGCTATGTTGTCATCCATGTCATCCACGCTATTTTACAATCGTCTCTCTGGGTGTAGATGGCTCTCTTCATCACAAGATCATGGGAACTCATCTGAATCATCTCATTGTTGAGAAGAGCCACATCCATCAGAATTGATCATCTTACAATCTTGCTGTTGCCATGAACAACGATCTCTTAGTTCTGCTCATTTCACTTAGCAACAGTTTATTTAAGTCTCTCCAGGCCTCTCTGAAATCATCCTGCTGATCATTTCTCATACAACAAAAATATTCCATTCATATTCCATATGCCATATTCACATATAATAATTTATTCAGCCATTCTCTAATTGATGGGCATCCATTCAGTTTCCAGTTTCTTGCCACTAAAAAAAGGGCTGTCACAAACATTTTTGCACATGTCGGTCCCTTTCCCTCCTTTCACATCTCTTTGAGATATAGGCCCAGTAGAAACACTGCTGGGTATTTACAACTTGATAGCCTTTTGGGCATAGTTCCAAATTGCTCTCCAGAATGTTGGATGAATTCACAACCCTACCAATAATGTATCATTGTCCCAGTTTTCCCACATTTCCTCCATCGTTCATCATAGTCTTTTCCTGTCATCTTAGCCAATCTGAGAAGTGTGTATTGTTACCTCAGTTGTCTTAATTTGCATTTCTTTGATCAATAGTGATTTATATATGACTAAAAAATCAAAGCCAAACTCTTAATGTGATCTACTTATTATAGATAGATAGATGGATGATAGTATTACAACATCTACTTCATCTTCTCATCTAGAGCTTTATTAGTCCCTTAAAGAGGTAGATATGTATTTTCTTAGTTGCTAAGGATACTAGAAAAGAATTAATATCTTTAGGGAAGCAGACGTGATACAATTGGGGTTGGTCTGGATAATCTTTTAATTCCTTTCTTATTGTAATAGTTTTGCACTTGGATACTATAATATCATTCAACAAACAATTATTAAACACATTAAACACAAGATATGAGAGAATGGATTTCCTTTTATACTTCTAAGGATTCCCTAAGCCTCACATGGTACAAGACTGAGGATTGGGATTTATGTTCTACTCTAAATGTCCTAAAGGAATATTAAATCATGACAAGACAAAAATACAGAATTTTGTTATTTTCAGAAATTCACACTGCTCCGGGACCATCTAGGATCAAAACAAAATTAACAGAAAATCCCTCCTTACAACAATGACTCAGGAAGAGATAATTGGTAAGAATGCGAAAATACTTCCACAAAGCGTAAACTAAATGACACAGTTTTTGTCAGCATCTCTTTCTCTTAGCCATCCTACCAAGAAATCTTGATTCTTCAAAGTACTTTAGTTTTAGCTTTAAAATGTAGTTTAAAAGTAGTTACCTTTATCCTAAGTTACCCTCAATATTTTGACATTAACTCTATCAATACAATGTCACACTTCAAAATTTAAAAAACACCTTTAAAAATGTAGATAATCCAGACTTTTTCAAATTTTCTAAACACTTATCATCATGCAATTTAAACATGCACACCTGGCACTGTTTTTTTTTCATTTTTCATAAAAATATTTTCTTATGTATGCATAATTCTGACAAATCTTTTCATATTTGAAGAAACAGTCTCATATGAGCCTGTTTCTTAGTGACTATATTAAATGTATATAAGTCCAAGCTTCAGAGTTTTCTCCAAATGTACTTGAGAAAATTCCATTCATTTCCCTAGATATTTATTCTTTTTATGGCATCATACAATCCTTCCATCAGTACATGAAAAGAAGGCAAAAACAATACTTTTTCATAGTCCAGAATACTTTTCTTCATATTGTGATGATGTAATTTGATTGCAAACCTCTCACTCTTAAAATTAAAACAAATATAGTCAGACCCTGAATTTACCACAAAACACAGAACCAATAGTTTTTGATCAGCACTGAAATCCCAGAGTCTTGAAACAAACATATTTCCAAAAGTCATATGATATATTTAAACTGATTATTTATAGTATCTCAAGAAAATTCATATCAATTCAGGCCAATTTGTGATGGAAAGAGCAGTTTACATCCAGAAAGAAGGTTATGATGACCAAATGTAGATCACAACATAGTATTTTCATCTTTTTTGTTGTTGTTTGCTTGCTTTTTTTTTCCTTTTTTCCTTTTTTGATCTGATTTTTCTTGTACCATATGATAAATGTGGAAATGTGTATGGAAGAATTGCACATTTAACCTATATTGGATTTCTTGCTATCTATGGGGAGCATGGGGAAAGGGAGAGAAAAATTTGAACCACAAGGTTTTGCAAGGGTGAATGTCAAAAATTATCTTTGTATATATTTTGAAAATAAAAGGCTAATATTTTAAAAAGAAAGAAAATATTAAGTCATAGTTAGGACATAATGTAGAATATGAAATAACCTGGCAGGTGGTACAAATGTTGTTATTGTTATTAATATTATATTAGTATATGAATAATGTTTATTATTAGTATGTTATAATTATTGTATAATTAATCATTAATAATATTAATATATTATTATGTTGATAAAATTATTATATGCTGACATACTATAGTAAATGATTATCCATATCATGAGAAAATAATTCTCTAATAGATAATGTAATATTATTTTAAGTCCACAATAATCCTGATTATGTACAACTGTGGTAATATGATAAGCAATCTCAATTCCCCTAAAGTGGGAAGAGGGAAAGAGGAATGGACATGTGAAAAAATATTTCAAGAGATCAAGGGGAAAAGAAAATGAGTTGGCAATTTGAGAATAGCAAAACCTAGTACATTTATTTAACTCAGAGCTAGCATTTCTCTCAACTTACCTACATAAATAAATTAGAAGCTGAAACTTGTGTAAGTCCAGAACATAGAAATTTACAGGTGCAATGAAAGGAGCAGATTCCCAAAAGAAAGACAACTATAGTTTGGACACAGCACTTATACACAATAGCTCCCAAGGAAATGGGTCAAAAAACAAGATGATGACATCAATTAAGACATGGAGTACGTGGGCTGAGCTAGGCAAAATACAAGAAATATAGGAACTGGGTTCACATAAAGTTCACAAGCAACTCTGGCAATCACTAGTGAATTTACTTCCACACTAACTAAGCAGGGCTAAGAGAAACCAGATAGAGGTAAACTATGAGGTTCAACAGAGTAAAAGAAGATAATGGAAAGCTAATAGAATAAAATTTGATTCCTTTGTTGCTCAGGTAGGGGAAAAACATTTCTTCGAAAATGAGTAATGCCACTTATACTCTCAGATATGGCCTAGATTTTTGTTGGTTTTCATTGACTTTTTAAAACCTTAGTAATAATGACATACTCTGAGTAGGAAAGAAGTAGGATCATAATGTAAAATAAAATTGAATAAAACTTTGAAGATATGAAAGTCAAGCCAAACCAAAGACAAAATAATAATAACCACCAGAAATATATTCTCTTATTTACTTTAAATTTAATTGTCTATGAATATGGCAAGCATTGTTAAAATTACTACTTTTCATAATTGAATAAAAACATTGGGATTTAAGATTGTCTTCTGTAAATCTGCTGAAAACATTTTCAAGACAACTTTAATAACAGGTAGGTCAATGTGAATATGTCCTTTTTCCTTTTCCTATATGATTTTTATTTCTTTCACCCAGTCTCTAAATTTTGAAAACTTTCACTCTGCATATGGAGAAGTGAGCAAAATATATTTCTACCATCATCATGGAGCAGTGAACATAAATAATTGCAATGTTAAGTTTTGTAACTATGGACCTATTCGTTCAATCATTTTGGTCAAACTAATTATCCAATTCTCCTATCATCCCAATTCATAAAAGCCCTTTGAATGCTAATATAAACTCACATGGATAGACACATGTTTATTCTGAAAATTTCTGATTCAGAAGTGTTAATGACCTAAAAAAATTGTGGAATATAAGAGAATAGTCTGGTCTATGGCCATGGAAACATAGGACGTGGTTATGGCAATGTGTTGTCTGGTCCTAAGGCTTTGTACTATAATCCTTCAAAGCTCAGTGATTTTGACACTAGCTTCTTTTCTTAACCCCTTTCAGAATCACCTTCTTTCTAGTCTCAGATCAGCTGTAATTACCATCTGTCTATTGAATCTTTTCTGAGTCTTGACAAGTGATAGTTTTTTTTTTTTTTTTTCTTCCTTATCTCTATTGCTCATGCACATCAACAGACTTTTATTAGTAATATTCAGGACTAGGCACTGAGTTCAGTGGTGAAAAATAAAAAATAGCAGTGAACTCTGCTTTCAAGGGTGTTACATTAAATTATATTGAGGAGAGTAAAAGACACTGTATGTGAAGTTTTAGTTAATACAGAATCTAAACACATAAAAAAAAAGGTTAATTTCTTTGAGATCTTCTCCCTCTATTTCCCTGCTCCTGACCAAGTTCAAATGATCTGAGATTTAATATGAGATATTTAGGTTTTAATGTATTTACAAGGTGACTGCTTTCTATGAATGAATCAGAAAGGGGGTTATCCTCTTGAATCAGAGAAGATAGGAAAATACCTGTGGGTGGGGCATTAGAGATTTGTCAATTAGTTAGTTAACACAGAACGATATGAAGAAATATCTGAGGTAGGAGCAGGAGTAACAAGTTTTATCTTTTCCACTCTCTCATTCTCCATAGTGTCTAGAAGTTTGAAATGTCATGGTTTTAGAGAACTTGATGCATAATTGAGTAAATAGACACACTGAAAACAGATATGGAAACAGAAAATCCATCACTCATAGAAAAGAAGCAGTTAATAAGTGCTGGGTAAACACACACACACACACAGTGCCAGAGAAAAAGAGAAAAAGACAGTGACAGAGAGACAGAGAGATTGGAGAGATGTGGAGCAGAGATAGAGACAAAGACAGAGACAGAGAGACAGAGAGCTCTGAAAAAGAAAGATTTTAAGGATTTAGCTGAATAATCCTTCTAGGCCACACTCAGGGGAAGTTCACTGATTAGTCTAAAGGGAGTATTTCTGAGACATGTAGTCCAGACATTATGAATTGTTTTGGCCACATGTATATCCTATGCATCTGCCGCTTTCCCTGAATTTTTTAACTTTGAGTCCACTCTTTCCATTAATGAAATTGTCCCTTCTAATTCATCACAGAAAGGTATGCATACTTCAAAAATCATATAAATACATTTCTGCAGTGTTTAACATGTCTATATCCCTCTTCTTTTTATGATTAGACCCATCAAAATTAATTCCTGACATACAAAATATACATAGGATAATCTTTGGAAGATTCCTTCAGATTCAGAGGATAAGGAAAGGCCTAGTATAGCAAGTAGAGTTTGAGATCAGTTTTTGAAGGAAATATGTATCTTAAATGGTAGAAATAAGGAGAGAGTATATTTCAAGCATAGATTAAAGCCTCTGACAAAACAAGAGATTGAAGATGGAGTGTCATATTTTCAGAAAACAATATATAATAAAGACAGATAAGTAGGTTATGAAGAGTCTTAAATGCCAAACATGAGTGCATAACTTGGATCTTAGAAATAATAAGAGAGCTATTGATAGAACTACATGCACAGAACCATGCTTTAGTAAAATTGCTTGGGCAACTGATTCAGAGATTTGCAAGTAAAGTACCATTCACATTGAATTCTGTGAGCTTGACTCAATCAGAAAACATTCTTATCTAAAAAGAAAGACATATTTTTTTAATCCTACCCTTATAGAATGCAAGTTCTTTGAAGATATTTCTTAATATATATATATATATATATATATATATATATATATATATATATATATATATATATATTTCTCACTAGAGTTGGTCCTTAATACATCTTTTATTAAATTTAATGCCAATTCTTATACCATTTGAGTAGATTTTTTTTGTATTGTTTCAATTATGTCCAACCCCCAACTTGGGGTTTCCTTGGCAAAGATAGTTAGAGAAGCTAGCAATTTCCTTCACCAGCTCATTTTACAGATAAGGAAACTGTTGTAAAAAGATAAGTGAATTTCTCAGGATCACACAACTAGCAAGTGTATGAAGACAGATTTGCACTCAAGAAAAGTAATCTTCCTGATTCAAGGCCCTGAACTCTATTCAGTTTGGCAATTAGATTGTGTGTTATAAAATTTTATCAATCTGCTAGACTCATCATCTAAGCCAATTCTTATTAATTCAATTAATTATTACTATATGCAAGATCTTGGACAAGTAGTTTAACTTTCCTAGGCCTTAATTTTCTCTTCTATAAAATTAGGTAGTTGGGTTAGGTGGTCTCTGAAGTCTCTTCCAGTCTTAGATCTATTACCTAGTTTGTAGGATGCACTAAAATTTGTGCAATAATGGTACAATCATCAAAAGTGCAGGATCACTTCCACCCTTTGATGGCACCTAGCTAAAATAATAATAATAATAATAATAATAATAGCTAGCATTTGTATAGTACTTTAAGACATATATAATTTTAGATATGAAATCTTAGTGCTCATAGCCACATTGAGAGGGGGGGGGCGCTATGATTACACAGATTTTACTGAGGAAGAAACTGAGAATTACCTAAAGTAGTTAAGAGGTTAATAATTTCCACAAAATAATACAGTTAATACCAACATAGAAGTGAGATTTTTATGAGAAAGAAATAGTCTATAAGGTTCAGATCTTGCAAGTTTTCCAGAACGGTTCAAAATGTAAGGAGTTCTAGGGGTGGCTCCAAGATAGCAGAGAAAAACCAGGAAGCTGCTCAAGCTCTCCGGGTATCCCTCAAATCCACATGAAACCAAGCTTCTTAATAGAGGCTGAAGGAATGAGCCCACTCTCCAACTTAAGATGGACTGAAAAAACATCAAGAAAGGTCAATCTCACTGGAGAGAAAAGGGTGTTCAGACAGACTCTGTCTGGGAAAGCCAGTGAAAAGGGCTTAATCACAGCAAATCAACAACTAAGGTCCTCAGTCTTGACTCAGCAGAGGAGCACAGCAGGGGGGGAAACTTCCAGTCCCAACTCAGAAAGCAAACTCTGGGAATACAGGCCATTTCCTGAACAAAGCAGACAAAGCTAAACCTCCAAAAACAAGGAGACTCTGTGCTCAAAAATAAGACTCAGATCTGCAAGGAAGCTTGGGACAGCTTCCTCTTTACCCCAAGAGGAGAGTTCAGACTTAAAAAGCAAAAAAAAAAAAAAAAAAAGAGAGAGAGAGAGAGAGAGAGAAAGAAAGAGAGAGAGAGAGAGAGAGAGAGAGAGAGAGAGAGAGAGAGAGAGAGAGAATACCAAAAGAAAAGGAAAGAAAATGAGCAAGAAACAGAAAAGAATCTTGACCATAGAAAGTTCCTATGGTGAGAGGGCAGACCAAAACACGAACTCAGACAAGGACAGAATGTCCACAGGAAAAACACTTAAAGAGTTATATAAATTGGTCTCAAACCCAAAGAGGCTTCTTTGAAGTTCTCATAAAAACTTTAAAAGGCAAATAAGAGACATAGAAGAAAAAATGAGAAAGAAATGGGAGGTATGTAAGAAAGAATTAACAGTTTGAAAAAGAAAAATTTGGCTAAAGAAAACAACTCCTTAAAAAGTAGAATAAACAAAATAGAAAAAGAGATACAAAATATAAGTAAAGAAAACCACACAAAAAAAATAGAACAGGGAAAATGGAAGCTAATGACTTTGCACGATAGCAAGAATCAGACAAACAAAATGAAAAAAAATAAAAGAAAATGTGAAACACCTCAATGGAAAAATAGCTGATCTGGAAACAGATCCAGAAGAGACAATTTAAAATTATTAGTCTATTTGAAGGCTATAACCAATAAAGAACCTGGATAGTCTTCTAAAAAAGGTCATTAAGGCAAACTGTCCCAATATTCTAGAAACAGAGGGGGGCATATTCATTTTAAGAATCCATCAATCACCTCTGGAAAAATAGCCCACAAGGAAAACCCCAAGAATAATTGTTGCAAAGCATAAAAACTATAAGCTCAAGGGAAAAATGTTAAGATCGAGAGCAAATCTCAAGAGCAGAGTTTAAGGCACTCAGAGGCTTACTCTGCCTGAGCCCAACAGGGCATTGATGGCATTGAGTAAGCCTCATCCAATGAGGTGGAAGCCCTCCTCACTCTTGATTGACTATGCACCTGGCTCTGACACTCTCTGACAGGTGATCTGGGGACTATAGAAAAAGGGGTTGCAGAAAGGGGAGGAGTAGTTGAGTAGATTAGATTCATTATGTTTTAGGATTAGAGCATTAGGATATAGGGAACTCTATGTAGTGAAGTAATGTAGTGAATAAAGATTTGTTGCTGCATATTCGTGTGTAATGGGGTGTTCTGTGGGGGACCTCAATAAGTAAAAATGATAAGATTCCATTTCTTATTTCACCATACTTTGTTGAGTAGAAAATGGAGAAGTTGGTGCAACTTGATGCAAAATACCAATTCTACCATTTTTGTTAGTTTTATTTATTTTTCACTTTTATGATATTTGAGTGATATGTCTAAACATTGCCCTAACGTGTTTTTCAGGTAAGCATATAAAGAAAAACATTTTCTTCAGTAGAATAAGGAAGTAACAAAAAATATGTGTTAAGGATACAGAACAAATTTGTGTTGTGCTTGTACATTTTGTTTTTGAGTCTGGGAGACATTAAACTCAACAAAAGTTCAAGAAGAGATGGCATTCATTCTCCAATTGATAAATGGTCAAAGGATATGAACAGACAATTTTCAGATGATGAAATTGAAACTATTTGTACCCATATGAAAAGGTGGTCTAAATCACTATTGATCAGAGAAATGCAAATTAAGACAACTCTGAGATACCACTACACACATCTCAGATTGACTAAGATGACAGGAAAAGATAATGATGAATGGTGGAAGGGATGTGGGGAAACTGGGGCACTGATGCATTGTTGGTGGAGTTGTAAACACATCCAACCATTCCGGAGAGCAATTTGGAATTATATTCAAAAAGTTGTCAAATTGTGCATACACTTTGATCCAGTAGTGTTCTACTGGGCATAAAGATCTTAAGAGAAGGGAAAGAAACTTGTAAGTGCCAAAATGTTTGTGGCAGCCCTCTTTGTAGTGGCCCATCAATTGGAGA
Organism: Sminthopsis crassicaudata; assembly: GCF_048593235.1. NCBI lineage: Eukaryota > Metazoa > Chordata > Mammalia > Dasyuromorphia > Dasyuridae > Sminthopsis > Sminthopsis crassicaudata. The sequence continues at coordinate 543,018,497 of NC_133619.1, forward strand.
ATGGCTGAGTAAATTGTGGTATATGAATGTTATGGAATATTATTGTTCTCTAAGAAATGACAAGTAGGTTGAATACAGAGAGGTTTGGAGAGACACATATTATTATGGTTTTATTTTTTCTCCCTAATTAATGCTAATCTGTCCTTATTCCTAGCCTATCAGAGAAGATCTGGTAAATATAATATCATAAATCTCACCTCTAATTTGAGGTTTTCAGAATCCTCTGGCTACTATCTCATAGAAAGAAGTTGAAGCATAACAGAGTACCCGAGAGTTTAAATGAGCAGCAATCTTAAACTTTATTCCTGTAAATCACATCTACCTTATGACCTCCTGCAGATACCTTAGTATAGACCTCCAAGTCCAGGCTCCAGTGGTAGTAAGAAGGGAAAAGGGAAAGAGGGAAGGGGCTCCTTGTCCCGAGCTTAAATAGAGTCAATGAGGTCACAGACACAAGCCAATCAATGATGAAGTCTATATCCGGATCTTGACTAAGACTTCAGTGCGAGATCTAGGTTCCCACCATGGGTGGAGGTCTCACCCAGGAAGGAATTCCCTAAATACTCAACTCTTAAGCACACTTCAACAACACTATATAAGGATCAATTCTGATGATCCTTCCAATTCTGATGGAAGTGGTTAACTTCGGCAACGAGAGGATCCAAATCAGTAATTGATTCCAATTGATCAGGTTAGAAGGGAGGGTTGAAAAACAGAACCAGCTATACCCAGTGAAAGAACACTGGGAAATGAGTGTAAACCACAACATAGCATTTACACTTTTTCTGTTATTGTTTTGCTTGCATTTTTTTTTTTTCTCCCCAGGTTATTTTTACCTTCTTTCTAAATCTGACTTTTCTTATGTAGCAAGGTAACTGTATACATATGTATACATATGTTGTATTTAACATATTTAACATGTATGGAACTACCTGCCATCTAGGGGAGGGGTTGGAGGGAAGGAGGGGAAAAGTTGGAACAGAAGTTTTTGCAAGTATCAATATTGAAAAATTACCATGTGTATGTTTTGTCGATAAAAAACTATAATAAAAAAGAAGAGATGGCATTGATTTACTCTGCTCAGCATCTTCCATAAGTACTCACATTCAAATGTGCAAGACATTTCTTCTTTTACCTATAATAGTGGGGACATATTATCATTGTCCCTATAGAGTGAGTACTTCTAATATTAGTATCTTATACATTTCATCATCTTCTTCCCTCTAGTTATTAAAACACTGTTGTAATACTCTCTTACTGAAACATGTTCTATGCTTCACTTTAAGCTGCCATCCAAAATTGAACCATTTCCTACTATTTCCCAAAAGAAGCCTTCCAAATCTATTCACCATTCTTGTATTTTCTAATAATAATATGTGTGTGTATTTTTGCACATGTATGTGTGCATATGTGTATGCCCACACAGCTACTCTTTTGCAAACATTTTTGTTACCCATTCCTCTTGGCTTTTCCTAGTTCTACTTCTGTTTCAAAGTATATCTCAAATTCTACCTCAAATTCCCCATGAATCAGGCCACACAGCATTTACTTTAAGCTAAAAAGGACTTCCAAAGTCATCAACTCATCTGCCAGATATTGAAAATGAAGAAGGTATGGCTGACAGAGATTCAGTGATTTGCCCAATGTCACACAGATAGTATATGGCAGAGCAAAGATTCAAATAGAAGGGATTAAGTTTATAGTGTTAGGGATTTAGTAATGGAAAGGATCTTCCTGGTCACAGAATTCAACTCCTTTATTTTATAATCAAAGACACTAAGACTCATTAATCAATTGGAATTTATTAAAGATATACTATATAAGAAGTTCAGTGCTAAGTATTAAAGATAACAGTCCTTTACTTCAAAGAACTACTAGAGTCGAATGGGGGAGATTGTTGATATCATGTGTAAATTATATAGATCCAGTTGAGGGAAACCTAGAATTAGATTTAAAATGAACTAAAATTAAATGCTTGCCTCAGATACTTGTTAGCAATGTCTGAAGTCACTTCTCTTCTCTGGACCCAGTTTCTTTTTTTTTTTTTTTTTTTTTTTTTTTAATTTTTTTATTTTATTTTATAATTATAACATTTTTTGACAGTACATATGCATGGGTAATTTTTTACAACATTATCCCTTACACTTACTTCTGTTCAGATTTTTTCCCTTCCTCCCCCAACCCCCTCCCCCAGATGGCAAGCAGTCTTACATATGTTAAATATATTACAGTATAATTTAGATACAATATATGTGTGTAGAACCGAATTTTTTGTTGCACAGGAAGAATTGGATTCAGAAGGTAAAAATAACAGTTTACATTCATTTCCCAGTGTTCCTTTTCTGGATGTAGCTGTTTCTGTCCATCATTAATCAATTGGAATTGGATTAGCTCTTCTCTATGTTGAAGAAATCCACTTCCATCAGCATACATCTTCATACAGTATCATTGTTGAAGTGTATAATGATCTTCTGGTTCTGCTCGTTTCACTCAGCATCAGTTGATGTAAGTCTCTCCAAGCCTCTCTGTATTTCTCCTGTTGGTCATTTCTTATAGAACAATAATATTCCATAACATTCATATACCATAGTTTACCCAAGCATTCTCCAATTGATGGACATCCATTCATCTTCCAGCTTCTAGCCACTATGAAAAGGGCTGCCACAAACATTTTGGCACATACAGGACCCTTTCCCTTCTCTAGTAGTTCCTTGGGGTATAAGCCCAGTAGTAGTATGGCTGGGTCAAAGGGTATGCACATTTTGATAACTTTTTGGGCATAATTCCAGATTGCTCTCCAGAATGGTTGGATTCTTTCACAACTCCACCAACAATGCATCAGTGTCCCAGTTTTCCCACAGCCCCTCCAACATTCATCATTATTTGTTCCTGTCATCTTAGCCAATCTGACAGGTGTGTAATGATACCTCAGAGTTGTCTTAATTTGCATTTCTCTGATCAATAGTGATTTGGAACACTCTTTCATATGAGTGGAAATAGTTTTAATTTCATCATCTGAAAATTGTCTGTTCATATCCTTTGACCATTTATCAATTGGAGAATGGCTTGATTTCTTATAAATTAAAGTCAATTCTCTGTATATTTTGGAGATGAGGCCTTTATCAGAACCTTTAACTGTAAAAATTTTTTCCCAATTTGTTACTTCCCTTCTAATCTTGTTTGCATTAGTTTTGTTTGTGCAGAAACTTTTTAATTTGGTGTAATCAAAATGTTCTATTTTGTGATCAATAATGGTTTCTAGTTCTCCCTTGGACACAAACTCCTTCCTCCTCCACAAGTCTGAGAGGTAAACCATCCCATGTTCCTCCAATTTATTTATGATTTCGTTCTTTATGCCTAAATCTTGGACCCATTTTGATCTAATCTTAGTATGTGGTGTTAAATGTGGGTCCATGCCTAGTTTCTGCCATACTAATTTCCAGTTTTCCCAGCAGTTTTTGTCAAATAATGAATTCTTATCCCAAAATTTGGGATCTTTGGGTTTGTCAAAGATTAGATTGCTATTTTTATTCACTATCTTGCCCTGTGAACCTAACCTATGCCACTGATCAACTAGTCTATTTCTTAGCCAATACCAAATGGTTTTGGTGACTGTTGCTTTTATAATATAGCTTTAAATCAGGTACACTTAGACCACCTTCCTCTGACTTTTTTTTCATTAGTTCCCTTGCAATTCTCGACCTTTTATTCTTCCATATGAATTTTGTTGTTATTTTTTCTAGGTCATTAAAATAGTTTCTTGGGAGTCTGATTGGTATAGCACTAAATAAATAGATTAGTTTGGGGAGTATTGTCATCTTTATTATATTCGCTCGGCCTATCCAAGAACACCGAATGTCCTTCCAATTATTTAAATCTGACTTTATTTTTGTGGCAAGTGTTTTGTAATTTTGCTCATATAATTCCTGACTCTCCTTTGGTAGATATATTCCCAAATATTTGATACTATTGACTGTTATTTTGAATGGAATTTCTCTTTGTATCTCTTGCTGTTGGATTGTGTTGGTAATGTATAAAAATCCTGAGGATTTATGTGGATTTATTTTGTATCCTGTGACTTTGCTAAAATTCTGAATTATTTCTAATAGCTTTTTAGCAGAGTCTTTGGGGTTCTCTAAGTATACCATCATGTCATCTGCGAAAAGTGACAATTTGATTTCTTCATTTCCTACTCTAATTCCTTGGATCTCTTTCTCGGCTCTTATTGCCGAGGCTAGAGTTTCTAGTACTATATTGAATAGTAATGGTGATAGTGGGCAACCTTGTTTCACTCCTGATCTTACAGGGAAAGGTTCTAGTTTATCACCATTACATATGATGTTCACTGTAGGTTTTAAATATATGCTCCTTATTATTTTAAGGAATAGTCCATTTATTCCTATATTCTCAAGCATTTTTAGTAGGAATGGATGTTGGATTTTATCAAATGCCTTTTCTGCATCTATTGAGATGATCATATGGTTTTTATTAATTTGATTATTAATATGGTCAATTATACTAATAGTTTTCCTAATATTAAACCAGCCTTGCATTCCTGGTATAAATCCCACTTGGTCATAGTGTACTATCCTGGGGATGATTTTCTGAAGTCTATTTGCTAATATCTTATTTAAGATTTTAGCATCAATATTCATTAAGGAAATTGGTCTATAGTTTTCTTTCTCAGTTTTCGATCTACCTGGTTTAGGTATCAGTACCATGTCTGTGTCATAGAAGGAATTTGGTAGGACTCCTTCAATCCCTATTTTTTCAAATAGTTTACATAACATTGGAGTTAGTTGTTCTTTAAATGTTTGGTAGAATTCACCTCTAAATCCATCTGGTCCTGGGGACTTTTTCTTAGGAAGTTGGTTAATAGCTTGATCTATTTCTTTTTCTGAGATGGGACTATTTAGACTACTTACTTCTTCCTCTGTTAATCTGGGCAAGCTATATTTTTGAAGGTATTCTTCCATTTCATTTAAGTTATCGAATTTATCGGCATAAAGTTGAGCAAAGTAGCTCCTAACTATTGTTCTAATTTCCTCTTCATTAGTGGTGAGTTCACCCTTTTCATTTTCAAGACTATCAATTTGCTTTTTCTCTTTCCTTTTTTTAATCAGGTTTACTAAGGGTTTGTCTATTTGTTGGTTTTTTCATAAAACCAACTCTTAGTTTTATTAATTAATTCAATAGTTTTTTTACTTTCAATTTTATTAATCTCACCTTTTATTTTTTGAATTTCAAGTTTTGTGTTTGTCTGGGGGTTTTTAATTTGTTCCTTTTCTAGCAATTTTAGTTGTAAACCCAATTCGTTGGCCCTCTCTTTCTCTATTTTATGCAGGTAGGCCTGTAGAGATATAAAACTTCCCCTAATTACTGCTTTGGCTGTATCCCACACATTTTGGTATGATGTCTCATTATTGTCATTTTCTTGGGTGAAGTTATTAAATATGTCTATGATTTGCTGTTTTACCCAATCATTCTTTAGTATAAGATTATTTAGTTTGCAATTATTTTTTGGTCTATTTTCCCCTGGCTTTTTATTAAATGTTATTTTGATTGCATTATGGTCTGAAAAGGATGCATTTACTATTTCTGCCTTACTGCATTTGATTTTGAGGTTTTTATGCCCTAGTATATGATCAATTTTTGTATAGGTTCCATGAACTGCTGAGAAGAAAGTATATTCCTTTCTGTCTCCATTTAGCTTTCGCCAAAGATCTATCATATCAAACTTTTCTAGTATTCTATTTACCTCTTTGACTTCTTTCTTATTTATTTTGTGGTTTGATTTATCTAATTCTGATAGTGCAAGGTTGAGATCTCCCGCTATTATAGTTTTGCTATCTATTTCCTCTTGCAGTTCTCTTAATTTCTCTTTTAAGAATTTAGATGCTGCACCACTTGGTGCATACATGTTTAATATTGATACTGCTTCACTATTGATGCTTCCCTTTAGCAGGATATAATGCCCTTCCTTATCTCTTTTAATTAGATCAATTTTTGTTTTTGCTTGATCTGAGATGAGGATGGCTACTCCTGCTTTTTTGGTTTTGCCTGAAGCATAATAGATTCTGCTCCACCCTTTTACTTTTAGTTTGAATGTCTCATCCTGTTTCAGGTGTGTTTCCTGTAAACAACATATAGTAGGATTCTGACTTTTAATCCAGTCTGCTAACTGCTTCCTCTTTATGAGGCAGTTTGCCCCATTCACATTTATGGTTAGAAGGACTAATTCTATATTGCTTGCCATCCTATTAACCCCTGCTTATGCTTTTCCCCTTCCCTTCCCTTTTACCCTCCTATCCAGTATTAAACTGGTAAACACCACTTGCTTTTCACAGCCCTCCCTTTTTAGGATCCCTCCCCCACCTTAAAGATCCTCCCCTTATTTTACCCCTTTTCCTTGAAATTACTGTATTCCCTTCCCCTTAGCTTACTCCTTCCCTTTCACTTTTCAATGAAGTGGAAGAAGTTTCACCATAAATCGAATATGTCTATTGATACACGCTATGTTCATCTCCCTCCTTTCTTTCTCTCAGATATAATAGGTTACCTTTGCCTCTTCATGAGATGTAGTACCACCACTTTATACTTTTTTATGATATAATCTCCTTTCCACCTCTAGTTTCTAAGACAAATTGTACATATGTTCTTTACATATTTTTTGACAGAAGTATAGTTCTCAAGATTTCTTTTTACCTTTTTTAGAAGTCTCTTGAGTTCTGTATTTGAAGATCAAACCTCTTATGTAGGTCTGGTTTTTTCATCAAAAATAGATGGAATTCATTTATTTCGTTAAATGTCCATCTTCTTCCCTGGAAAATGATGCTCATTCTTGCTGGGTAAGTTATTCTTGGCTGCATACCAAGTTCCTTAGCCTTTCAGAATATCATATTCCAGGCCCTGCGTTCTTTTAATGTGGATGCTGCTAGATCCTGTGTTATCCTTATTGTGGATCCTCCATATCTGAATTGTTTTTTTCTAGCAGCTTCCAATATCTTTTCCTTTGTCTGATGGTTCTTGAACTTGGCCACTATATTTCTTGGCGTTTTGATTTTAGGGTCCCTTTCAGTAGGTGATCGATGAATTTTCTCAATGTCTATTTTACCCTCTGTTTCCAAAACGTCTGGGCAGTTCTCTTTGATAATTTCCTCGAAAATGGTGTCCAAGCTCTTTTTTTCCTCCCATTTTTCAGGGAGTCTGATTATTCTCAAATTGTCTCTCCTGGATCTGTTTTCCAGGTCTGTTGTCTTTCTGGTAAGGTACTTGACAGTCTTTTCAATTGTTTCATTTCTCTGGTTTTGCTTGACTCCCTCTTGGTTTCTCCTTGAGTCATTCATCTCTACTTGTTCCAGTCTAATTTTCAATGATGTATTTTCTTCACTCACTTTTTTTATATCTCTTTGTAATTGTCCAATTGAGTTTTTATCTTCTATGGAATTTTTTTCCATTTTATCCATTTTATTTTTTAGAGAGCTGATTTCTTTTTCCAGCTCTCTAATCCTGTTTTCCTTGGAGTTGTTTACCTTTTCCAGCTCACTAATCCTGTTTTCCTTGGAGTTGTTTACCTTTTCCAGCTCACTAATCTTGTTTCTCAATGATTTGATTTCTTTATCCATTCTGTCTTTGAATGCATGGGATGACTTCTCCAGGGCTCTCTTGCCAAGCTTCCCTTTCCTTTTCCCATTTCTCTTCCAGCTCTCTTGTGAGAGCCTTTTTGATTTCCTCTATGAGGTTCTTTTGTATTGAGGAGCAGCTTATATCCCTCCCAGGGGATACATCTGGGGACATTCTGTTCCTAGTCTCCTCAGCATTTGAAGTCTGCTCCCTCTCCACACAGAAACTGTCAATGGTTAGAGCCCTTTTGAATTTTTTGTTCATTTTGTCAGAGTAGGAATCAAAGAAAACAAACTGACAAGAGAAACAATTGGTCTGTTTTGCGGGGGATAGGGCTGGATGTTATTAATGGGCTTCCTCTACAGACTGGGGGTAGGGCAGCAGAGAGCCACTAACAGAACAGCAATGACTGTACTGAGTCTGAGCTCTGAGGCTCTGAGAATGCACCGAGTCAGTCCAGGTGGGGGTTGGGGGTGGCCGGGCTCTGAGAGACTCTGGCTTTCTGGGGTTTTAATCTTCACCTCCGGTGTTTACACCCTCTCCACCGCTCCTGGCTTGCTGCCAAGACAGAGTATCCACACTGGGGCAAAAGCCCTTTCGCAGAAACGGCAGAGATCACATCCCTCCCCCTCGGGTCTGAGCTGTGTGAGCTGCCTGTCTTGCTCTGGCTGCCTGCCCTCAGTCTGCGCCCAGTCTGATTGACCCTCCCCCAAGCAAACACAGACCTTGTCTGGCGACTTTCAAGGATGTCTTCTCTTGGTGATAATTTGTGGATTTCTTTCTGGGTCAAGCATTAAGTCAGAGGCTTGTCATGAAGTAAGTTCTGAGAGAAAACGAGGAGCTCAAGCAGCTGTCTGCCTCCACGCCGCCATCTTGGCCGGAAGTCCTGGATCCAGTTTCTATATCTAGAAAATAAAGAAGTTGGACTAGACAACGTTGAAAGTCATTGCCAGCTCAATCTGCATGATTGGATGTGTGTGTGTGTGTGTGTGTGTGTGTGTGTGTGTGTGTGTGTGGTTATATATGGATGGATATACAATTACATATATTTTAAATTTATACACATATGTATATATGTTCTGAAATATGTATCTAAAAACTAATTCTCAGAGAAATATTACAAGTGGAGACATAAGAAAAGGCTTTATTTAGAAGATGTCTGTTGAGTTGAGTTAAAAAAACAAAAGAAATATTCCAAGAGATAAGGTAAAAAAGGAGGCCTTTCTAAACATAGTGAGATAGACAGTACAACAGCACAGAGACAAAAGATTTGGCAATAGATTTCAGGGAGAGCAAGTGGGCCAGTAAATGTTGAATATAGAATGCATGGGAGGAAATAATGTCTAAGAATATAAAGTAGCAAGATACCATAAGTGACTTGTCCAAGTTCTCATAGATAGTAATGGTATGTTTATGATTTGGATCCAGACTTTCTCTAGTTGAAGATAGCACCTAGAGCAGTGGAACTGACATGAATTATCTTGCTGTTGAAAAAAAAGCCACTTTCCAGCCCTCTTTGTAGTTGCCAGAAACTGGAAACTAGGTGGATGCCCATCAATTGGAGAATGGCTGAATAAATTGTGGTATATGAATATTATGGAATATTATTGTTCTGTAAGAAATGACCAACAGGATGATTTCAGAAAGGTCTGGAGAGACTTACATGAACTGATACTGAGTGAAATGAGCAGGACCAGGAGATCGTTGTATACTTCAACAACAATACTATATGATGATCAATTCTAATGGATGTGGCCATCTTTAACAATAAGATGAACCAAATCAGTTCCAATAGAGCAGTAATGAACTGAATTAGATACAGCCAGTGAAAGAACTCTGGGAGATGACTATGAACCACTATATAGAATTCCTAATCCCTCTATTTTTGTCCGCCTGCATTTTGGATTTCCTTCACAGGTTAATTGTACACTATGTCAAAGTCCAATTCTTTTGTACAGCAAAACAACTATTTGTACATGTATACATATAATGTATTTAATTTATGCTTTAAGATATTTAACATGTATTGGTCAACCTGGCATCATGGGGGAGGAGAGGAAAAATTAGAACAAAATGTTTGGCAATTGTCAGTGTTGTAAAATTGCCCAACACTATTAAAACAAACAAACAAACAAACAAACAAATAAATAAATAAATAAATAATTAAATAAAATAAAATATTTTTTCCTCAATTACATATTAAAAAAAAAAAAAAGAAAGCCACTTTCATCGTATTTGATTATCAAATAATCTTCTTGTTTCTGCATACAATGTTCTCCTGGTCTTTCTCACTTCACTTATCATCAGTTCATGTAAATCTTTACAGTCCTCTATGAAATCCTGCTAGTCATTTCTTATGGAACAATAATATTCCATAACATTCATATACCATAATTTATTCAGCCATTTCCCAACTGATGCACTCATGTTTGTATATCTATGTGTATTGTGGCATACACTCAGTTTCCAGTTCTTTGCCACTACAAGAAAGGCTGCTACAAACTTTTTTTCATATATAGGTCCTTTTCCTTTTTTGTATTTTCTCTTTGGGATACAGGCCCAGTAGAGATATTGCTGGCTCAAAGAGTATGCACAGTTTTATAGCCCTTTGAGCATAGTTCCAAATTTCTCTCTAGAGTGGTTGGGGTGAGTTCAACAACAATTTATTATTGTCCCAATTTTTCCACATCCCCTCCAACATTTATAATTAGTTTTTCCTTTCATCTTATTCAATCTGAGAGTTCTGGAGTGGTACCTCAGTATTGTCTTAATTTGCATTTCATTAATTAGAACATTTTTCATATGATTAGAAATGTTTTTAATTTCTTCATCTGAAAATTGTTTATCCATATCCTTTGACCATTTATCAGTTGGAGATTTGCTTGAATTCTTATAAATTTGAGGCAATTCTCCATGTATTTTAGAAATGAAACCTTAATAAGAATTCTTGGATATAAAAGTATTTTCCTAGTTTATTACTTCCATTCTAATCTTGTCTTCATTGGTTTTGTTTGTACAAAAATTTTTTGACTTAATATAATCACAATTATCCATGTTAAATTCCAGAATGTATTCTAGTTCTTATTTGACCACAAATTCCTTCCTTCTCTACAGATGTGAGAGATAAACTATCTTTTATTCTTCTATTTGCTTATAGTATCACTCTTAGAAAGAAATATTTCAAAGAATATCATCTACAACTATTTCTGCCATTTTCTATAAATCTCATTCTTTTCCTTTTCAACACATTCGTTTTATACTTCCATCTCATGGCATAAGAAAAACAACAAGGACAGGGCTTCAAACATATATTGCAACAGTTGTTCAAATGCTATAGAAACTCACTCAGTATATATATATATATATATATATATATATATATATATATATATATATATATATATATATATATATATATATATATTTTTTTTTTTTTTTTTTGGTATAGGAGAACCTGAATAAAAATACCATCCTCTTTTCTCTTATCTCCCCATGACAGGGCTTTATTACAATCTTCCAAGCATACTGCAAGGATACGGTAAGGCACAGTATCAAGTGACTTATTCAAAGACAGACATTATTCAAATAAGTCCAAGTCCCTGACAGTCAATTATCATGTAGGTAATCCTTCTGAAGCCCATCCTCCCTATGAGTTTAGGCCCTTACTCTAAAATGGCTGACAAAAGCAAAAAGTGTGACAATATGTCATGTCTTCTTTCTAAATTATCTTGAGTGGTTCCAGAGTTTTCAAATATGCAAATACTTCAATTTACCCTTTAAAGCCATTCACAATCTTTTAGCTGCTTCCAGGATTATTTGCTTGTTTTTCACTTTCACACTCAAGCCAAACTGGAATATTGGAAAACACTGGCAAAAGATATTCCTGAGAAGTTACACAGGCTGTGTATCTTTCCTAAAACCATTTCCTTCTTATCTATGATTTTTAGAATTCCTCAATTTGTTTCAGAATGAACTAAAACATCCCCCTATAGGTTCTTCCCTGATTCCTGTATTTGTTAATGTCTTGACCCCTCTCTCCCAACATGAAATAAATTACTATTTATTGTTCATATTAAATTTATTACTATGAATACATGTCATACACATCTAATAGAATTTGTTACGTTTCTGCTGTATTCTTAGCACATAGCACTATGTATGGCACACAGTAGAAAAGTGCTTATTTTGCTTATAATAACGATTGTTTTTTGAATGGATGGATGGATAGATAAATCTACTGAATGATTATTGGATGGATATCAAACTAGGAAATAGTAAAAAAGTTCAAAGAAACTCCATAAGAATATATATAGGAATAAATAGGGAAAGATTAATGAAATAGTTAGCATATTTTAAGGAAGTTTTGAAGGTTTTCCCTTTCTACTGCTTGAATTAAAGGGTCAAAATTAGTTTTTTCTTTTAATTTTCCACAAAAGAAATGTTGTTTTTATATTCCTTCTACTAGAACCAATCAAAAAAACCTGTAGTTTACAGCAACCCACTGACTTTGAGGACTGTTTTGCCTCTGTCAACTCTGTTGTACTTATTATATCAAGGCTTTAATAAAATCAGATGCTATAATTATCATGCATATCCTTTACCCACGAATCAAAATATATTATGTAAAAAATTCAAATTAGATTTGAGCTTTATTGTAACAAAGGTGCACAAAAAGTTAATGAGACAATATGACATTTGTATTTGCATATTGTATTAGTTGGGTTTGGTGCAAAAATTTACACAATTACCATATTCCGTGCTGGTTTTTTATAATTAAAATGAATTTAGTTGAAGTTATAATCAACACAACAGTCTGCTTTTATATAATAGTTAGCATACTACCACATGAAGAAAAGTCAAACATAAAGAATACTTTGTCCTAAACTCATACCAGGACAGTTTTGTATTGTTTTTTAGACTATGTGGCCTCAGGAATTATAAGCCATAGTGGCAGTAAGCCCACTTCTCCCTCACATCCATTTACATAATGGAAATAAGCTGCAAATAGATATTAATAAATAACATCTTTATTGTCTCATTTAAAATCACATAAATGTCCTCATGTAAAATGGAGAATAATTTCTTTCCTTTACATAGACAAAGCAGTTTTAACATGGCCCAGAAAAGAGGACAGTAAAAGGTAATCAAAGAGAGGTGATTCTATATCATATCTTTTCTGTTAGAATCAGGATCCCTAAAAAATATCTTCTGACTGAGCAATATAAGCTATATGGAACTAGCTAGGTTTTCATTCAGAAGAACTAGGCTTGAATCACTGTTTTACTACTTACCAGCTGTGTAATTTTAAGCAAGTCATTTATTCAACTTTTCTTCAATTGAATTCTTCAATTCTTCAGGGATAATCAACTCCCTTTATGTTAGTTTTACTTGTACAATAAAATATCTTCTTCCCTCTTTCCTTCTTTCCCTTCCTTCCTTCTTCCTTCTATATTTCAGCAATTACATTCATTAAATTTTTGGTTTAAAGTTGTCTTCTCTTTTTTCTTTCTGATTTGGGTAATAGTCCAATATTAGTTTAATAATATTAACTATTAAATTATAATTAATTACATTAAAATAATATATTGTTTTATATAATATATTTATATAATATAAATTATAAATTATATTTAGTACATTAGTTTTATTAGTTTAATAAAAGTAATTTGTGAAAATTTCTTCTTGCTATTTTTTCTTTCATTATAAGAATCTTTATTTGATCTGTAAATTCATCCTATTAAAATATAATCATGACAATTCATTTTAGTTTTCTTTTTATTATAGCTAATCTTTCCCATATCTTTTTTTATCCTTTATACCTTTACTTAAAGATGATGGTAAAGGAAATGGAAGATTAACCCTATAAAGATAGTACTTAATGCTTTCTCTTTTCCTTTTATTAAAATTGAGGTATTTTTATCATTTTGATTTTTAATAATAGCTTTTTTTATTTTTGAAATACTTGCAAAGATAGTTTTCAACATTCATCCCTGCAAAACTTGGGTTCCAAATATTTCTCACTCTGTTCTCCTCAACTCCCTCTCCTAGATAGTAATTAATACAATATAGGTTGAACATATGCAATATATATATATATACATATATATATACATATATATATATATATATATACATTTATCATTCTGCATAATAAAATAAAATCAAAAAGGAAAAAAAATGAAAAAAGGCACACATATCACAACCAAAAAGGTGTAAATGCTATGTTGTGATCCACATTCAGTCCTTATGATCCTATTTCTAAATGTAGATGTCTTTTTCCATTTGCCTGAATGATCTCATTGTTGAAAAGAGCAAAATTCTTCCGAGTCGATTATGAAATAGCTGGTGGATACAATATACTCTCTTGATTCTACTCACTTCACTTAGCATCTCTCTAGGCTTTTCTGAAATCATTCTGCTGATCATTTCTTACAGAACAATAATATTCCATTATATTCATATACCATAACTTATTTTGCCATTCACCAATTGATTAGCACCATTATCTCAGTTTCCAGTTATTTGCCAACAGAAAAAGAGCTGTTACAAATATTTTTGCACATGTAGGTACTTTTTTTTCTTTTTTATGATCTCTTTGGGATATAGACCCAGTCAAGACACTGTTGGATCAAAGGGTATGTACAGTTTGATAGGGCTTTGGAAATATTTCCAAATTGCTCTCCAGAATGGCCAAATCAGTACACAACACTACCAACAATGTATGAGTGTCCTAAGTTTCCCACATCCCTTCCAGCATTTATCATTTTTCTTTTCTTGTTATTTTAGCCATTCTCAGAGGTGTGTGGTGGAGCCTCAGACTGGTTCTAATTTCCATTTGGTGAATCAATAATAATTTAGAGCATTTCATATCATGACTATAAATGCCTTTAATTTCTTCATCAGAAAACTGACCTTTGACCATATATGAATTGGAAAATGGCATGTCTTCTTATAAATTTGAGTCGACTCTTTATATATTTTAGAAATGAGGCCTTTATCAGAACACCTAGATACAAAAATTTTTTTTCCCAGTTTTCTGCTTCCCTTCTAATATAACCTGCATTGGTTTTGTTTATGCAAAACCTTTTTAATTTAATATAATCATATTATTCATTTTGCCTTTCATAATGTCCTCTAATTTTTCTATGTCTAAAAATTGCTTCCTTCAACTCAGATTTGAGAGATAGAGTATCCTATGATTCTCCTAATTTGTTTATACTATTGCCCATTATGTCTAAATCACGAACCTATTTTGACCTTACTTTGGTATAAGTGTTAGGGATTGTTCAATGCCTAGTTTATGCCATACTATTTTTCCAATTTACCTAGCAATTTTTGTCAAATAGTGAGTCCTTGTCCCAGAAGTTTGATTTCTTTGAGTTAACCAGTGGTTTTGATGGCCAAAACTTTACATTAATAGTTTTAGGTCAGATACAGCTAAGCCACCTTCCTTTACATTTTTTATTAATAACCTTGAAATTCTTGACCTTTTGTTCTTCCAGATGCAATTTGTTATTATTTTTTCTAGCTCTATAAATTGATTTCTTGGTATATCACTGAATATGTAGATTAATTAAGGTAGACTTGTCATTTTTATTAAGTTAGCTTAGCCTATCCATGAGTTCTTGATATTTTTTTTTTCAGTTATTTACATCTAACTTTGTGTGGAAAGTATTTGTAATTGTGTTCATTTAGTTTTTCAATTTGTCTTGGCAGGTAGAGTCCTGAATATTTTATATTATCCACATTTATTTTATGCTGATGATTTATGTGAATTAATTTGTATCCTATAACTTTGCCAAAGCTGGCAACTGGTTCTAGTAATTTTAGTTGATTCTCAAATATTCTCTAAGCATTACTATCATACCATTTGCAAAGAATAATAATTTTTCATCATTACCTATTCTATATTCTTTGATTTGTTTTTCTTCTTTCATTGATGAAGCTAATATATCTATTACAATATTTAATAGTAGTGGTGATAGTGGCCATCCGTGTTTCACCCCTGATCTTATTCATTCTCTTCTAATTTATGCCCTTTACATGTAATGTTTTGGTGTATGATTGTCTTGACTTTGGTGCTAGTTCTCAGAGTTTCTACTCATCTTATCTTTTCATTAAAATGTTTTGAAGCTGTATATTTAATTAAATTTCTGCAGTGGATTTATACACAATTATCTTAGCTAAGTTATTCTTAGTTCTAAGAATTTATTTATGTCTTAGCTGCAATATATGTTTTTTTCTTTTGAAATATCATATTCCAAGATCTCTAATCATTTATGGTGGTACCTGCTAAATCTCAGGAAATCTTGGAAACTTAACATTTTTCTGGATTCTTGCAATATTCTTCATTGATTTGGAAGCTTTAAATTTTATTGTATAATTTCTGGAAATAAAAATTTTATTTATTTTAGAGGATGATAACCAGATTGATTATATTTTCAATTTACCTTCTAGTTTTAATATATATGGGAAGTTTTTCTTTCTTAATTTTATTGAAGTATGATATCTAGAATCTGCTGCGAAGCTCATAGAATTCAAGAAGTTTAATAATTTTGACACTATTTTTCCTTGACCTATTTCCCAGGTTGTGTTTGCTATGGGATAACAACTTTTATCTATCTTTTTCAGCTTTATTTCATTCTTACATGCTGAATCATGGAATAAATTATTTTTATTTGGTCAATTCTAACATTCAAGAAATCTGCTAATTGAATTTTTGAGCTACTCATTCTGTTAGCATTTATCTTTCCAAATCTTTCATATGAAATTGATTTCTCATCCATGTATTTTCTCATTCATTAATAAAATAGTTTTAAACACTCTAAAATGTCATTTTTCTTCTAACAATTTAAGATTAAATTCTATTCAAATTGTGGGGATTTTTGAAGTTCAGATTGCAGATACTTTTTAGAATAATTTTATTCTTCATGGTTTGTTTCTTTGAAATCCCATCACCAAAATTATTCTTTGTGCTGGGAATATTTGGCTTATTTGTTTATTCTATCAGAATTTCTTTCCCAATTATGTCACTGTATTAAATCCAGACTCTATTTACTTATGGAGAGAATCCTTATATTTATCTAGTGATTTACTTCTTTATTATGGTCATGCTCTTTGACAGGTACATAGTCTTAGGCTTTCAACAAATTTTTCATTTACTCCACCATACATAGGTAAACTCCTCAATTTTAATGGGATCTGTGATTTATTTGTCAGGAATTTTTTCCATAGACTTGTAGGACCTAGTTCATTTTATTTTTTATTGTAACAAGTTTATTTTTAATACACATTGCTTTGTGCATCATGTTGGGAGAGAAAAATCAGAACAAAAGGGGGAAAACATGGGGGAGATTAAAAAACAAACAAACAAAAAGAAGTAAACATAACATGTGTGTATTTATATTCAGTCCCATTAATTTTTTTTTTTTTTTTCTCGATATAGATGGCACTTTCTATCCAAAGACTATTGGAATCCCTTTTGTTCACGGACTACTAAGAAGAACAAAGTTTTTCATAGCTGATCATTGCACATATTTGCTGCTGGGAATACAATGTATTCCTAGTTCTACTTGTTTTGCTCAGAATCAATTCATGTAAATCTTTCTAGGCCTTTCTATAATCAGTTTGTTCATCATTTTTTCTAAAACAATAAAATTACATTGATTTCTTATACCACAGCTTGTTAATGGCTATTAAGCTATTCCCCAATTGATAGGCACCCACTCTTTTTCCAATTCTTTGCTACCACAAAAACTGCTATAAACATTTTTGCTCGTGTGAATCCTTTTCCCTCCTTTATGAATTCCTTGGGATATAGATCCAGTAATGGCACTACTGGGTAAAAGAGTATGCAATAATCCTTTGAGCACAGTTCCTGATTGTTCTCTAGAACAGTTGGTTTGTTTTGCACTTCTACCAACAATACATTAGTATCCCAGTTTTCCTACATTTGCTCCAACGTTTATCATTCTTGTCCTAAGATCCTAGCACATTTGATAGGTATGAGGTGGGAACTCAGAGTTGTTTTAATTTGTATTTCTTTAATCAATAGTGATTTAGAGCATTATTCATTTAACTATAAATGGCTTTAATTTCATAATCCGAAAATCATCTGTTCATTTGTTTTGACCATTTATCGATTGGGGAATGTCTTGTCTTATAAATTTGACGGTGCTTTTTATATTTAAGAAATGAGACCTTTATCATAAATATTGGCTGGAAAGATTTTTCCCACTGTTGCACTTCCCTTTTAATCTCATTTTTGTTGGGGTTTTTTTGGGAAAAGTTTTAATTTAATATAATCAAAATTGTCTATTTTACCTTTCATAATAATCTCTATTTCTTCTTTGGTCACAAATTCTTCCCTTCTTCAAAGATATGATATATAAATTATGCCTCATTCTGCTAATTTGTTTAAGGTATCAACTTTTGTGCCCATATCATGTATCCATTTTGAACTTATTTTAGTATGGGGTATGAGTTGTAGGTCTACGACCATTTTCTGACAGTATTTTCCAGTTTTCCCAGTAATTTTTTTTTTTTTTTTTTTTTTTTTTTTGTCAAATAGTGAGTTCTTATTCTGGAAGCTGAAGTTTGGGGGCTTATCAAATACTAAATTTCTATAGACCTTGATTATTATATCATGTGTATCTAATCTGTTCTACTGATCCAATGAAGCTCTATTTCTTAGCCAGTACCAACTTATTTTGATTACTAATGCTTTTTTAACATAGTTTTGTCTTTGATACTTCATTTTTCAAGAATTTCCAACAGTGCAATAAGGCACATGATGATGTCTGAGTCTTCTTGTTGCCCTGGTAAACAGGCTAATGTTCAAGTTTATCCCTCAGCCTATAAATATCTGTTCAGGTCTTCATATACTCTGTCCTGAATATCCTCAGACATTCTGTTAGAAAGTGACTTAATGTAATTTTTCTTTGGATTTCCTAATCAGGTACTGATGTTGTACTCTTTCTAGGTTTTTGGTGAGTAATTTTAGGAGAGATTTGAAATGTTCTGCTTTCTTTTCCTCCAACCTTTCTGGGCTTCCACTACTCATTCTTTTACAAAATAACTAGGTGCTTTTCAGTGAACAAAATTCAAAACATATTTAAGAGTCCACAATTTTCATTCAGACCTCATGGAGAAAACATAAGACCCTGAACTCGAGAGCCTTAAAAGTAGCATTATTTCCAGTCTAGTACCTTGGCAATAATCCTCAAAAGTAATATCAGTGGTCATGCAGCCAAGATACTATCCCTGCAAGTTCTAGAGCCATAGTGGCTGACTACACAGAAGGCATCAAAGTCTTGGACATTGTCAAATAGTTTAATACTAGATACTGATATTTTTTTTCCAGTGGAAATTTTTTTATACGTTAAAATAATTTATAGCATAAAAATTAACATCCCCTGTGTTGTTGTACCTTAAGAAGCAAAATGCTCTTTTATCTGATTTGCAATTAAAGCAATCCATTTGAGTTTTCTCATACATTAGAATTTGAGATTATCGAGAATAGGAACTCTCATGCTTTTTAAAAAAAATTATAACCTTGGGTTTTACCATAATTATTTATATATACTTTTAATTTTTAAATTATTATAATTTTTGAGTTCTAAATAATTTCTCTCCCTCTCATCCAATATAATAGCAAGCAAAATAATATTCATCATATCTATGCATGAAATAATGCAAAACATACTTTCATATTATACTTTTCATAAAGAGTAAGAATATAAAAAGGGAGAAGATTATGATTCCTTTTGCATTCAGAGTTCATCAATTCTCTTTCTGAAGTTGAATGACAATTTTCAATTTGCGTCATATTGTTTTGGATCATTGTTTTGATCAAAAGAGCCAAGTCTTTCACTGTTGATCATAATTACAATATTGTTCTGACTGTGTACAACATTTTACTATTCCTAACTTCACTTTGCATCCAGTTCATGTCTTTTTCTTCATTATTTCTTATAATAATATTCCATCACAATCATATACCACATGTAATTCAGCCACTTTCTAATTGATGGACAGCCTCACAATTTCCAATTCTTTCCCAGCCCAAAAATGGATGCTATAAATATTTTTGTATGTAAAGGTCCTTTCACTTTTCTATCATTTCTTTGGGATACAGATTTATACAATAAATATGTATGCACAGTTTTACTGAGTTTGATTTATACTTCCAAATTGTTCTCGAGAATTGTTGGACAAGTTCACAATTTCACCTGTTACTCTGCTACTTACTTTATCTTCAACTGGTATTCCATATAACTTAAAAATAAAGAAAATGATTCCAAATGAGTTCAAATTCCCTATCTTTCTATCCTTCTGTTGATTCTTTCATACTACTGATGCAGTTTGGACAAAAGTAACAATACAGGCTATCCTGTTTTCCCATTTGTAGACAATATTGGTAAATTTCACCAAGCTCTAGAAACCTATTCCACAAAATATTCTAATAGGCAAAAGTAAAAGCATCCCTCAAAGATATAAATATATTTTACTTATCATATCTCTTTGTCTCAAGGTTGAAAAGAACATATTTAATTCACACATGTCTAATTCCTCTCTGACTTGGATATATGTTTCTCTACTCAAGTAAAAGGGTTGAACAATTTAAGGGTGTCATTTTAATCTCATAATACAGTTTGAATAAAATATAAAGAAAGTACCTTTTCTGACAGAATGCTAATAAGAAACCCAACTAATGAGGTTTTTGTCATATTAATGAAAACAAATGTCAATGTGATGGAAAACTATTATGAATGAAAATTACTAATGTAGCAGCCCTCATACTGAAGGACAGATGTTAGATGTGAAATAAAAGTTTTGTGCATTCAGATGTGTATTTAAGTAGACAGGTTAAGGAAACAATTTGAGAAGATAGAACAGGAAAGGGAGGGATGGTAGAAATGATCCCAAGTAGTAAAGCCATTATAAATCTATGGAAAATAAAGAATCAGATGATAATTTCATTACATGCCACTATACTTCTTAAATATTTATGACAACATGCCAGTCTCTATATTTTTATCAAAACATCTGTAAAACTGCATGTCTCTGACATCAAGGAATTAAAAATCTAATGGGGGAGAGTACAGTAAAAAGTGTGTAATATTTTTCAAAGCCTGGAAATATTTGGAGGTCAGAAATGAATAGACATGGAATTAATTAAAAAAAATGACCAAGTTGAAGTGTGCATAATATAAAAGCAAAGAGATACAAGAGAAGAGGGCTAGTAAACTACTTGGCCAGTGAGGTTCAGGATTTTCATGTGATGAATTAACTTGTGAAGAAGAATGAAGGAGAAATTGAAGTGATTGGAGGATAGCAGGAAAGTGCTATGGTGAAAGGAGAAGAGATGATGGGTATCTATTAGTAAAAAGTTTTGCTCTATCCCACAATACAAAGCTTTCCTCTTTTCCATTTCCTTACTTATTCAACTACTTTCAGGATCCAAAGCAAGTGTGAAGACAGTCTCATATTACTTCTCAGTCGCTAACTCAGATATTTGGAAGTTTTATGCAAATTTTAATGCAATTGAAGTCATTATTGTATAGCTTGTCATTTTTTTATAACTATTCTCTCTTGACAAATTTATTGATTCCCTCAGATTATCCAAGTAAATTAACCCATGAATAGTAAATAGACATTTTTTTTCTCCTCCTTACTTATCTATACATGCATGATTTCTTTAAATATCCTTATTGCTATTGCTAGGATTTCCATAACTGTATCAAATAAAAGTGGAGAAGGCATTAAAGTCAGTAAAACAAAAAGTGTATTATAAAAAACTACTTGGCCATAGTGAATCAATATCTTAGATAAGTCACTGTAGTATAGTATTTTACTTAAAATTTTTGAGTTGAGTTTAATTAATAATATTGAACTATGGTTCACCTTTTGTGCTTTATCCTTCCTTGGTTTAGGTAAGAGGATTATTTTTCAAAAGGAATCGGATAGGCTGTTTTCTTCTCAATTTTTAAGAATAATGTGTAAAGTATTAAAAGTAATTATTCTTTAAATGTTTGATAGCATTCTCCCAAGAATATTGTCATATCAGGAATCTGCTTTTTTCCTTTAGTGCTTGTTTTACTATTTATTCTATTTCTTTTTTTAAAGTTAGATTATTAACACGTTTATTTGGTCTTTGTTAGTTTGAATATTTTATATAATTAACTATATTTTCCTATGTATTTGGAATTCTTAGTTTTTTTTAACATAACATTGTGTATAATAGATTCTATTTTTATATTTTCATCAGATTCATTAAAATTGCATTTTTAGAGTTTTTTAAAGAAGTTATTTACCACTTATAAATTTTTTCATTGTTTTCTGATTTGTCTATTTCTTCTATAATTTTTAATCTCAGCCCTTAGGGTCCTGTGTGACCCTGAGAAATTCATTTATTTGTTTGCCTCATTTTTCCTATTTGTAAAATGGTGATAATAGCACCCATTCCCAGTGTTGTTTTAAGGATTAAATTAGATCTTTGTAAAGTGTTTAACAATGGCTGGCATATAATAAATGCATGATAAATGTTATTGCTATTGTTAATTTTAATGTTAATTTAAATGTTTTATTTGTTGATTCCCTGATTTTAAAAATTGTATTTCTTGCATCAATCCTCTTCTTTTCCACTACTTTCTTCATGTATGTTTGTCAAAATAAGATTCCTTACCTGACCTTAAAAATTGCTTTAGCTTCATCTCAGAAATTTTATATTTCTTTCATGAATTACCATTTACTTTTATATTATTCTTAATAGTTCCTGTGATTTATTTTACCCACTCATTATTTAACACTTTGTGTTTAATTCACCATGGGAGTTGTTATTTGAGTCTAATACTTTTATTACATCATGGTTAGTTGGGGTAGGTAATTACTATTAATTACTATTTTTGCTTTTTTACATTTGTTTTCAATTTCATATGGTATTATAAACACATACTTTTGGCAGTCACATTTAGAAATTGCTACAAATCTTGCAGCAGTAGTTTCTCCACCAATTAGTTCAATTCTACATGTTCTCTTTTATTTATCTTTCTGATAGATTCATCCAAAAATGAAAGAGGGACATTGAAATTTGCTGTCACTATTGTGTTACTCTCTTCTTGTACTTTGTTATTCAGTCCTGTCTGCATTAGTTTTGTTTGTACAAAAAGTTTTCAATTTGATATAATCAATTTTTTCTATTTTGTGATCAATAATGATCTCTAGTTTTTCTTTGGTCATAAATTCCTTCCTCTTCCACAGGTCTGAGAGGTAAACTATCCTATGTTCTTCTAAGTTGTTTATAATCAATCTCATTCTTTATGCCTAGGTCATGAACCCATTTTGATCTAATCTTGGTGTACACTGTTAAGTGTTGGTCAATGCCTAGTTTCTACTATACTAATTTTCAATTTTCCCAGTAGTTTTTGTCAAACAGTGAATTCGTATCCCAAAAGTTGGGGTCTTTGGGTTTGTCAAACACTACATTATTAAAGCTATTAAGTATTTTGTCCTTTGAACCTAACCTATACCACTGATCAACTAGTCTATTTCTTAGCCAATACTAAATGGTGTTGGTAACTGCTGCTTTATAATATAATTTTAAATCTGGTATAGCTAAGCCATCTTCATTTATTTTTTTCTTCATTAGTTTCCTTTAAATTCTTGACATTTTGTTTTTCCATATGAGCTTTGTTGTTATTTTTTCTAGGTCATTAACATAATTTGGAGGGAGTCTGATTGGTATAGCACTAAATAAATAGATTAGCTTAGGTAGTATTGTTATCTTTATTATATTTGCTCATCCTATCTGAAAGCATTTAATATTTTTCCAGTTGCTTAGATCTGACTTTATTTAAGTGGAAAGTGTTTTGTAGTTTTGCTTATATAGTTATTGATTTTCCCATTGCAGATAGATTCCCAAATATTTTATACTATCACTAGTTACTTTAAATGGAATTTCTCTTTGTAACTCTGTTGGATTTTGTTAGTGATATATAAGAATGCTGATGACTTATGTGGATTTATTTTGTTCCTGCAACTTTGCTAAAGGTGTGGATTATGTTTAATACCTTTTCAGTAGAATCTCTGGGGTTCTCTAAGTATACCATCATATCATCAGCAAAGAGTAATAATTTGATTTGGCTTCCTCATAACCTACATATGATGCTTAGTGATGGTTTTAAATAGATGCTACTTAATATTTTAAGGAAAAATCCATTTATTCCTATACTGTCAAGTGTTTTTAATAATAATGGATGTTGGAGTTTATCAATTGCTTTTTCTGCATCTATTGAGATGATCATGTGGTTTTTGCTAATTTGGTTACTGATATGGTCAATCACGCTAATAGTTTATCTAATATTGAATATTGAATCGGGCCTGCTTTCCTGGTATAAATACTAGTTGGTCATGGTGTATTATCCTGGAGATAATTTTTTGTAGTCTTTTTGCTAATATTTTATTTAAGATTTTAGCATCAATATTCATTAGGGAGATTGCTCTATAATTTTATTTCTCTCTTTTCAACCTACCTGGTTAAGATATCAGTACCATGTCTGTGTCATAAAAAAGGTATTTGGTAGGAGTCCTTCATTTCTTATTTTTTCAAATAGTTTATATAACATTGGGGCTAATTGTTCTTTAAATGTTTCGTAAAATTCATATGTAAATCCATCTGGTCCTGGGAATTTTTTTCTTAGGGACTTGATTAATAGCTTGTTCTCTTCCTTTTGGTATGATGTCTCATCATTGTTATTTTCTTGGGTGAAATTATTAAGTGAGTCTATAATTTGCTGTTTCACTCAATCATTCTTTAAGATGAGATAATTTAGTTTCCAATTACTTTTTGGTCTATTTATCCCTAGCTTTTTGTTAAATGTAGATTTTGTTGTATTGTGATCTGAAAAGAATTACTAATCTGTATTGCCTGCCATCTTATTATCCCTAGATTATACTTTTATTTTTCTTTGACCCCTGATTTATAATGTAGTTTTAGAGCTGGTAGTTTTAGATCAGATAGGCCATTTACATTTGCTTTTATTTTCATTAATTCTCTTGAAATTCTTGACCTTTTGTTCTTCCAGATGAATTTTGTTGCTATTTTGTCCAAGTCAGTAAAATAGTTTCTTGGGGTGTAGTATTAAATAAACAGATTTGTTTAGGCAGTATTGTCAACTTTATTATATTTGCTGGACCCATCCAAAAGCACTTCATACTTTTCCAATTGCTTAGGTCTGACATTATTTGTGTGGAAAGTTGTTATGATTCTTACAAGATACTAAGACAGTGAGATTGATAGAGACAATAATTATCTAATTTAGCATGGTTCAGTATGATTGATCTGATCCTACAAGAAGATGTTATGGGCCAGAACTTGAAACAAGGTACTAAATAGAATGGAGGAGACAATGGTTAAATCTAATTTAGCATTGATTTAATCCTACAACAAATAATAGTTTCCTAGTGATGTAATGATTGGAGTATACTCAGTGTACAACATATAAATAAGAAGCTTTCAGAGCCAGACCCACAAGCCCACTCTTGGAGGTGGAGACAGATTCATTCCATTTTTCATCTTTGTGCTGGCTGGAGGCTTTGGATTCAGAGGGGGCTAGAAGCAGAAGCTGGAAGAGACAAAGGACTTGTGGAAAGGGCTCTCAGAACCAAGGAGAAAGATTGGCCTCTAAGAAAGCTAACCAGGCTATTTTGAAGGAGACAATAAAGGATCTGAACTTCTAGGTCCTGTCTGCATTTGGAGTGATTATATTGAACTGAAACTAAGGCTGCCTCCAGAAGCCACCCAAGAAACCTGCTCCCAGAGAACCCTACAATTTAGAGAAGAACATTACAGAAAGTGTTTTGTAGTTTTACTTATAGTTCCTGACCCACTATAGGCAGATAGATTCCCAAATATTTTATCCTATTGACAATTATTTGAAATGGAATTTCTTTTTATATTTCTTGCTCTTGGATTTTGTTAGTGATGTATAAAAATATTTATGATTTATGTGGATTTATTTTGTATCCTGCAACTTTGCTAAATTTGTCCATTTCTTCTAATATTTTTTTAGTTGATTCTCTCAGATTCTTTAAGTATACCATCATATCATCTGCAAAGAGGGATAATTTGGTTTCTTCATTACCTTTAATTCCTTTATTCTCTTTCTCCACTCTTATTGCCAAAGCTAATATTTCTAATACAATATTGAATAGAAATGGTGACAGTGAGCAACCTTGTTTCACCCCTGATCTTACTGGGAATGGTTCCAGTTTATCCCCATTACATATGATGCCTGCTGATGGTTTTAAATAGATGCTACTTATTATTGCTATTTACTATTTTAAGGAAAAGTGCATTAAGACCTATAATTGCTAATGTTTTTAGTAGGAATAGATGTTGGATTTTATCAAATGCTTTTCCTGCATCTATTAAAAAAAAAAAACAAACATATGTTAGTTTGGTTATTGATATAGTCAATTATGCTAATAGATTTCCTAATATTGAACCAACCCTGCATTCCTGGTATAAATCCTATTTGGTTGTGGTGTATTATCCTCTATTTGGTTGTGGTGTATTATTTTTTCCTAATCTCTGCTAATATTTTTAAAATATTTTTGCACCAATGTTAATTAGGGAGATTGGTCTATATTATTTTTATTCTGTTTTTATCCTACCTGGTTTAAATATCAGTACTACATCTGTGTCAAAAAAGGAATTTGGTAGGAGTCCTTCATTCCCTATTTTTTTCAAATAATTTATATAATATTGGTGTTAATTGTTCTTTAAAGATTTGGTAGAATTCACAAGTAAATCCATCTAGTCCTGGGGATTTTTTCTTAGGGAGTTGATTAATAGCTTGTTCTATTTTTTTTCTAAAATGGGACTATTAAGTAATTTATTTCCTCCTCTGTTAATCTGGGCAATCTATATTTTTGTAGGTATTCCATCATTTCACTTATATTGTCAAATTTTTCAGCACAAAGTTGGGCAAAGTAAATCCTAATTATTGCTCCAATTTCCTCTTCATTGGTGGAAAGCTCTCCCTTTTCATTTTTAAGACTAACAATGTGATTTTCCTTTTTGCTATTTCTAATCAAATGTACTAAAGATTTATATTTTTGGGTTTTTTTAAAAATAAAACCAACTCTTAATTTCATTTATTTATTCAATAGTTATTTGACCTTCAATTTTATATATCTCTCCTTTTAATTTCAGAAATTCAAGTTTGGTATTTGGTTGGGGTTTTTAATTTGTTCTTTTTCTAGCTTTTTTACTTGTAAGCTCAATTCATTGATCTCTTTCTGTATTTTATGCAAGTAAGCATCTATCGATATAATATTTCCTCTTATTACTACTTTGGCTGCATTCCACAAATTTTGGTATGTTGTCTCATTCCCTTGGATGAAATTATTGATAGTGTCTATAATTTACTGTTTTACCCATTAATTCTTTAGCATGAGATTTTTTTTAGTTTCCAACTACTTTTTAGTCTATTTTTCCCAGGCCTTTTATTGAATGTAAATTTTTATTGCATCATGATCCAAAAAAAATGCATTTACTATTTCTGCCTTTCTGCATTTGATTTAAGGTCTTTATGCCTTAATATATGGTCAATTTTTGTGTAGGTTCCATGAACTGCTGAGAAGAAAGTATACTCCTTTCTTCTCCATTCAATTTTTTCCAAAGATCTATAATACCTAACATTTTTAGAATTCTATTTATCTCTTTAACTTCTTTCTTATTTATTTTGTGGTTTGATTTATCTAGTTCTGATAGTGCAGGTTGAGATCTACCACTATTATAGTTTTGCTTTCTATTTCTTCCTGCAACTCCCTTAACTTCTCCTTTAGGAATTTAGATTCTATACTACTTGGTGAATATATGTTTAATATTGATATTGCTTCATTATCCATGGTACCCTTTATCAAGATATGGTTTCCTTCCTTATCTTTTTTAATAAGATCAATTTTTGCTTTTTCTTGATCTGAGATAAGGATGTCTACCCCTCTTTTTTTTTTTTTTTTTTTTTTTTTTTTTTACTGCACCTGAAGCATAATAGAGTATCCTCCAGCCTTTTACCTTTGCTATAAATTATCACTCTGCTTATAATGGGTTTCTTGTGAACAACATATTGTAGTATTCTGGCTTTTAATTCAGTCTTCTATCTGCTTATGCTTTGTGGGAGAGTTTTCCTCATTCATATTTATAGTTAAAACTGCTAATTCTGTATTTTCTGGCATCTTATTAACCCCGAATTATACTTTTCCCTTTCTTTTTCCCCTTTCCCTCCTCAGTATTTTACATATGAGCACTACTTGCCTTAAGCCATCTACCCCTTTCTTATACCTTTTCCCTATTATTTCTGTTTTCCTTTATATTTAGCCTATTCCTTCCATTTACCTTTCCCCTCCTGCTTTTTATAATGAAAGAGAAGTTTCTTGGTGAAACCAAATATGTCTAATATTCTTTCTTTGAGCCAAATCTGATGAGAATAAAATTCACAAAGTGTTCATCACCCTCTCTTCTTTCACTCAATTAAAACAAATTTTATTTGCCTCTTCCTGAGATGTTATTTCCCTCATTTTTCTCCACTTTCTCTTTTTTCCAGTACATTCTCCTTTCAACCTCTAGTTTCTTCTTTATAACAGTAAAATCAGATTATACATTCACTCTCTATGTATACACATATCAGAGGTACAGTTCTCAAGAATTCTTTTTTTTTTTTTTTTTTTTTTTTTTTTTTTACCTTTTTATGCTTCTCTTGAGTTCTATATTTGGAGGTCAAATTTTTTTATTTAGCTCTGGCCTTTTCATCAGAAATAAATGGAATTCACCTGTTTCAATCAATATCCATCTTCTTCCCTAAAAGAGAATGCTTCATTTAGCAGGATAATATATTTTTGGCTGTATTGAAAGTTCTTTCACATTTATGGATATCAGATCCCAGGCCCTTCAATCCTTTAAATTGGAAGCTGCAAGTTCTTTGGTAATCTTTATTGTGGGTCCTCCGTATTTGAATTGTTTCTGGCTTCTAATAATATTTTTTCCCTTGGTCCAATAGTTCTGAAATTTAGTCATGATAATTCTTCCACTTTTAATTTTGAAGTCTCTTTCAGGAGCTGTTTGATAAATTCTTTTACTGGTTATTTAACCTTCTGATTCTATAATATCCGAGCTGTTCACTTTGAATAGTGTCTAGTCTCCTTTTTCATCATGGATTTCAGGGCCAGCAATGCTTAGATTGTCTCCCTGAGACATATTTTCCAGGTTGGTTGTTTTCCCAATTAGGTATTTTCCTTTTTTCCTTTTTTCCTTTTTCTTTTTCTTTTTTTTTTTTTTTTTTTTTTGGTTTTCTTGACTGATTCTTATTGCCTCATTGAACCATTCATTTCCATTTGTTCAGTTCTGAATTTTATTGTATTATTTTTTTTTCATTTTCTTTTTTATTTCTTTCTTTAGTTATCTAATTGAATTTTTGAGTGAGTTGTTTTGTTGTATGTAATTTTTTTCCATTTCACAAATTTTGCTTTTTAAGGAGTTAATTTTTCTATTTCACAAATTCTGTTTTTTTCTGGGAGTTGTTTTCTTTTTCCATTTTATCACATCTATCTTTTAATAAGTTATATGCATTTTCCAAACCCTTTTGCAAAATTTTCATTTCCTTTCCACATTTTCTTCTAGCTCTCTCTTAAGGTCCTTTTTAAATTTCTTCTAGGAGAGCCTTTGTGATGGGGACTAGGTTATATCATCCTTTGGAGCTTCACCTGGAGACAATCTGCTTTTAGTCTCCTCAGGATATGAAATCTGTCTTCTCTTTTACCATTAAAAAAACTATCTATTGCCTGGGTTCTCTTTGATTTTTTTACTCATAAAAAAAAAAAGGTAAATTCTTCTTTTAGAGTAGGGGAGGTTTTCCAAGCTTCTACATGTGGCCATGGCTGGCTCAGTGCTGACTCACTCATGGTGCTGTGTGAGTGTGGCCAGATCCTGTGAGACTCTGATATTTCAGGGTTCACTCTTTACCTTTTGTGTTTGTGTCAGATGTTTTATAACTTCTCTGCTGATCTATTGGCTTGCAACCAGGGCAGAGTAGACAACACTGATAGAGTGCTCCCCTTAGATTCTCTACCACACATAGTCCACACCTCCCCAGGACCCTGTGTTGTCTCTGTTGGTATCTGTGCTCAGTCTGCTTGACCTTGGCCTGCCCCTCTCCTTTCCTAATTAAAACGGATTTTGCTGGTGATCTTCAAAATTATCTTCTGCTGTTAATTTGTTGCACTCCCAATATTTGTGGATTCTGCCGGTCCAGAGCTAATTCAGAGGCTGGATTTGCTAATAGATCTGAGGGTTGTACAACAAAGTCAGAAAGAAATGTGTATCCTCTTCTGTAATATTCTTCACTAAAATGTAATTTTTTCTAGAAGCAGGTTTCTTTGGGAGCTTCTGGAGTCAGCCTTCCTTTCAGTTCAGTTCAATAATCACCTCAGATGCAGCCAGGAGTTAAAGTCCAAATCCTTTATTGTTTCTTTTTAAGTCTTGTCTCCTTCCTTGGGCCAGGTTAGCTTTCTTAGAGGCATCTCTCTCTCCTTGGTTCCTGCCACTAGTTCTTTGCCTCTGCCAGCTTCAGCCTCTAGTTTCCTCCGAATCTCCAGCCAGCACAAAGGTGGAATATGGAATGAATCTGACTGCCTCCTAGAGTGGGTTTGTGTTTTAGTGGGCTCCTCCTTATATATGCTCTCTTAAAAGTATGAATCTTGTGGAACTCTAATAAGTACTAAGTACATTAGTGAACTAGAGAACTGTTAAATTATATGATTATTGTTTCCATCAATTCTAGTGACTTAGGACCTTGTAAGAATTCTAACACTCTTTGTCATTTTTACTCCAACACTATGGAAATCCTTATGATATTATCTTGAATAATTATCTGTATTTTATGAGTAGTCATATGTTTTTTTCTTTCTTTCACATAAAGTTACTTTGAATAAAGTTTAGCTTATGTATGTTGTCCTAAAAATTTGGATATTAGGAACTTCTTAAGCCAGGATCATTTTATATTCAATCAGTGTTCCACATATCTACTTCAGACTGCTAGAATAAATAGAATTGATCACTTTTAGTTGATTGTTGCATTTGCTGTTGTGGCTGAGTGCAAATATCTAAAAAATGAAGCCCCTTTAGGAAGAATGCAGAACATTCTTGCAAAACATTGACATATTAATTACCCTGTATCTAACAATCCCTCCAATGGCAGATGACAAATTTGATAATAGAAGGATGAGGTGCCATAAGATCCTATTATCATAGACCTTGCTACCTCTCTGGACCCTTCCTCGTACTCAGAAAATACCTTGTCTGTGTATTCCTTTTTCTTGTTGCTAGGAAAAGTTTCCATATAAGCTCTGAAACCCAGCCAAGGAGAGGAAGAGCTGGGGAGGGAGGGAGGGATTCTATATAAACTTGATGAGAACTGCTCATCTTTTCATTGATGTCATTTTGGTTGACATTGGATATGACCTTTCTCATGAGAAAGCAATAAATTTATTTTTGCCTCTCCTAAGGCAAGTCTCTAGTTGATTAATTGAAAGGGGAGGTAGTGACCCTTACCTTACATGGCCATTTAATTGTGTCCAACTCTTTATGACCCCATGAACCAAAGCATGACAGAGCTTATCCACTTCTTTCAAACCAAGTTCATGCTCATTGTTTTCATGACACTATCTATCCATCTTATGTTTATCATCCACTCTTCCTTTTGCCTTTGATTTATTTTTCCAAAGTCAGGGTCTTTTCTAATGACTCCCATCCTCTCACTATGTGGTCAAATTATTTAAAATTCAATTTCAGTATTTGACCTTCTAGTAAATAGCTTGAATAAATTTCTTTACATACTATTTAACTGACACCTTATTATTATTATCTGACTCACTTTAAGAACCCACAATGGAGAATACTGATCCACTAGTGTACTTCTGCCTTCACAAAATTTCACTATATTCTGATCAATTAAGATGAAAAAGTCTTTCCTTTGAGGTTCATTCAAACACATTCTCCAATTGATGGACATCCATTCATTTTCCAGTTTCTAGCTACTACAAAAAGAGCTGCCACAAACATTTTGGCACATACAGATCCCTTTCTGCTCTTTAGTATTTCTGTGGGATATAATCCCAATAGCAGCAATGCTGGATCAAAGGGTATGCACAGTTTGATAACTTTTTGGGCATAGTTCCAAATTGCTCTCCAGAATGGCTGGATTCTTTCACAACTCCACCAACAATGTATTAGTGTCCCAGTTTTCCCACATCCCCTCCAACATTCATCATTATTTGTTCCTGTCATCTTAGCCAATCTGACAGGTGTATAGTGGTATCTCAGAGTTGTCTTAATTTGCATTTCTCTAATCAGTAGTGATTTGGAACACTCTTTCATATGAGTGGATATAGTTTCAATTTCATCATCTGATAATTGTCTGTTCATATCCTTTCACCATTTATCAATTGGAGAATGGTTTGATTTCTTATAAATTAGGGTTAGTTCTCTATATATTTTGGAAATGAGACCTTTGTCAGAACCTTTCCTTTTAAAAATATTTTCCCAATTTGTTACTTCCTTTCTAATCTTGTTTGCATTAGTATTGTTTGTACAGAAACTTTTTAGTTTGATGTAATCAAAATCATCTATTTTGTGATCAATAATGATCTCTAGTTCTCCTCTGGTCATAAATTCCTTTCTCCTCCACAGGTCTGAGAGGTAGACTATTCTCTGTTCCTCTAATCTATTTATTATCTCATTCTTTGTGCCTAAATCATGGACCCATTTTGATCTTATCTTGGTATATGGTGTTAAGTGTGGATCCATATCTAATTTCTGCCATACTAATTTCCAGTTTTCCCAATAGTTTTTTTTCAAATAATGAATTTTTATCCCTAATGTTGGTATCTTTGGGTTTGTCAAAGATTAGATTGCTATAGATGTACCCTTTTTTGTCCTTTGTATCTAATCTGTTCCACTGATCTACTGTTCTATTTCTTAGCCAATACCAAATGGTTCTGGTGACTGCTGCTATATAATATAGCTTTAGATCAGGTACACCTAGACCACATTCCTATGACTTTTTTTTTTTTTTTCATTAGTTCCCTTGCAATTCTTGACCTTTTATTCTTCCATATGAATTTTGTTGTTATTTTTTCTAGGTAATTAAAATAGTTGCTTGGGAGTCTGATTGGTATAGCACTAAATAAATAGATTAGTTTGGGGAGCATTGTCATCTTTATTATATTCGCTTGGCCTATCCAAGAGCATTGAATGTCTTTCCAATTATTTAAATCTGACTTTATTTTTGTGGCAAGTGTTTTGTAATTTTTCTCATATAATTCCTGACTATTCTTTGGTAGATGGATTCCCAAATACTTTATACTCTCAACATTTGTTTGGAATGGAATTTCTCTTTGTATCTCTTGCTGTTGCATTTTTTTGGTGATATATAAAAATGCTGAAGATTTATGTGGATTTATTTTGTATCCTGCCACTTTTCTAAAATTCTGAATTATTTCTAATAGCTTTTTAGCAGAGTCTTTGGGGTTCTCTAAGTATTCCATCATGTCATCTGCAAAGAGTGATAGTTTGATTTCCTCATTTCCTATTCCAATTCCTTGAATCTCTTTCTTGGCTCTTATTGCCAAGGCTAGCATATTTAGTACTATATTGAATAGTAATGGTGATAGTGGGCAACCTTGTTTCACTCCTGATCTTACTGGGAAAGGTTGCAGTTTATTTCTATTGCATATTATGCTTACTGACGGTCTTAAATATATACTCCTGATTATTCTAAGGAATAATCCATTTATTCCTATACTCTCAAGAGTTTTTAGTAGGAATGGATGTTGGATTTTGTCAAATGCTTTTTCTGCATCTATTGAGATGATCATATGGTTTTTATTAATTTGATTATTAATATAGTCAATTATACTAACAGTTTTCCTAATATTAAACCAGCCCTGCATTTCTGGTATAAATCCTACTTGATCATAGTGTATTATTCTGGGGATGATTTTCTGAAGTCTTTTTGCTAATATCTTATTTAAGATTTTAGCATCAATATTCATTAAGGAAATTGGTCTATAATTTTCTTTCTCAGTTTTTGATCGACCTGGTTTAGGTATGAGTACCATGTCTGTGTCATAAAAGGAGTTTGGTAGGACTCCTTCACCTCCTATTTTTTCGAATAGTTTATATAGCATTGGGGCTAATTGTTCTTTAAATGTTTGGTAGAATTCACATGTAAATCCATCTGGTCCTGGGGATTTTTTTCCTGGCGAGTTGATTAATAGCTTGTTCTATTTCTTTTTCTGAAATGGGACTATTTAAGCAATTTATCTCTGCCTCTGTTAATCTAGGAAGCCTATATTTTTGGAAGAAGTCATCCATTTCACTTAAGTTCTCAAATTTATTGGCATAAAGTTGGGCAAAGTAACTCCTTATTATTTCTCTAATTTCCTCTTCATTGGTGGAAAGATCCCCCTTTTCATTTGTAAGACTAACAATTTGATTTTCCTCTTTCTTTTTTCTGATCAAATTTACCAAAAGTTTATCTATTTTATTAGCTTTTTCATAAAACCAACTCTTGGTTTTATTTATTAATTCAATAGTTTTTTTTTTTACTTTCAATATTATTGATTTCTCCTTTTAAATTTTGTATTTCCAGTTTAATTTTTGGTTGGGGTTTTTAATTTGGTCTTTTTCTAGCTTTTTAAGTTGCAGGCCCAATTCGTTAAACTGCTCTTTCTCTATTTTCTTCAAATAAGCTTCTAAAGATACAAAATTTCCTCTTATTACCACATTAGCTTTATCCCACAGATATTGGTATGATGTCTCATCATTGTCATAATCTTGGGTGAAATTATTAATTGTTTCTATAATTTGCTCTTTCACCCAGTCATTCTTTAAGATGAGATTATTCAGTTTCCAATTACTTTTTGGTCTACTTACCCCTAACTTCTTACTGAATGTAGCTTTTATTGCATTGTGACCTGAGAAGAAGGCATTTATTATTTCTGCCTTCCTACATTTAATTTTGAGATCTTTATGTCCTAATATATGGTCAATTTTTGTATAGGATCCATGAACTTCTGAGAAGAAAGTATATTCCTTTCTATTGCCATTCTGTTTTCTCCAATTGTCTATCATACCTAGTTGTTCTAATGTTCTATTTACTTTTAAAAATTTCTTTCTTATTTGTTTTGTGGTTTGATTTGTCTAAATCTGAGAGTGTAAGGTTGAGATCTCCCACTATTATAGTTTTACTGTCAATTTCTTCTTGCATTTCTCTTAACTTTTCCTTTAGAAAGTTAGATGCTATACCACTTGGTGCATATATGTTTAGTATTGATATGGCTTCATTGTTTATGCTACCTTTCATCAGGATATAGTTTCCTTCCTTATCTCTTCTAACTAGATCAACTTCTGTTTTGGCTTGATCTGAGATAAGGATAGCTAACCCTGCTTTTTTGGCTTTACCTGAAGCATAATAGATTCTGCTCCAACAGTTTACCTTTACTCTGTATGTATATCCCTTCTTTAAGTGTGTTTCCTGTAAACAACATATTGTAGGGTTTTGATTTTTGATCCAGTCTGCTATCCATCTCCGTTTGATGGGATCGTTCATCCCATTCACATTTACAATTAAAATTACTAATTCTGTATTTCCTGCCATCATATTATCCCCAGATTATGCTTTTTCCCTTGAGCCCCCTGAACCCCTCCCCTGATATTTAATTTATAGACCCCAATTGTGACTCACAGCCCTCCCTTTTTTTTTTTAGTATCCCTCCCCCCTCCCTCCAAGTCCCTTCCCTTATTCTCCTTTTCTTTTTCCCTTTTCCTCTCCCCTCTTTTAATGAGGTGAGAGAGAATTCTCTGAAAAACAAATATGTCAATTATTTACTCTTTGAGCCTCTTCTGATGAGAGTAAGATTCACACAATGTTTCTCCCCCTCTCTAAATTCTCTCAGACATGGTGTATTTTCTATGCCTCTTCCTGGGATGTAGTTTCCCTCTTTTTATCACTCCCTCCCCTTTTTCTGATACTACCCCCTTCCCTTTATTACATCCCCCCTTTTTTTCTTTTATATCAGTAAAATCAAATTATCCATGCGTACTTTCTATATACCCACAACAGAGATACAGTTCTCAAGGGTTCTGTGTACCTTTTTCTGTTTCTTTTCAGTCTTGTGGAAGTAGATCAAATTTTTTGTTTAAGTTTGGTTTTTTTCTTAGAAACATATAGAATTCCTCTATTTCATTGAATGACCATCTTCTTCCATGGAAAAAGATGCTAAACTTAGCCGGTAGTTTATTCTTGGTTGCAATCCTTGATCTTTTGCCTTTCGGAATATCAGGTTCCAGGCCCTTCTATCTTTTAATGTGGAGGCAGCCAGATCTTGTGTGACCCTTATTGTGGCACCTTGGTATTTAAATTGTTTTTTTCTAGCTGCTTGCAAGATTTTCTCCTTTGTGTGGTAATTCTGCAGCTTAGCCACAATATTGTGTGTTGTTCTTTGTTTAGGGTCTATTTCAGAAGGAGTTCAATGAATTCTTTCGACATCTACTTTCCCTTCTGTTTCTATTATCTCTGGACAGTTCTCTTTGATAATTTCCTGTAAAATAGAATCTAGGCTCTTTTTTTGGTCATAGTTTTCGTAAAGTCCAATGATCTGCAGATTATCTCTCCTAGATCTATTTTCCAGGTCTATAGATTTTCCCAGTAAGTATTTGATGTTATTCTCCAGCTTTTCATTTTTTTTGTTTTGTTTGACTGATTCTTGGGTTCTCAATGAATCATTCATTTCTATTTGTTCCATCCTGAATTTTAAGGAGTTATTTTCTTCATTCACAGTTTTTAGTTCTTTTTGTAAATGCCCAATTTCGTTTTTAAATGAATTATTTTGCTCTATTGAATTTTTTCCATTTCCCTAATTTTTTTTAGAGAATTATTTTCTTTTTCCCATTCAGAAATCCTATTTTCCTGTGATTTTTTAACCTTTTCTAATTCACAAATTTTATTTCCCTGAATCTACTGTGAATTCTTTATTTTTTCCAATTCCATTGTCATAGCTTCCCTTTCCTTTCCCCATTTTTCTTCAAACTCTCTTAATTTTTTAATAGTCTCTTCTAGGAGAGAGTTATGTGATGGGGGCAGGAATCGTTCCCCTTTAGGCTGTTATCTGCTGACTCTCTGCTGTTAACTTCCTCGGAGTTGGATACCCGCTCTTTCTCTGTGTAGAAGGAATCAATGGTTCTTTTTTGCTTTTTACTCATACTTAAAAAATCTTTTGGGGTCTGTCCCTGGGGTAGGAAATTATTTATTTACTTCTTTACCAGCTTCCTCCCAGACCGGATGGATGCAGCCATTCTAGCGCCTGAGCTAAGATAGAGCTCTGGGAGAGAGTTCCCCACCCCCTCCCTGGAAGTGCCTCAGAGGTGATTAGCACTGCTGTGCTTTGAGGGCGCTGTGTCCTAGTGGCTTCCCTGAGGTTTAAGACTGGACAGTAAAGGCGACACAAAGCCCAGCCTATGCATCCCAGTGGGGCGTGGATGTCAGCAGCAGATGATGTGAAAAGCCCCTGAGCTCAAACTGGAAGTGTCTGCCCAGAAACCACCGTCCTTAGTTCAAAGGTTCTGCTTCTCTGGGACTTACCGGGGCTGAGTTCTACAGCCTCCAGCCAAGCAAGGCACTATGAGTTTACTGCCTGCTTTTCAATCTCTTAACTACCCCCAGGTGAAAGCCTGGACAGCCTAAGTCGGCCACACCCACAGTGCTTAGATCTGCTTAGTCACTCCCAGGATTGGGGAAGATCCAGTCTCTGTTTTTAAATTTTAAAGTGGCTTTGATTTCTCTTCTGAACTGCTGTTTTATAAGCAGAGAAGAGCTAACAGCCTGTGCCAGATTCTTCTATCTCAGTGGCTTCTCTGATCGCAGAGCCCTCCCCAGTGCGATCGGCGCAGCGTGCCAGCACCCAACTGTCTGTGCTGGCCTTTCTTCTTCCTCCCCTGGGAACTGACCTTTCCTGTTGAAACTCCAGATTTTCTTCAGCTGATAAGTCGTGCTTTTAGTCCTTGTGGTTTCTATCAGTCCAGCGCTATTTTTGAGGCTGAATTTATCTAATTGGTATTGAGGGAAGAAGGGCGTTCACAGAGTCGCATGTATCTTCTCCACCATCTTGGCTCCGCCCCCATCTAGCCTCTTTTTGAAAATCTTCAATCACAGTAAATATGCTATCTTTCAAGGCATTCTATTCTATTATTGCATAGCTTTAATTGCTAGAAAATTTTCCTGACTTCAAACTTGAATTTGTCTTTTTGAAGCCTCTTTTTAGTTTCAACTTTTTGCTACTGGTTCTGCCTTATAGAGAAAAAGAAAATCAAATATCTATTCCACTTGACAATCCTTCAAATAATTGAAGGCAACTAACATATTTACAGTTTTCTTCCTTAGGGGACATATATAATGAATATGGACATATGTAAAATTTACAAATGTGCATATGCATAGAATATACATGCATACACACCCACACTCACACTCACCCCCCTATATATATGTATATATATATATATATATATATATATATATATATATATATATACATAAACTAAATACAAGGAAGTTGGGTGAGGGTGAACATTAATACTTAATGGTTCTATGAAAGGCTTCATATAGAAGAAGGTGAAGAAGTGTAGTGCTGAAACAAACCACTAATTTTGCAAAAGGAAAGAATTCTAGGCATGGGACGCAGTTAATGCAAAAACAGAAAGATGGGTGTTAAATTGTCCATTGTGCCAAATAACAAGTACTCTGTATCACAGAGTGAAAGTAGGTGATTTAAATTTAAAATTGGGCCAGATTGTGAAACTATTTTATGCTGAAGAAGTTTATATTTGATCCTAAAAGTAATAGGGAACTACTAGAACTTTTTGACTAGATGTATATGAGGCTAGGAGAATTCTGAAGTATACCAAATAGGTGGATGTGTTGCCCTGAATTGAAAACAACTATCTAGATACAGTCTGACTAGAGCAGAGAAAGGCTATCACCTCCTCAAAACTGTATGTTTTTCTAAGACAGATAAACTGAACTATTTTGAACTATTATACAGATCACGGTCATTCTCTTGAAAAGTTTGTCCTCATGAAACTCAGTCATCTATATTTTGAGAGATACTATCATATAAATAATAGTTGTTCTGTTCAAATTATATAGCAAAGTAGCCCTTATATTCCTCTATGATCTTACCTAATTGATTAAGAGAATTCATTAAATGTATCAGATACTTCTCTGATCAATTCTTCTGCATAAGCAATCCCATAATTCTATAGAGACTTTCTTTACATACAGTGTAACCTACTTAAGTTGTGGGAATATTGTAGGAATGCAGAGAGGTAACATATGTAAATAGGTGTTAAGTGCTACAAATGGTTAAGCAAATATAGTTTAATATTACTATCATGCTATCTAGAGCTGCACATTGTCTACTTTCAATTCTGTAGTTCCTTTTAGCCAAGCTAGAACATGTTACTAATGTGCTTTAGGCAAGGATTGAAAATCATGTCCCCTGTGTATCACACAACTCACTGGAGACAAAGCCTTCTCAATAAAACGTGCAAGTTGAGTTATTGCAAAATAAATACCTACAGGCCAAAGAGAGTGGAATTTTGGGCATTAAAATATGTGGATTTATAAATTGCAATATTAAAAAGTGTACCTCTGTGTGTAGTGCTTGTTGAAATCCTGATTCTATCCTTATCTATGTCAACAAAATCAAAATTTTATTAATATCTGTAACTTGCTGTTGTCTCCAGAGACTGCCGATCGCTCTCTGGTCTAGAGGAAAGACTTTTTCCTCCAGAGAGCCGCCTCAAGTCTGGCCTAGAGCAGAGACTCTCTATCTTTTGAGTGCCACCCTCTTTTATCCTCCCAGAGAATGGGCATGGGATAATGCAAGGTTCTTCTGGGAAAAATTACTTCAACCAATGAACTTGTTCCTCCTAAGCATGCAAGCTCCTCCCCAGGAATTCACAAGTAAAACTCCCAGTAAAGGCCGGAACTAGAGAATTATTAAGTACAGACTTAGCACTTAGTAAAAACCTAATATCTCATTATCTCATTAGCACTTAGTAAGAACCTAACAAATATCCCCTTTAGAGTGCCCATGGAGATAATACAGGTGTTATGTTTGTCTCCTGATGAGAGCTTTAGTACCAGATTTTGTGTTATAACATTTATTGAGCAAAAGTATCAAAAATACCATTTGATTTTACTGGACTTGCAGAGCATAAGTAAAAAACTGCCAAGATATGTACAATTATGATATATTACTTATGATAATGACCATGAACTAGAAGCATTATTCACTGTTGTGTAATTCAGGGTTCTATAACAAGAAGGAGCCTTAGAAGTCATCTATTCTAATTTCTTTATTATGCCTATGACAAACCTATTCAAAGAAAGGAATTTGATTGAGAAGGAGAAAGAGACAGACACAAAAAAACAAGCAGAACCAGGAATATATAATACACAATAACCACAAGAATGTGCAAAGATCAATTATGAAAAGTTTGGTTCTTCTTAGTAATTCAAGTGATCCAAAAGATCCCAAGAGACTTTGGACAGAAAATGTCATCTGCAACCAGAGAAAGAAGTAAGGAGAATAAATGTAAATCAACATATTTTGTTTGTTTTTTATCTCTCCCATGTTTTTCCCATTTGTTATGATTTTATTCTCCCAACATAATTCATCAAATGATGTGTATGTTAAAAAGAATATTAAATGTCTCTTTTTATTTTTAAGATAGAATAAAAACTCCTTAGTCTAGCATTTATAGCCCTATGTATTTTGAGTTTTCCAAATGTTACATACTTCCTTGCATTCATTTATTCTATAGTCTACCTAAAATGACTTACCGAAAATTCAAAACTGTTTTTTCTTATCCTCAGAACTTTTCACAGGATATTCCCTTGATGAAACCTTCAGAAATGCCCATTCATCTTCAATTCATAGCTCAATTAATATCTCTTAAGTGAAGTTCAGTCAGCTGGCACAGTGAATAGAGTTTGTGAGTTCATAACCTGACCTCAGACACTAAATAGCTATGTGAATATGAAAGTCCATTCTATTTGTTTCAATTTCATCATCTTTAAAATGAGCTGAGGTAAGAAATGGCAAACCACTCAAACATCTTTGCAAAGAAAGAAATTTTTCTTTTTTTTAATTATAATTTTTTTTAAAATTTTATTTATTTATAATTTTTTTCACAGGATATATGCATGAGTAATTTTTTATAATATTATCCCTTGTATTCATTTTTCAAAATTATCCCCTCCCTCCCTCTACTCCCTCCCCTTGATGGCAGGCAATCCCATACATTTTACATATGTTACAATATAACCTAGATACATTATATGTGTGTAAATACCCTTTTCTTATTGCACATTAAGTATTAGATTCCAAAGGTATAAGTAACCTGGGTAGATAGACAGTAGTGCTAACAATTTACATTCACTTCCCAGTGTTCCTTGTCTGGGTGTAGTTATTTCTGTCCATCATTGATCAACTGGAAGTGAGTTGGATCTTCTTTATGTTGAAGATATCCACTTCCATCAGAATACATCTTCATACAACAATGAAGTGTACAGCGATCTTCTGGTTCTATTCATTTCACTCAGCATCAGTTGATGTAAGTCTCTCCAAGGCTCTCTGTATTCCTCCTGCTGGTCATTTCTTACAG
This sequence comes from Sminthopsis crassicaudata, assembly GCF_048593235.1. Classification (NCBI taxonomy): domain Eukaryota; kingdom Metazoa; phylum Chordata; class Mammalia; order Dasyuromorphia; family Dasyuridae; genus Sminthopsis; species Sminthopsis crassicaudata. The sequence continues at coordinate 543,059,910 of NC_133619.1, forward strand.
AGCAATAATATTCCATAACCTTCATATACCATAATTTACCCAACCATTCTCCAATTGATGGACATCCATTCATCTTCCAGTTTCAAGCCACTACAAAAAGAGCTGCCACAAACATTTTGGCACATACAGGTCCCTTTCCCCTCCTCAGTATTTCTTTGGAATATAAGCCCAATAGCGGCAATGCTGGATCAAAGGGTATGCACAGTTTGATAACTTTTTGGGCATAGTTCCAAATTGCTCTCCAGAATGGTTGGATTCTTTCACAACTCCACCAACAATATATTAGTGTCCCAGTTTTCCCACATCCCCCCATGATTTCCTCATTTCCTACTCTAATTGCTTGAATCTCTTTCTTGGCTCTTATTGCCGAGGCTAGCGTTTCTAGTACTATATTGAATAGTAATGGTGATAGTGGGTAAACTTGTTTCACTCCTGATCTTACTGGGAAAGGATGCAGTTTATTTCTATTGCATATTATGCTTACTGACGGTCGTAAATATATGCTCCTGATTTTTCTAAAGAATAGTCCATTTATTCCTATACTCTCAAGCGTTTTTAGTAGGAATGGATGTTGGATTTTGTCAAATGTTTTTTTTCTGCATCTATTGAGATGATCATATGGTTTTTATTCATTTGATTATTAATATGGTCAATTATACTAATAGTTTTCCTAATATTAAGCCAGCCCTGCATTCCTGGTATAAATCCTACTTGATCATAGTGAATTATCCTGGGGATGATTTTCTGAAGTCTTTTTGCTAATATCTTATTTAAGATTTTAGCATCAATATTCATTAAGGAAATTGGTCTATAATTTTCTTTCTCAATTTTCAATCGATCTGATTTAGGTATCAGTACCATGTCTGTGTCATAAAAGGAATTTGGTAGGACTCCTTCATCCCCTATTTTTTCAAATAGTTTATATATCATTAGGGCTAATTGTTCTTTAAATGTTTGGTAGACGCACTAACATAGTGTGTATCAACAGACATATTCGATTTATGGTGAAACCTCTTCCACTTCATTGAAAAGTGAGAGGGAAGGAGTGAGCTAAGGGGAAGGGAATACAGAAATTGTGAGGAAAAGGGGGAAAATAAGGGAAGTAACTTTAAGGTGAGGGAGGGATACTAAAAAGGGAGGGCTGTGAAAAGCAAGTGGTGTTCACAAGTTTAATACTGGGTAGAGGGGTAAGAGGGAAGGAAAGGAGAAAAGCATAAGCAGGGGTTAACAGGATGGCAAGCAATATAGAATTAGTCATTCTAACCATAAATGTGAATGGGGTAAACTCCCTCATAAAGAGGAAGCAGTTAACAGATTGGATCATAAGTCAGAATCCTACTATATGTTGTTTACAGGAAACACACCTGAAATAGGGTGATACATTTAAACTAAAAGTAAAAAGGGTGAAGCAGAATCTACTATGCTTCAGGAAAAGCCAAAAAAATAGTGGTAGCCATCCTCATCTCAGATAAAGCATAAACAAAAATTAATCTAATTAAAACAGATAAGGAAGGGCATTATATCTTGCTAAAGGGTAGCATCAATAATGAAGCAGTATCAATATTAAACATATACACACAAAGTGGTACAGCATCTTAATTCTTAAAAGAGAAACTAAGAGAGCTGCAAGAAAAAATAGACAGCAAAACTACAATAGTGGGAGATCTCAAACTTGCACTCTCAGAATTAGATTAATCAAACCACAAAATAAATAAGAAAGAATTCAAAGAGGTAAATAGAATACTAGAAAAGTTTGATATGATAGATGTTTAGCGAAAGCTAATTGGAGACAGAAAGGAGTATGCTTTCTTCTCAGCAGTTCATGGAACCTCTACAAAAACTGACCATATACTAGGACATAAAAACCGCAAAATAAAATGTAGTAAGGCAGAAATAGTAAATGCATCCTTTTCAGACCACAATGCAATCAAAATTACATTTAATTAAAAGCCAGGGGAAAATAGACCAAAAAAAATTGCAAACTAAATAATCTTATACTAAAGAATGATTGGGTAAAACAGCAACTCATAGAGATAATTAATAACTTCACCCAAGAAAATGACAATAATGAGACATCATACCAAAATGTGTGGGATACAGCCAAAGCAGTAATAAGAGGAAGTTTTATATCTCTACAAGCCAACTTGCATAAAATAGAGAAAGAGAGGGCCAAAAAATTGGGCTTACAAATAAAATTGCTAGAAAAGGAACAAATAAAAAACCCCCAGACAAACACAAAACTTGAAATTCTAAAATTAAAAAATGAGATTAATAAAATTGAAAGTAAAAAAAAAAAACTATTGAATTAATTAATAAAACTGAGTTGGTTCTATGAAAAAACCAACAAAATAGACAAACCCTTAGTAAACCTGATTAAAAAAAGGAAAGATAAAAAGCAAATTGTTAGTCTTGAAAATGAAAAGGGAGAACTCACCACTAATGAAGAGGAAATTAGAACAATAGTTAGGAGCTACTTTGCTCAACTTTATGCCAATAAATTCAATAACTTAAATGAAATGGAAGAATACCTTCAAAAATATAGCTTGCCCAGATTAACAGAGAAAGAAGTAAGTAGTCTAAATAGTCCCATCTCAGAAAAAGAAATAGAACAAGCTATTAACCAACTTCCTAAGAAAAAATCCCCAGGACCAGATGGAGTCACATGTGAATTCTACCAAACATTTAGAACAACTAACTCCAATGGTACATAAACTATTTGAAAAAATAGGCATTGAAGGAGTCCTACCAAATTCCTTTTATGACACAGATATGGTACTCATACCTAAACCAGGCAGATCAAAAACTGAGAAAGAAAACTATAGACCAATTTCCTTAATGAATATTGATGCTAAAATCTTAAATAAGATATTAGCAAAAAGACTTCAGAAAATCATCCCCAGAATAATACACTATGATCAAGTAGGATTTATACCAGAAATGCAGGGCTGGTTTAATATTAGGAAAACTATTAGTATAATTGACTATATTAATAATCAAATTAATAAAAACCATATGATCATCTCAATAGATGCAGAAAAAGCATTTGATAAAATCCAATTATCTATTCCTACTAATAACACTTGAGAGTATAGGAATAAATGGACTATTCCTTAAAATAATAACGAGCATATATTTAAAACCATCAGTAAACATCATATGTAATGGCAATAAACTAGAACCTTTCCCTGTAACGTCAGGAGTGAAACAAGGTTGCCAACTATGACCATTACTATTTAATATAGTACTAGAAACTCTAGCCTCGGCAATAAGAGCCGAGAAAGAGATTCAAGGAATTAGAGTAGGAAATGAGGAAATCAAACTATCACTCTTTGCAGATGACATGATGGAATACTTAGAGAACCCCAAAGACTCTGCTAAAAAGCTATTATAAATAATTCAGAATTTTAGCAAAGTTGCAGGATACAAAATAAATCCACATAAATCCTCAGCATTTTATACATACATTACCAACACAATCCAGCAGCAAAAGATACAAAGAGAAATTCCATTCAAAATAACGGTTGATAGTATAAAATACTTGGGAATATATCTAGCGAAGGAAAATCAGGAATTACATGAGCAAAATTACAAAACACTTGACACAAAAATAAAGTCAAATTTAAATAATGGGAAAGAACTATTTCCACTCATATGAAAGAGTGTTCCAAATCACTATTAATCAGAGAAATGCAAATTAAGACAACTCTGAGATATCATTACACTCCTGTCAGATTGGCTAAGATGACAGGAACAAATAATGATGAATGTTGGAGGGGATATGGGAAAACTGGGACACTAATACATTGTTGGTGGAGTTGTGAAAGAATCCAACCATTCTGGAGAGAAATCTGGAATTATGCCCAAAACGTTATCAAAATGTGCATACCCTTTGACCCAGCAGTGCTACTCCTGGGCTTATATCCCAAGGAAATACTAAAGAAGGGAAAGGGACCTGTATGTGCCAAAATGTTTGTGGCAGCCCTTTTCATACTGGCTAGAAACTGGAAAATGAATGGATTTCCATCAATTGGAGAATGGTTGGGTAAATTATGGTATATGAATGTTATGGAATATTATTGTTCTCAGGAATGATTGGATTCTTTCACAACTCCACCAACAATGTATTAGTGTCCCAGTTTTCCCACATCCCCTCCAACATTCATCATTATTTGTTCCTGTCATCTTAACCAATCTGACAAGTGTGTAGTGGTATCTCAAGAGTTGTCTTAATTTCAATTTCATCATCTGAGAATTGTCTGTTCATATACTTTGACCATTTATCAATTGGAGAATGGTTTGATTTCTTATAAATTAGGGAGAGTTATCTATAGATTTTGGAAATAAGACCTTTATCAGAAGCTTTAACTGTAAAAATATTTTCCCAATTTGTTACTTCCCTTCTAATCTTGTTTGCATTAGTATTGTTTGTACAGAAACTTTTTAGTTTGATGTAATCAAAATCTTCTATTTTGTGATCAATAATGATCTCTAACTCTCCTCTGGTCATAAATTCCTTTCTCTTCCAGAGGTCTGAGAGATAGACTATTCTCTGTTCCTCTAATCTATTTATTATCTCATTCTTTATGCCTACATCATGGACCCATTTTGATCTTATCTTGGTATATGGTGTTAAATGTGGATCCATATCTAATTTCTCCCATACTAATTTCCAGTTTTCCCAACAGTTTTTTTCAAATAATGAATTTTTATCCCTAATGTTGGTATCTTTGGGTTTGTCAAAGACTAGATTGCTATAGATGTACCGTTTTTTGTCCTTTGTACCTAATCTGTTCTACTGGTCGACTGGTCTATTTCTTAGCCAATACCATATGGTTTTGGTGACTGCTGCTATATAATATAGCTTTAGATCAGGTACACCTAGACCACCTTCCTCTGACTTTTTTTTTCATTAGTTCCCTTGCAATTCTTGACCTTTTATTCTTCCATATGAATTTTGTTGTTATTTTTTTCTAGGTCATTAAAATAATTCCTTGGGAGTCTGATTGGTATAGCACTAAATAAATAGATTAGTTTGGGGAGCATTGTCATCTTTATTATATTCGCTTGGCCTATCCAAGAGCACTGAATGTCTTTCCAATTATTTAAATCTGACTTTATTTTTGTGGCAAGTGTTTTGTAATTTTGTTCATATAATTCCTGACTTTTCTTTGGTAGATGAATTCCCAAATATTTTATACTCTCAACATTTGTTTTGAATGGAATTTCTCTTTGTATCTCTTGCTGTTGCATTTTGTTGTTGATATATAAAAATGCTGAGGATTTATGTGGATTTATTTTGTTTCCTGCCACTTTGCTAAAATTCTGAATTATTTCTAATAGCTTTTTAGCAGAGTCTTTGGGGTTCTCTAAGTATACCATCATGTCATCTGCAAAGATTGAAAGTTTGATTTCCTCATTTGCTACTCTAATTCCCAGAATCTGTTTCTCAGCTCTTATTGCCAAGGCTAGCTAGAAACAAAGACATTTTTCTTCATTTTCAATTTCCTTAGTTGCCTCAGTCCTCTGTCCTGAGGTGTTTTACTTTTAGTTTGGTTTTGGGTTTTGCACATGGCCAGTTCTGATTTTATGGGACAGAATCATGGATATCATCCCTTTGGTTAATATTAAGTCAAAAATTCCACTACCTTATATTGTAACCCATGTCTCAATCTCTATCCCCATACTACTACCAGGCTGTAGATATTCCCCAAGTTCCTATCCTGAGTCCCTTCTTCTCTGTCTATGCATACTACTCCTGTTACTTTGATCATCTTCTATATGTTTATATATAGATCTACATATCTAGCCATATATCTGATCTTTCTGATGCACTCATATTTTACTATTTTCCTCTAAAACATTTTGATTATCTTGTTCCTTGAGCATTTCAAATTAAACATATTTAACATAGATCTCATTTCATTTAACATTAAATTCTTATTTCCCCATTTTCTCTATTCCTATTGAGAGTATTCTTCTAACATCCCTGCATCTTAGCCTTGAATTTATTTTGATATCTTTACTCTATCTTACTATGACCCTATGTTCACCTGCTCCCACAAACCTAACAACTTCTATGTCTTGTAGGTTCCATCTTTACAGTATCTCCCATTTCTCTTCTTCTCACCATCTTCCTAGTTCAGGTCATTATTAAATATTATCTAAATTATCCAAATGATCTCCTATTTATTGTCTCTGCCTCAATTCTCTCTTATCCACTTTGTCTTCCATAGACCTACCAAACTGATATTTATTAAAACTTAGGTCTGACAATATTATTACCCTTTTCAAAATTCTCTAGTGTCTTCCTATTGTTGTTTGGATAATGAAAACTGTTTTATTTCCCAGGCTACTCTTCTAAACCTGCCTTAACATACCTTTTCTGATTTATTACACACTGACTTTCCAACCAAACATTATGCTTCTGTAAACTATGCTGCTTATTCTTGCTTGTACATGACATTCAATTTCCAAGATCTGGAAATTGATTCTATGTAATAATTTTTGCATGCCAAAATCACAGAATATAAATAGGTATTGATATTTTATTTGGGAATTAGTTGGAGACATAAGAATTGGATTCCTATTGCAAACAAAATAACCTCAAACCTTCCCTTAAGCTTTAATGGGATGGAGAAACATTTTTTCTTTGAAAAACCTTTGAAACAGATATTCTTTTGTAACTGCTAATCTAACTATTAAGTGATTAAATGGAATTGAGGTCTAAGGGTCCCCTAATTTGACAGAATAGTCACTTAGGACTTGAACCAATGCCAGAGAGACTAGATATTGCTAATGGCCTTTGAGGGTACTAGGGAACCCTAACAGGATAGCTTGAAATGTAGCACACTTGGCTTTCCAAAAATGGGGAATAGAATTTAATTACACTTGGTATATACATCATTCTTATTTACGTTTCTTACTATCCCTAAGTTCGCCCATAGGTCATTTCAAGTGCCATTTTCTACAGAAGGGCTACCTTGTTTTACTCCTTCCATCACTACTTTGGATTTATATGATTTTATTTATTTTAATTATTTATACCTGAATATGTTTTTTCAGTCAAGAGAATTTAATCACTTTGAGGACAAAGACTAGTTGGTTTGTTTATGGAAGTTACTCAGTAAATATCTATTGAATGACTAATATTGCTTCTTTTCAATAGAAAGTAATCCCCTCTCAGGACAGGAATTGTTTATTTTTTTTTAAATCTTCATTCCAGGAAAACCTGGTATAGGAACAATAAGTATTCATAATTTTTCCTCTCCTTTTGATCTTCTTCCCTCATTCTGAGGAAATTTGGCATACATAATGGGGCTTGAACACATTAACAAGTCAATTTCTCAATATTTGCCTTTCACAATACCTGTGGGCCACAGATAAAGACTGCTGTATCCTTGTTCATGCCATTACCCACAAATGCACCACCTCCATGTTCAAGAATTCTCAAGTCTCCTCATTCAACTATCTCCTACTGAATTTACACCCTTCCCTCTGTCCTATTTATCCAAATGCCTCTCTTTTTCTATGATGTAATCTCTAATCCCTAGATCACTCAGTTTTTTGATCGGTCATTACCCTGCATTAGCCACTCTCTATTATTCCTCCATTTTCAACTCTAATTCCAATTCAACTCTATACTCTCTTCTTCTCTTGAGTTTCTGTGCCTCTTATTATACTTCTGGGTTTACTTTGACAAGTATCATCCTCAGGCTGTTACCACCATCTAATATGATACTGCCATAAATGCTTCCACTTTTTCTCCTCTTTTACTAAAAAATTACTTTTATTTCTCTCTTAACATCTTACAATCTGATCTCATCATTCCACCAAAACTGTTATTTTCAAAGTTACTAATAAACACTTTAAAATAATTTCTTAGGGGGCGGAGCCAAGATGGCAGAGAAGAAACACACGACTCTGTGAACGTCCTCACTCCCTCACAACCAATTAGATAAATTAAGCCTCAGAAAAAGCCCTGGACTGATAGATACCACAAGGACTGGAAGCACGACTTACCAGCTGAAGAGAATCTGGAGTTTCAACAGAAAAGGTCAGTTCCCAGGGGAGGAAGAAGAGAGGCCAGCACAGACGACTGGGTGCTAGCATACTGCGCCGATAGAGCTGGGAAGGGCTCTGGGATCAGAGAAGCCACTGAGATAAAGGAATCTCGCACAGGCTGTTAGCTCTTCTCTGCTTATTATATAGCAGTTCAGAAGAAAAAGCTAAAATACCTTAAAAATTCAGATAGATTAGATTTTCCAGGACCCTGGGGGTGACTCAGCAGATCTCTGCACCAGGGGGCATGGCCTCAGCTACCTCCTGAGAATAGTTAAGAGATTGACAAGTGGGTGGATACGGCCCAAGGCTACACACACTGCCTAGTTTAGCTGGAGGGAGTGGAACTCAGCTCCAGGAAGTCCCAGAGAAGCAGAATCTTTGAACTAGGGACCGCGGTTTCTGGCAGACACTTCCAGTTTGAGCGCAGGGGCTTTTCAAGTCACCTGCTGCAGACATCCACGCCCCACCGGGACACATAGGCTAGGCTTTGTGCTGCCTTTACTGTTCAGTCTCAACATCAGGGAAGCCGCTAAAACACAGCGCCCTTGGGGCACAGCAGTGCTAATCACCTCTGAGGCACTTCCAGGGAGGGGGTGGGGAACTCTCTCCCAGAGCTCTATCTTAGCTCAGGCGCTAGAACGGCTGCATCCATCCAGTCTGGGAGGAAGCTGGTAAAGAAGTAAATAAATAATTTCCTACCCCAGGGACAGACCCCAAAAGATTTTTAAAATATGAACAAAAAAGCCAGAAAAACTAAAGATTCCTTCTACACAGAGAAAGAGTGGGTATCCAACCCCGAGGAAGTTAACAGCAAAAAGTCAGCAGATAACAACCTAAAGGGGAACGATTCCTGCCCCCCATCACATAACTCTCTCCTAGAAGAGATTATTAAAAAGTTGAGAGTTTGAAGAAAAATGGGGAAAGGAAAGGGAAGCTATGATAGAGAATAACAACGTCAAGAAATTGGAATTGGAAAAAATAAAGAATTCACAGGAGATGCAGGGAAACAAAATTTGTGAATTAGAAAAGGTTAAAAAATCACAGGAAAGTAGGATTTCTGAATTGGAAAAGATAAAAAAGTCTCAAGAAAATAGAATTTCTGAATTGGAAAAAGAAAATAATTCTCAAAAAAAAATTAGGGAAATGGAAAAAAATTCAATAGAGCAAAATAATTCATTTAAAAACGAAATTGGGCATTTACAAAAAGAACTAAAAAGTGTGAAAGAAGAAAATAACTCCTTAAAAGTCAGAATGGAACAAATAGAAATGAATGATTCCCAGAGAACCCAAGAATCAGTCAAACAAAACAAAAAAAATGAGAAGCTGGAGAACAATGTCAAATACTTACTGGGAAAATCTATAGACCTGGAAAATAGATCTAGGAGAGATAATCTGGGGATCATTGGACTTTACAAAAACTATGACCAAAAAAAGAGCCTAGATTCTATTTTACAGGAAATTATCAAAGAGAACTGTCCAGAGATAATAGAAACAGAAGGGAAAGTAGAAGTGGAAAGAATTCATCGAACTCCTTCTGAAATAGACCCTAAACAAAGAACACCACGGAATATTGTGGCTAAGCTGCAGAATTACCACACAAAGGAGAAAATCCTGCAAGCAGCTAGAAAAAAACAATTTAAATACCAAGGTGCAACAAGGGTCACTCAAGATCTGGCTGCCTCCACATTAAAAAATAGAAGGGCCTGGAACCTGATATTCCTTAAGGCAAAAGATCAAGGATTGCAACCAAGAATGAACTACCCAGCTAAGTTTAGCATCTTTTTCCATGGAAGAAGATGGTCATTCAATGAAATAGAGGAATTCTATATGTTTCTAAGAAAAAAACCAGACTTAAACAAAAAATTTGATCTACATCCACAAGACTGAAGAGAAACAGAAAAAGGTACACAGAACCCTTGAGAACTGTAACTCTGTTGTGGGTATATAAAAAGTACTCAAGGATAATTTGATTTTACTGATATAAAAGAAAAAAAGGGGGGTGTAGTAAAGGGAAGGAGGTCGTTTCAGAACAAGGGGAAGGAATGATAAAAAGAGGGAAACTACATCCCAGGAAGAGGCATAGAAAATATACCATATCTGAGGGAACTTAGTGAGGGGGAGAATCATTGTGTGAATCTTACTCTCATCAGGAGAGGCTCAAAGACTAAATAATTAACATATTTGTTTTTCAGAGAATTTTCTCTCACCTCATTAAAAGGGGGAGAGGAAAAGGGAAAAGGAAAAGGAGAATAAGTGAAGGGACTGGGAGGGAGGGGGGAGGGATACTAAAAAAAAAGAGAGGGTTGCACGTCACAAGGGGGCGTCTGTAAATTAAATATCGGGGAGGGGGATCAGGGGGGTCAAGGGAAAAAGCATAATCTGGGGATAATATGATGGCAGGAAATACAGAATTAGTAATTTTAATTGTAAATGTGAATGGGATGAACGATCCCATCAAACGGAGACGGATAGCAGATTGGATCAAAAATCAGAACCCTACAATATGTTGTCTACAGGAAACACACTTAAAGCAGGGAGATACATACAGAGTAAAGGTAAAAGGTTGGAACAGAGCCTATTATGCTTCAGGTAAAGCCAAAAAAGCAGGGGTAGCTATCCTTATCTCAGATCAAGCAAAAGCAGCAGTAGATCTCATTAAAAAAGATAAAGAAGGAAACTATATCCTGCTGAAAGGTAGCATAAATAATGAAGCCATATCAATACTAAACATATATGCACCAAGTGGTATAGCATCTAACTTTCTAAAGGAAAAGTTAAGAGAACTGCAAGAAGAAATAGACAGTAAAACTATAATAGTGGGAGACCTCAACCTTGCACTCTCAGATTTAGACAAATCAAACCACAAAACAAACAAGAAAGAAATTTAAAAAGTAAATAGAACATTAGAACAACTAGGTATGATAGACCTTTGGAGAAAACAGAATGGCAATAGAAAGGAATATACTTTCTTCTCAGCAGTTCATGGATCCTATACAAAAATAGACCATATATTAGGACATAAAGATCTCAAAATTAAATGTAGGAAGGCAGAAATAATAAATGCCTTCTTCTCAGATCACAATGCAATAAAAGCTACATTCAGTAAAAAATTAGGGGTAAATAGACCAAAAAGTAATTGGAAACTGAATAATCTCATCTTAAAGAATGACTGGGTGAAAGAGAAAATTATAGAAACAATTAATAATTTCACCCAAGATAATGACAATGATGAGACATCATACCAAAATCTTTGGGATGCAGTTAAAGCAGTAATAAGGGGAAATTTTATACCTTTAGAGGCTTATTTGAAGAAAATAGAGAAAGAGAAGATTAACGAATTGGGCTTACAACTTAAAAGGCTAGAAAAAGGCCAAATTATAAACCCCCAACCAAAAATTAAACTTGAAATACAAAAATTAAAAGGAGAAATCAATAATATTGAAAGTAAAAAAAAACTATTGAATTAATAAATAAAACCAAGAGTTGGTTTTATGAAAAAGCCAATAAAATAGATAAACCTTTGGTAAATTTGATCAGAAAAAAAGAAAGAGGAAAATCAAATTGATAGTCTTACAAATGAAAGGGGGGATCTTTCCACTAATGAAGAGGAAATTAGAGAAATAATAAGGAGTTACTTTGCCCAACTTTATGCCAATAAATTTGAGAACTTAAGTGAAATGGATGAGTTCCTCCAAAAATATAGGCTCCCTAGATTAACAGAGGAGGAGATAAATTGCTTAAATAGTCCCATTTCAGAAAAAGAAATAGAATAAGCTATTAATCAACTCCCCAGGAAAAAATCCCCAGGACCAGATGGATTCACATGTGAATTCTACCAAACATTTAAAGAACAATTAGCCCCAGTGTTATATAAATTATTTGAAAAAATAGGGGATGAAGGAGTCCTACCAAACTCTTTTTATGACACAGACATCGTTCTGATACCTAAACCAGGTTGATCGAAAACTGAGAAAGAATATTATAGACCAATGTCCTTATTGAATATTGATGCTAAAATCTTAAATAAGATATTAGCAAAAAGACTTCAGAAAATCATCTCCAGGATAATACACTACGATCAAGTAGGATTTATTCCAGGAATGCAGGGCTGGTTTAATATTAGGAAAACTATTAATATAGTTGACCATATTAATAATCAAATTAATAAGAACCATATGATCTTCTCAGTAGCTGCAGAAAAAGCATTTGACAAAATCCAACATCCATTCCTACTAAAAACTCTTGAAAGTATAGGAATAAATGGACTATTCCTTAGAATAATCAGGAGCATATATTTAAGACCTTCAGTAAGCATAATATGCAATAGAAATAAACTGCAACCTTTCCCAGTAAGATCAGGAGTGAAACAAGGTTGCCCACTATCACCATTACTATTCAATATAGTACTAGAAACGCTAGCCTCGGCAATAAGAGCCGAGAAAGAGATTCAAGGAATTAGAGTAGGAAATGAGGAAATCACACTATCACTTTTTGCAGATGACATGTCACCAAAACCATTTGGTATTGGCTAAGAAATAGACTGGTAGATCAGTGGTACAGATTAGATACAAAGGACAAAAAAGGGTACATCTATAGCAATCTAATCTTTGACAAACCCAAAGATACCAACATTAGGGATAAAAATTCATTATTCAGAAAAAACTGTTGGGAAAACTGGAAATTAATATGGCAGAAATTAGATATGGATCCACACTTAACACCATATACCAAGATAAGATCAAAATGGGTCCATGATTTAGGCATAAAGAGGGAGATAATAAATAGATTAGAGGAACAGAGAATAATCTACCTCTCAGACTTGTGGAGGAGGAAGGAATTTATGACCAGAAGAGAACTAGAGATCATTATTGATCACAAAATAGAAGATTTTGATTACATCAAACTAAAAAGTTTTTGTACAAATAATACTAATGCAAAAAAGATTAGAAGGGAAGTAACAAATTGGGAAAATATTTTTAAAAACAAAGGTTCTGACAAAGGTCTCATTTCCAAAATATATAGAGAACTGACCCTAATTTATAAGAAACCGAACCATTCTCCAATTGATAAATGGTCAAAGGATATGAACAGACAATTCTCAGATGAAGAAATTGAAACTATATCCACTCACATGAAAGAGTGTTCCAAATCACTACTGATCAGAGAAATGCAAATTAAGACAACTCTGAGATACCACTACACACCTGTCAGATTGGCTAAGATGACAGGAACAAATAATGATGAATGTTGGAGGGGATGTGGGGAAACTGGGACACTAATACTTTGCTGGTGGAGTTGCGAAAGAATCCAGCCATTCTGGAGAGCAATCTGGAATTATGCCCAAAAAGTTATCAAAGTGTGTATACCCTTTGACCCAGCAGCGCTACTACTGGGCTTATATCCCAAAGAAATACTAAAGAGCAGAAAGAGACATATATGTGCCAAAATGTTTGTGGTAGCTCTTTTTGTTGTAGCTAGAAACTGGAAGATGAATGGATGTCCATCAGCTGGAGAATGGTTGGGTAAATTATGGTATATGAAGGTTATGGAATATTATTGCTCTGTAAGAAATGACCAGCAGGAGGAATACAGAGAGGCCTGGAGAGACTTAAATCAACTTATGCTGAGTGAAATGAGCAGAACCAGAAGATCACTATACACTTCAACAACAATACTGTATGAGGATGTATTCTGATGGAAGTGGAAATCTTCAACATAAAGAAAAGCCAACTCACTTCCAGTTGATCAATGATGGACAGAGGTAGCTACACCCAGAGAAGAAACACTGGGAAGTGAATGTAAATTGTTAGCACTAATATCTGTCTGCCCAGGTTGCATGTACCTTCGGAATCTAATGTTTATTGTGCAACAAGAAAATGATATTCACACACATGTATTGTATCTAGACTATATTGTAACACATGTAAAATGTATGGGATTGCCTGTCATCGGGGGGAGGGAATAGAGGGAGGGGGGGATAATTTGGAAAAATGAATACAAGGGATAATATTATAAAAAAATATATATATATATAATAAAATTATTAATAAAAATAATTTCTTATTTATATTTTATTTATTTATATATTTTTTGAAAATAATTTTTATTAAATTATAAGCTCCAAAATTTCTTTTCTTCCAACTCCTCCCAAACACAATGAGAATGCAAGCAAAAATATATTAACTATATATGTGAATAATACAAATGTATTTCCAAATTATCTATGTGGCAAAAAAGCAAGAAAAGCAGTGAATTATATTTCAATTTACACTCACTTCATCAGTTCTTTTTTTGGAGGAGGACAGAATTTTGGTCATGAGTCCTTCAGAACTGTGTTAGATTACTATATTGATCAGAATAGCTAAGTCTTTTGGAGCCTCATTACAATATTGTGATTGTTATGTATAATGACCTGGTTCTACTCACATAAATTTGCAATATTTCTAGGTTTTTCTGAAACCATACTACTTATTATTACTTCTTTTTTAATTTTTTTGCACTTAAGAATATAGTATTACAAGAGTAGAATATGTCTGGTTAAATGCTAAGTGTTACCAATAATACTCTCTCCAATGAAACTTTCTCATTTTCAAAAGAGAGTATAGTTTTTTCTTTCCTGATTACATGTAAATATAATTTTCAACATTAATTTTTGTAAGATTTTGAGTTTTTATCCTTTCCTCCCTTCTTATCATCTCTCTCCAGATAATTCAAAATAAGTAACACAATACAATTATGTTAATCATATTACTATATTTGATAAGTTCTGAAAGAAATCTTAGAATAAAAGGAAAGCCATAACAAATTGAAAAGTGAAAATAGCATGCTTCTATCTGCTTTCAGTTTTTTCTGGGGATGCGGATAGTATTTTCCATCACAAGTGTTTTAGAATTGCCTTGGATAACTGTATTGCTGAGAAGAAGTTATACAGATATTATTTCTTCTTCTGAATATCCCATGATTTATCCATTGACCATGTGTCAGTTAGGGAATTATTGTAAAATTTGACTCAGTTCTCTCTATATATAAGAAATAATACCTTTATTAGGGAAATATTTTCTGAAATTTTTTAATATTATTTTCTTGTCTATGTATGGTATAGTCATATTAAGTAAAATATTATTTCCTTGATTGTCTCTTTTAACTATGTCTCTATTTGCATATGCTTTATCTGAGAAATGATTGCTACAACTGTCTTGTTTTTTTCTGTTTGTTTTTTTTTTTTGTTTTTGTTTTTTTTTGTGAATAAATTCAACGGCAGCCTCTTATTTTAATTCTATGTGTCTTTCTATTTCAAGTGTTTATCTCATAAAATACATATTATTGGATTCTGCTTTCTAATCCATTCTTCTATCCACTTCCATTTTACACTAATTTTGACAACTTGTGTATTTCCTTCTATTCTATTTTCATTTATATATCCTTTCTCCCTCCCTCCCTCCTTTCTTCCCTTCCTTCCTCTCTTTCTTTCTCTCTCACTCTCTTTCTCTGTGTCTCTCTCTTTCTCTTTCCTTCTCTCTTTCCCTCCCTCCATCCCACTTCAAGAATTTATTTTGCTTCTAACCTCTACCTTCCTTAATCTGTTCTTCCTTCTATCACTTTTTTTTTCCTTTCCCCACCTACTTCCCTTTGAGTTGCTGTTTGTCCTTCATTTTCAAAAAAGACCAATGATACCATAGGTGATGTTTTGACTTATGTGAGAAGTGGATTTAAATAGGTTTAGTAAGGTAGTAAGTAAGGTTTAGTAAGTTTAGTAGGGTATAAACTTCTCATAAAAGTCCAGTGGCAAGAAAGCTAGGACAAATGGTAATGGATAGGGTAGATTACCTTGGAATCCCCAATATCCTACCAAGCTGTATATACTCCACAGTACCTTTTTCAGCTGCCTTTATGATCATTGGAAAAAATTGTTTTCATGTCCCTATTCTGCTAGAAGTCTTCACATACTTGGTATAGAGATCCCCTTAAGTCATTGACAGGTTTGAGATCCTTTGATTTTTCTCAAACAAGCTTAGCTTATATGTTAATATAGTTTTACCTAGTTTTGGTCACTTAACATGCTACAGCTTCCAGGAATCATAGATGAGGTTTGGGTTACATGTGGCATCAAGGATAGATGATAAACCCTGAAACAGAGTTGTCAAGTCCTTGTACCAGAGATATTAATTCTCTTTACATAACCCATCATTACAATTGTGTAAGATAAATTTCTTAACCCAACTGATTGTGTATGTGTAAATTCTCTCTTTGAACCACTTCTGATAAGTAAGATTCAAATATTGGACACTGCCGACCCCATTTCCCCATCTATCATAAAAAAAAAAAAACAAAACAAAAAAAAAAAAACTCTTCCTTGTGTGTCTAATTTATGTGAGAAAAATTTATTTTTTTCTCATATTTCTCATTTCCATTCTCCCAGATTATGTTTCTTGCTCACTCCTTCATTTTATTTGAAATCATCACAATTTAATGAATTCATATTCATGGTCTATGTATATAGAGAGTCCTAACTATCCTAATAATGAACAAGTTCTGCAGATTTACATTTATCATCTTCTTGCTTACTCAATTTTTAATATAATCCTAAAGGGTCATGTTTTAAAGCACAGATCTAACAAATCACCCCTTACTAAAAAAAAATTCTGTCTTTCTATCAACTCCAAGACCAAAATACTCTCTTTAGTTTTCAAATTACTTCATAACTTAATCTTCCCCTAAATTTCTTTTTTTTCTTATACTTTGGTCCCCAATACATAATCTTTGATTGAGTGATACTGGCTTCTTGGCTGTTTTATTAATGAGACACTTTATTTCTCAGCAGGAAATTTCTTCTGGATACCTTCCTTGCCTGAAATATTCTCCCTTCTCATCTTGATTTATTATTCCTGTCACCCTTCACATCACAACCAAGATTCCATCTTCTACAAGAACTTGTTCCAACCCCTCTTAATTCTAGTGCTTTCTATATTTCAATAATTTCCTATTTCTCAAATATCTATATCTATATCTATATCTATACATATATATATGTATGTATATGTATATCATTTGTACATATTTATTTTCTAGTTGCTCCTTTATTTTTTTCAAGGACAAAAACTATTTTTTTTTTATTCCCAGGTTTTTGCAAAGTATCTGGCACACAATAATGGCTTACTGATTATTTGATTAAATTGAATTCAATTGACCTTAAGACTATTCCATTAGTCTACTAGTACCTTATTCTTTCCCCTTTGAAAAATACCTATCTAATAATAATTGAAAAATAATACTCATGTTCTTCAGAAAGCACTGAACTATGTGATTTCCAAGATCCCTTCTAGCTTAGAAATGTGTAATTTGTCCTTCCCTATTCCAGTCCTACTCATTCTTTCTTCTTTCTTCTCTCTTTCTTCTCTCTTTTTCAATTTTCCCAAGTCTAATGAATTTTGATTTTGTTATGTCTACTGCCTTCATATTTTATAAACACTCATCATTGAAATACATTTAAAACAAGTATTTCACTACCAGATGTAAAATCATATAGGCTTAAATACATGGAAGAAAATCTATTGGATGCTGTAGCAGTTTTAGAAAAAAAGTGAGTCTTTTATATTTTTGAGATGAACAAAGTGTGACAGTAATTGAAATGACAAATATGAGTTCAAAGAACTATGCATATAAGGTAAAAAATGTGTTCTGCTTTTTGCCTCCAGCTTTTTCAAGAATGAACCAGAATGGAGTTGAGATTGGGATTTGAGGAGATTCTTGAATTATCTATTACCTGAAACTACCAAAACACAGTATAGTACAAAACTCTCTAGTTCGTATGTATTTCAAGGGCCTCAAAATGGCTGACCTAAACATAGCCTGGCTGTTTTCCCTACTTGCGATAATGAATAAAATTCCAACTATAATTATTCATTAGAAGACTAAAAAGAATGCTGGCTTAAAATAAAGTTAAAATGAACAATATATTATCCAACTAGTGTCAAAGCTGAATCTAAATTAAGGATGCAGTGTACACTGAGGCCTTTTTAGAGGAAAATATTAAGTTTGACTATTTTTATGAATGCAAGATACTCATACAACATTTCTTCTTTCATGGCTTTGCTGAAATCACTCCCCACTTCAAATATTCTTCTCCTATGTGAACAAATTATTAACAGGAACTTGTTAATCAAATAGACTTTTTATCCATTATCACCTAACAAAGAACACAAGTCTAAAGTAATGGAACAAAAGAAAGTTAAATTTTTTTTATCTTTGTTTGATATAGGGATAAAATGAGAACACAAAAGTGAAATTTTAAGGACTTTTAGAACATAAGGATTATTTGGGAAGTGAAAGTGAAAGTATTTTGAGAGTCCAATGGGAGCAGATAAAAAGAGGGAAGATATCTAGATCATACTTCATTTGCTTTTTCTTCCAGTGTCACTTTGAGCATGTATATTGGCAATAAAGAAACAACAGAGAAACAAAGGTTAGAATTTTCTTTGTGGTTCCTTTGATATTTGAGTAATTCTGAAAAAGGAATAAAGCTTGTTTTATTTGGAAATATACTATCTCTCATCCTCTATTTCTATCCTTGATATTCTAGTTCCTTACTTCTTTTACACATTTTAAAGAGGTATAGTCGTTACTGACCTGCATAGCACTGTTTTCTACTTTTGAAAAGAGAGAACAGCACTAAAGAGATGACAAAGTGAAAACAATGTTTGATTTAGAATGGAAAGACCAAGGTCCTAAAATAACTTACTTTTTAACTGAATGAATTGGGATAAGTTCCTTAATCAATAAAATGTATATAACAATATACTTGCACTGACAAGCAGCATGACACAATGGATAGAGAATTGGGAAACTTGGGTTTAAAATATACCTACAACACACAATAACCTATTAGGGATTCCAATCAACTATGTAAAACAGTAAGTAGCAAAACAGTTGCTATTTTGGCATTACCGTGATTTGCTCATTGTATATCTAAGGAATGAAAGGAAATAAGTCATGAAGCCACTGATCTGATTTTTTTTTTTAATTTTATAATTATAATTTCTTTGACAGTATATATGCATGGGTAATTTTTTTTTTACAACATTATCCCTTGTATTTACTTTTCCAAATTTTAAAAATATGGAACGCTTCATGAATTTGTGTGTCATCCTTGCGCAGGGGCCATGCTAATCTTCTCTGTATTGTTCCAATTTTAGTATATGTGCTGCCAAAGCGAGCACTGATCTGATCTTTTAAAAAGTAACAATAATACTTTAAAATTCTCATTCCATATGTTTATGGTGAGGAATATGTCATATAAATCTCAAAAATTCTAAATAACTGTGAGCACACTTTTACTCAAAAAAGGCACATATGAAACAATTAGAGGATCACAAAATGTGAAGTTGTATGTTTCTAAGGTAACTCAATGCAATTCAACAAGAACATCTGAAATCTCAAATCCCTGGGTTCACATCTTAATTCTATCATTTTATTAGACTATGGAAAACATTACTTCAATTCCTTAGGCCTCACTTCTTCAATGATAAGACCTTAAGCTTAGCCTCAGAAGGATACACTGTAAAGTTTTGTTGTTCTTGTCGTTCTCCCACAGATACTGATTTGGCATCTAGACATAATAGAATGCTTACTATTATAGAATATGACATTTTAAAAGGGACACTTTCAGAGAAATCTGGAAAGTCATCATCAAACTGAAGCAGAGTGAAGTGATCAAAAGCAGGATAGCCATTTATATTACAACAACAAACTATAAAAACTTTGAAAGGCTTAAGAACTCTAGGAGACACAAGGAGAAGCCACATATCTAGACGCTTCATGATGAAATATACTAACTACTTCCTGGCTAAGAGGAGTTTCTTAAACTTCTAGACATTGGAGGACAGAGACTTCTAGACATTGGAGGACAGAACAAATATTAAGAATATAAAAATGTCAAGGAATAAAGAGGAACTTATGTAGGGAGAAGAAAACAATACTACAAAAACAATACATGCATTGCATAAAATTACATGTACACAGGCAGACAGATAGATATGTACACAGAGACAAAAACAAAGCAGGTGCTGCTCTGAAAGTAGAGTCAATAAGATATAAAAGTAATAATGGGTAATAATGGCAACAAAATCTAATGAAGTTCAAAAATTTAAAAGAAATTGAAAGGGACAAAGAAGCAAACAAAATGTGATTTTGACTTTTACTAGCTGTTTGACTTTGAAGAAATTACAATATCTCTGAGACTGTGTCTTCAACTGTAAAAGGGAGAGAAATAACTATATTTTTAGTCCTACTTGAAAAATTTTGTTTGAAACTTAAATGGAACAAAATTTGTAAAGTGATTTGCAAACTTTATAACAGCAAAGTGTCCAGCATATTGTTGGTAATGTTATTGTGTTGTTAAAATCATAAATATTCTTTCTTGAAATATGGCTTGATATATGATTTTATTTTTTTTTAATTTTTAACTTTTTGTTTATAATTTATGGGTTTACAATTTTAAAGAAAATTTTATGCATATACTTTTAAGATAAAACCTTAATATGTTACAATAAGACCAATTAATATTATTCTTGTAAATGATGAGGTGGGAACTATTCCAGAGCAATTCTCATTTCTGACCATAAGCCAGAGTGCCAGATGAATTCCACAAGCATTTGAAAAATAATATAGACAAATGTAAGAGATATTAGGATATTTATTTATGTGAATTAAAGGATCATGAATTTCTCTACTGGGAATAAGTATATTTGACATGTCCTGGAACTGTGTTCTGTATAAGTTTTTTACTATTATGTAGTTTTGATTAAATTCACATTAACTCAGAAAGAACTATTATAGATTTTCATTCAAAGGTCTATTTTTGCAAAAAGGATGGCTTTTGGAAGTATAAAGCATTCCTCTACATTCTCCTCCCCCCAAAATATTTTATGTACTGAGCAACTAAGATAGTACTTTATATAGAATGCATGAAGAATTTTAGTAATTCTATTGAATTTACAAGGTTGGGGGTGGCTTTCTGTGACCCATGAGGTAAACATGATTCTATTCCTAGAAATCGCATCAGTTTTAGTACTGCCAATCAATGAACATTTTTCTCATGCATGTCTTCTCAATTCATTAATCTGACAAGATTATTCTATCACTTCCCTTTCCCCATGAATTGAAATCCTGTGTCAGATTTTGTTTGTTTTTTTTTCCTTTTAATTTTGTGTCTTTCTCTTCTCCCTTGAGGGAGACAAATGATTAGTCAGTCTTTTCTGCTGAACTTGTCTGATAAAACATCTGTTGCAGTCATACTGAATCCACTTTTCCTTTTTTAAGGGCATATTTAACAGATACAAATGTTGGCCATTCATGAACTGTCTATCTTGTTATGTTACCAGTTCTCTGTGAAACCCATGGGATCACTAGTGAAAGACAAACTATACACATTTTGTCGCTTTTGAAATGTTCTGATCTCATCAGCATGTGTTTGGTATATTACACTCAGCTAAGCCATTGTCAACCTAGATTCTCCAGAATATCTCCTGGGAATTGTTACAATTTTCATTCATCGGGGACCCTAGATAATTAAGTTATCCATCAACTATGGTGGTTTCGGTGGGACATGTCATCTTGACCTTAGTTATTTTTTTGTGGGGGGGATTATATATAGAGAGCATATAATGGATTTCTGAGTTCTGGTGACTATTGCAAAGCTGTTAATATTTGGGGACACTAAAGAAAGCAAAACATTTATATTTCTCAATTACTTACCATCTTACTTTCTACTTGTACCATGTTAGTTGAGCCTCACATTATGTTATTACATGGAATTTGATACAGACTTTGCCAAAAAGTTAATGAGGCACTAAATTCAGGAATTGTGACAATATTGGTCCTATTTCTACAAGTAGTGACAAAAGGAGTAGTAAAGCCAACCAATATTAGTATCCAAACTAGTATGATATATAAATATAGAGGACAATATTATGTCAATGTAACTAGAAAGCACAGACAATGCATTAAAAACTATAAGTAGCATCTATCAAAATCCCACAAGCATGTTGTTAAATATTTTCATTTTAGGTTTTCAAAAGCCCACTCCAAATTGGAAGGTTGATATGGTCACTTGAGTATTAAAATATATACTTTAATTCACTTATGTAACACATATCTTTACATTATCATGATTAAAAGAGTGAAAAAATATGTCTAAGCACTGATTTATATCAAAGGAGAAAAGCAAAATTTGTGAACTATATTTCCCCTATCTAAAACAATTGTGAGCACATACTAAATAAATATCATTAGAAGACTACAATGCATGAAATGTAAAGATTACTGTAGAACTAAAAAGTTAATCTGAAATACATTTGGATGGTAAACAATCCATGCAACTGATAATAATTAGAATTACTTTTTTTTAATCACACTTTATTTTGTAGTATCCATGTTTTAGTTTTCTATATCTAAAAGCAGGATCAATGTGAATGTTAACACTTTTTTTTTCCTTTAAACCTCCATAATTCTCTTGTCATTTCAGGCTGTCTCATACCAGATATTTCTTTCCCTTTTCCTCCCTCTCTCTCTCCTTCCTTTTCTCTCTTGTCTCTGTCTCTCTGTCTCTAATCTGTCTCTCTGTCTGTCTCTTTCTCTGTCTCTGTCTCTGTATCTCTCTCTCTCTCTCTCTCTCTCTCTCTCTCTCTCTCTCTCTCTGTGTGTGTGTGTGTGTGTGTGTGTGTGTCTCCCCCATCTCTATCTGCCCTTATGTGTCTCTGTCTCTGTCTTTCAGTGAAACACCAATGATTCTCTGACCTTTGGCTCTCCAACATCTGTAAGTTAAGGGAGTTTAAAAACCAAAAGAATCTGTCTCTCACTTATCTTTGTAATATTACTTCATACTATATAGTTACATTTCACATTCCAGTAATACTAACCTATAGCCCCCTTATATGAACAATTTTTCCATCTTCTACCTCTGTCTCTCTGTACATGACATCCTATGCCTGGAGTACACACCTTTGTTGCCTCTTTTTTTCCTAGAATTTTCAACTTCTTTCCACTCATACCTCAAGAACTTCTTTTTAAGTCCCTTCCAAATCACTCCATCTGAATTTTTGTCATTTTTTATATATTCTTTGTATTTCCTTTTGATATATATATATATATATATATATATATATATATATATATATATATATATATATATATAGAGAGAGAGAGAGAGAGAGAGAGAGAGAGAGAGAAATAGTGATGAGAAAGGTTGAATCAATTTGAATGAAATACCTAGCAATTAGTCTTATGTTTTGCCATCTCCCAGTAGTTTAATAAATAAGAAATTTTAAAAAATAATGAAAATCTTATCTCTACTGTGTGGGAGACCATGTTGACAAATAAGTTCAAAGCCTTTTTCTTTTGACACTTCAACTCCTTTATTATATTTGTTTTCCTCATTGGTCCCCCCTAATAAAGTTCAATAGAGAGGTAAAGAGAGATACAGAAATAAAGACAGAGACAGAAAGATCTATCTTTTTTATTTTCAATCATTCATAGATAGATACTATGCTGAACAAGGACATTGTTTGATTCCTTTGAAAACAAACTGCAGAATTTGGTATATGAGAAATGACACATGAAGAATCTTTGCATTTTTATTTGGGTGCCAGGAGAGGGAAAGATAAAAACAAATCAGAATGTTACACAATAATTAGTAATTTTATTAGTGTAGCAGGACCAAAGCTGGAGTTATAGCTCATAGCAAACTCATGTACTAGTGCTTATTTCCAAATGAAACACAAAATATGTTTCTTAAAGTCATACTGTTTTTAATTCCCATTATCAATATTCTTTCTTCACAAGGGTTAACTCTCCTCTGTGCCATCACTGCTCATGTGCATGTATCTCAATCCATCTGTCCTTCAAACATTTGGTTTGCTTTCAAAGATAGCACAGCTGAATGGACAGAGCATCAGGGGGCATGAGATTGACTACACAGACTGATACTAGCTCTGTAATCATTGGCAAGTAATTTAATTTTGCAAGCTATTAACAACCCAGAAAGTTCCCTTCAAATTGCAACAATAAAACATATAAATCTGAAAAGTTTGAGAATTCATTTCACACCTCCTAAATTTGTAAAGATTATAAAAGATGAGAATAGTCATGGAGATGGAGAATAGTCCATGGAGTTATGAAAAGGGTATGGAAAAGCAGGCATACTGGTATATTTTGAAGTAGCCTGAATGTTCTGCAAAATTATTTGAATTGATGC
This sequence comes from Sminthopsis crassicaudata, assembly GCF_048593235.1. Classification (NCBI taxonomy): domain Eukaryota; kingdom Metazoa; phylum Chordata; class Mammalia; order Dasyuromorphia; family Dasyuridae; genus Sminthopsis; species Sminthopsis crassicaudata. The sequence continues at coordinate 543,084,220 of NC_133619.1, forward strand.
TGTAAATGTTATTATATCCATATCCTTTGATTCAGAGATGTTTCTAGTAGGCTTATAACCAAAGGAAGTAAAAAAATATTCAGTAAAATCTCACATGAAACAAATTAGTTATAGTATTTATACATCAAATGAGGAATGATTAAACAAGTTGTGATTTATTAATATGAATGCATTTGTGCTGTAAAAATATGTACATGAAAATATAAGGATATTATGAAAAACTTATGTCAACTGATGCAAAGTAACTTAAACAGAACTAGGAAACAATATTCACAATAACTGCAACAATGTAAATAGAAACAACTAAAACAAAATCAAAACTGAACACTATATAATTGAAATAACCTAGCTTGAAATCAAATAAGAGAAATGAAAGTGCTCTTTTTCATTGTTTATAACCAGAGATAGAGATTATGGGTATAGAATAGGATATAGATTGCCAAGCCTGATACACATCTTTTTATCTCAATTTTTAAACTCTGTTCAAGAGATGATTCTCTGGAAATGATGAGAGAATGATCTGTTGGTAAATGAAAGTGAGAAAACCAAATGTATAAAACATTGTATGTTATGAAATTGTCTTGTTATCTTTATGTAATTAGAATTAAAAAAAAGAATTAGTTAAGTTTAAACATTATTTTATTTAGGGATATCGTTCCATATAAACAAGAAGGGAATCTAATTCTGAGTTTAGAGACCATTCAATGAGTGAAAAAGGGACAGGTAGTCCAACTGAATACAATGTAGACTGGGGAGTCCATGAAACTGGAGAGAAATAAGGTGGGGTGCTGTCTTCTTCTGCTAGCAAAGAATAGATAAAATAGAGATGAAAAGCAGTAAATACAAATGAATATAAATTGAGGAATAATTCTAACATTGGACATGGAGAAAATTGAATATTACAGACCATTTTAAGTATACTGCTTCTTGTGGGAAAGAGTAAACCTCACTGACTACAGTGTCAGGATTTGCAGTTCTATAGTAAGGATCTTGGGTAGAAAATACCCATCACTAAAGGTGTTTAACTTTTGAAAGAATTTTATAATATTAAGGAAAACAATATTAGTATTAATAATTATAACAATTACAATTATTTTTGTTCACTCATTTAGTCATGTCCAACTTTTTGTTACCCCATATTGGGGTTTTTTAGTAAAGATACTGGAGTGATTTGCCATTTTCTCCTCTAGTGGATTAGGTAAACAAAGATTTAGTGATTTGTCCAGGTTCATACAATTAGTGAGACCAGATTGGAAATCAGGAAGATCTGATTTCCAGGTGCAACAATCAATGCACTGAGATATCTACTGCCTCCAATAGAAAGTTACATAATATTAATAAATACAGCACATGAACATATAAGTATACACACATATATTATGTGTTTATATATATATATATATATATATATATATATATATATATATATATATATATATATATATGGGGTGGGGAGAGAGTCTAAGCATGTGTAGGCAGCTAGGTGATGGAGTAAATAGAGTGTTGATCCTGGGATTAAGACTCTTATTCATAAATTCAAATCTGGCCTCCGACATTTACTAGTTGTGTCACTATGGGCAAGTTATTTAACCCTATTTGCCTCAGTTTTCTTATCTGTAAAATGAGCTGGAGAAGGAAATGTCAAACCACTTCAATATCTTGGCCAAAAAAAAACCCCCCAAAAAATCCCTCAAAAATGGGATCACAAGACAAACAGTAATGAAAAATGACTGAAAACAACAATAAAAGATATATAGTATTTATATATTTTAACACACAAGTAATTGAGAAATGTAGATATTAGCAATCTGGGAGGGGTATTAAAAAGTGGCATTTGAGCTAAGAAATGGGGATTCTAAGATGTGCTGGGTAAAATGTAATCCAATCCAGGAATGGGGAACACCATCCTTTGCAAAGACATGAGGATGGGAAATGGGAGTTGGAATAGGCTGGTTTCCAGGGCTATTACTGATTTTTCCTTGCCAAATAACATATCACTGCATTTTTCTAAAAATCAATTTTCTCCATTAGAAAATGTGGTCAATTAACTAATAATATAATATATTGGTTACAAAGAATAAATACCTGATATTGGAAATTAACTTTCCTAGATTTCCATTTTCCCATCTATGCAGTGGACATAATATCTATCTATTCCCACCTTACATTATTGTTGTGAGAACCAAATGAGATACTACATATGAAAATATGGCAAAAATGAACATATTCTACTTATTTTATACCCACTAATATAATGAGTTGCCTTTTTAAAAAATTTATAACATCATGTGGCATGTAGGGAAAAGTAATAATAGTAAAGTTTAGTTACTCCCAAAGTCATAGATATAACTCACTATACAAATCTTCCTTTAACCTCTCACTATATTAAAAAAACAAAAACAAAAACAAAACAAACAAAAGAAAAATCTTCTTGGATTATGCCACATGATGCAAGACCTGAAATTTGACAAAAGTCTTTATTCCCAGGCAGTTTTCTCTGTAAAGGATATATAGTTTGCCCTCAAAATCATATATTAGAGTTATCCCTTCTATATCACAACTTTCCTCATTGCAGCTTTAGTATTCTTTGCTACATGTAAGAAATTAAATGAAATTATTTTTAGCTTTGTAGAAGCCACAAATGGCATTTGAAGGGCAGAAAATGACATAGAAAATATTTAAAACTCAGAAATAAATAGAATATATAAATAACATTGTATAATATCAATATATTATCTTTTAATACCATAGGTGCAAAAAGCAGACCAAAATGTTACACAGCTTTTCCAAATTATGTGATGCTGCACCCCTAACCTCCCTGATGTAGAAGGGATAACTCCTATAAATATCAAAATTTCTATCTAAACTTTCATTAAAAGGTGAAAAAATACACCTTATCTGGAGACCATTATTTTACTGTTGCACCACAACCCTAGCTGTGTATATCATAACTGAATATTGAAATTCTATATAACGAATAGGTGAGTTACAAATGAGGTCTAAGGGAAAACAAATCATTGGAACTGCAGTTCATTTTTCACTTCAAAATTATAATGATCAACTGTGATCCACATCAGATCATTACCCCACACTGTAATAAATTCTCTACCCTCATCTTGTGAGCACTTAAGAAGGAGTTGAGGCAGCAGCAAGGATGATAGATGGTTGTTCTCTACAGATTGACCAGAATAGACTTGTATCAAATTGTAATATGCTTAACACATATTTCTATGCAAGGCTTTAGCTAAAACCCATTGGGGGAAGGAGGGAGCAAGAAACTTCAATCACATTTGTTCTCTACAGTCCAAAAGAATTCAAATGTACAAAGGAATCATCCTTGCACTAAAGGAACATAAGTGACAGCAGATAACTTTTTCACCTCTAAGCACATGTAGGGCAGCTAGGGAGAGGCAAACTGAGAGACATGAAAAGAAGACTATGGAAACAGTCAGCTATCATCTAGACTTCACTAAATTTCTTGGGTATTCAGTTACTTATCAGACATCCAGGACAAGCATAGGGGTTAGATGTAGTACCAGGTTTCTGAGATTTTATTGTGTTATTCTCTGATGTAGCTTTATAAACAGAAGATATAGTATTTCATTGAGTTCTACAGTATCTTTTTTCTCTGATGTCCACTAATAAGGAAATTAAATGACTGAATCTCAGAAGCCTCAGTCCTTTTTTAAAAGGAAATAATAAATAAGAGAATTATCCATAATGGAAAAATTATCCAAATGGAAAAAAAGGAGAACTTACAAAATTGGACTCTGAATAAATCAAGAAAAAAACTGAATTTTATAGTATGAGATATAGCATTGAAAAAGAATCTTATATTAGTCTTGCCGAACCCCACCATTTTGCAAGGAGGAGATAAAGGTTCATGGTAGTTTAGTGATTTATACAATATATACAGGTAGGAAAACCATCATTAGTATTATTTACTAATTTTTTATACCAAGTAACAAGAGTACAGCTAGTTCTTTTTATATTCAAACTAATCATTTCATCATTTCTAATAATGTAACTACTTCTACCAATAAATATTGTAAGTTTGTTTTTAGTTTTAGTCTTATATGGTTGCCTATGTTACTGAAAATTTAAGGGACTTTTCCTATAATGTCATAGTTAGAAAGTTTCAGGAGACAGATATGAATCCATGTTTTACTGATTCTAAGGCCAACTCTTTAATCACTGTCATCACTATCACCACCACTACCAGCACAACATCTATTTCTAATCTTTGCATTGGGAAGTTACATGATTGGGTAGTTAGATAGAAATGGCCCAAGGAAAAGTCACTATTTTATTATTATTCTTTTATAAGTAATGTACTATTGGATAGTATGCAAATAGATAAAATAACCTCTTTGTGTATTTTAATAAAAGGGCTGAGATAAAAATTAACTATTATAAGTACAATGAAAACATTCATGTTATATGTATCTCCAATTGCAGAAAGGATAACAGTTATAATAATTACCTTTTCCTTTTTCCACATGATTTTGGTTTCCTGTACTACATGCATACATATATATATATACATATAGATTTATATATATATATATGTATATATATATATATATATATATATATATATATATATATATATATATATAAACTTTTCATTTCATGTAGCTTAAAGATCATACGTATTTGATATGAACATATCAAATTATTCCTTTCAATCAATATTATGGTTGGGTAATTTTAGGCAACAGTGATATTGATTCAATACCAGTAAATTTATTGATTAACTCCTCAAGTATTTCTTGAAATCTAAATTTTGATGAGCATTTGTAGTCTGCAAATCTAGGAAAGATAATTATATTTTGGTGTAGTATTATTGCTTTATTATTTCTATTGTTTGTAATTAATTTGATCTTTTATACAATTCATTTTGAAATTGTCTTGAAACCATTCATTATTACCTTATGTTTAATGTTCCATGGACTATTCCACAGGTGGATAAATTTATTCCTTTTTGTAACTGAATCAACAGATTGTTATGTAAGCACATTTTCTCTAGACTCACTGATAGGATCCCCAGAAAAAAACTCAATAACAGTTGGAATGATGAGAATGATGATGGGAATGATAGAAAATAGAAATAATGCATATTCATATACCACATTAAGTTCATTATGATACAACTATTATGCTACTTAATTACATTTTAACTGAATTATACTTATCTAAATGAGAATATCACAAGTAATCTCTTTATATTGAATTTAAAACTCTCAGTGTTTTGTGTTTTATTTTTCAAAAATGGAAACTGAGGGTCAGTGACTTTTCAAAAGTCATATAACTAATAAATGACGTACAGTAATTTGAACCAAGGCCTTATAATTCTAGGGACAGTATCATCCTGACTCTGACTCATGTACCATTAAGATACCCCTAGAGATATAGGGCAAATTTAAATTTGATAAAACCACATACAGTATATAGTTGAGAGAATATGTAGTCACATTTATGGGCCAAGATTGAATGAGAAAAATGTAATTCCTTAGAGTGATCTCTTCTAGATGATCACCACTTGATAACCATTATATTTGTTCTACATGCCTGATAATATCTTGTGTAGTATTGAGACTCTGTCAAAATCTAAAGATTAGAGGCAGAAGTTTGTATACTACTTTTTCACCCCTTATACTACCAAAGAAACTATTAAAAATCAAACTTCTCCCCACTATCCCCACTATGCAGTCACATTATGGGGAGAGAAACCTCTTTAGGCTTAGCAATGGGGAGAAAAACATAATCTACCAATGCTCTTGGTGGAGCAGCATCCATTATATGAATAAAAAGCATAATTATCACTGACTGATCCTGGAAAATTGAATAGTTGGGCAATATAGCTATATTTTCGATCTGGAGTTTTGAATTTTTATAGGCATTTTTCTCCACATGCTCTATGATTGTTGTTTTTGAGGCAGATAGGTATGCTACTGGGATAAGAGATGTATAACTTCTAAACTGATGGAAAATTATTCTGATTTAATAAATTCCAGGCAGAGCTTGCCACTCTAAAAATACATCAGAGCTGAACTCAGTAACGTGAATAATAATTAGAACGGCATCTACAAATTACTATGGAGAATAAACCTGTTGCTAAGTAGATTATAGATGATGTAATTCCCACCTATTTTCCTCCTTTAATTCATAGTTTTAATTTTAATATAAAGAAATTAATCATAACATCTTCACTGAAAGCCAATTGAAAATGTAATTCAGCATGGAATTGTTAATCTTAGTATTACATATTAATGTTGTAAATTCTCTGTGCTCTATCATATTTCATTTTGTGTTACGAGGAAGACAAATAGTTTGTGGATGGGTAAATGACAAAATTTAAATTGACCCCCAAATGGTGAGGTCATGGATAAAATTACTTTTATGATGTTCTTTGAAACTTCCATTTCACTTATGATTCTGAAAAAGAAAAGCATTAAGTCCTAGAAACAGTCTGCATCTGAGTTACAAAATAAGGTTCGGAACTCAGCTACATTGCCTTAGCTACAAAACCTTTCTGGGCCTTAGTCTACTCATCTACAAGATGAGAAATTTGGGATAAATTATCTCAAAGTCAGTCAGAAGTCTTATCTAGTGCTAAATCGTATGGTCCTAACTTATTTTTATATGTATATATTTTTTTCTGTATTAAAGCTTTTTTATTTTTCACAACATGTGGATTGTTCTTCAACATTAGCCCTTGAAAAACCTTATGATCCAATTTTCCCCCTTTTCCTATGCCTTCTCCTAGCTGGCAAGTAGTCTAATATATGTTAAACATGGTAGAAATATGTTAAATCAATATATGTATATATATATATACAATTAGCATGCCACACAAGAAAAATAAAATCAAACCAGTAAGACAGACACACACGCACACACACACGCACACAGACAGAGACAGAGAGAGAGAGAAAATAAAATGCAAGTAAACAACAACAAAAAGTGAAAATGCTATAATGTAAGCCACACTCAGTTCCCACAGCCCTCTCTTTGGGTGTAGTGGCTCTCTTCATCACTAAACAATTGGAACTGGTTTGAAATCATCTCATTATTGAAGAGAGCCATGTCCATCAGAATTGATCACTGTATAATCGTGTTGTTGCCATGTATCAACAACAAAAAAACATTGGAAACAATCCACAACTTTAGCAAAGTTGCAGGATACAAAATAAATCTACATAAATAATTAGCATTTTATACATTATTAAGAAAACCCAACAGCAAGATATACAAAGGGAAATTCCATTTAAAATAACTATTGATAGGATAAAATATTTGAGAACCTATCTGCCAAGGGAAAATCAGCAACCATAAGAGCAAACCTGCAAAACACTTTCCATAAGTGTTTTCCTTATTCCACAAATAAAGTCAGATCTAAACAATTGGAAAAATATCAAGTGCTCTTGGATAGTTCAAGTGAATATAGAAAATATGACAATACTACCTAAACTAATCTATTTATTTAGTGCTATGCCAATCAAACTCCCAATAAATTATTTTAATGACCTAGAAAAAATAATAACAAAATTCATCTGGAAGAACAAAAGGTCAAGAATTTCAAGGGACTTCATGAAAAAAAAAGTAAATGAAGATGCCCTAGCTATATTATATCTAAAACTATACTATAAAACAGCAACAAACAAAACCATTTGGTCTTGGCTAAGAAACAGAACAGTTAATCAGTGGAATAGGAGAGGTTCACAGAACAAAATAGACGATGTTTTGCCAAACCCAAAGACTCTAGCATTTGGGATAAGAATTCACTGTTTGACAAAAACTTCTGGCAAAAATTCGAAACTAGTATGGCAGAAACTAGGCATTGACACTCACATAACACTGTATACCAAGATAAGGTCGAAATGGCTTTGTGATCTAGACATAAAGAAAATGTGCTCCAAATCAGTCTTGATCAAAGAAATGCAAATTAAGACAACTCTGAGATACCACTACACACTTACAAGGTTGGCTAAGATAACAGGAAGAATGGCTGAATAAATTATGGTATATGAATGCTATGGAATACTATTGTTCTGTTAGAAACAACCAGCAGGATGATTTCAGAGAGGCCTGGAGAGACTTACATGAACTGGTACTAAGTGAAATGAGCAGAACCAGGAGATCACTATACACGGAAACAACAAGACTATGTGATAATCATTCTGATGGACATAGTTCTCTTCAATAATGAGATAATTCAAACCAATTCCAATTTTTCAGTGATGAAGAGAGCCAATTACATTCAGCAAGAGGAACATGGGAACTGAGTGTGAACCACACATAGCATTTTTACTCTTTCTGTTGTTGTTTGCTTTCATTTTGTTTTGTCTCCCAGTTTTTTCCTTCCTTCTTGATCCAGTTTTTCTTGTGCAGAAAAATAACTGTGTAAATATGTATACAATATTGGATTTAACATTTATTTTAAAATATTTAACATGTTTTAGACTACCTACCTACCTACCTACACCAAAGGGTGTGGAGAAAGAAGGGATAATTTGGAACAGAAGGCTTTTCAAGGGGCAATGTTGAAATATTACCTATGCATAGTTTTATAAATAAAAAGCTTCAATAAAAATTTAAATTTAAAACATTAAAAAATAATTAAGAATCAATTACCAAGGAGATGGATCATCATCTTTTTAGGGAACAGATGGATCTTCAGTGAAATTAGGGACTTTCATTATTTCTATTGAAAGGACCAGAAATAAACAGAAATTTTTTTATCTTTAAACCCAGAAACCTAGAAAAGTAAACACTGAAGATAAAACAAATTATTAAATTATTTAAAGGTTAAACTGTTAGGAAAATGATACTTGTATCTCTTGAGAAACGTGTTTTTTTTTTGTTTTTTTTTTTGTTTTGTTTTGTTTTTTTTTTTTTTTGCTGGGCAATTGAAGCAAAACATGTACAGAGTGTGGGTATTATTTGATTCTGATGTGATGAAAGAAAAAATATTAAGGGGTAGAAAAAGTGTGGTACTGGAATAAGAAAAAAAAGGGGGAGGTAAAACAACATAGATTAGATTACATGAAGAGGCAGAAACAAAAAAAAAATACAGTAGATGGAAAGAAGTGGAAAAGATGAGCATTGTCTGAATCTTAATTTCCTCAGTGTAGTCAAAAAAAGAATAACAGATTCATTCAGTCACATGTAGAAATTTATCTTTCCATATAAGGAAGTAGGAGGAGAAATAGAAAAGAAAAGAGAGGGGTTGGATAAAAGGGAAGGAAACAATAGAAGAAAGGAGTAAGAGAAGAGAGGAGATGTGATAGAACAAAGGGCAATTGAGAGACAGGATGTTCAGAAACTCAAGACCAGTAAGGATGATGTTTGGTGGAAATAGAGACCAAAAGTATATATAGGGGAGAAAATAAGTTGGAGAGAAATACACACTTGGTAATCATAACTGAATATGAATGGGATGAACTCTCCCATAAAATGTAGAAATCAAAAAAGAGAGAAAAGAATCTATGTGGTGGCAAATAATTGAAAAATATGTAGATGGCCATCATTTAGGTAATGACTGAATAAAGTATGTTGTTTAACACAAATAATAAGTATGATACTACCTAAAAATGTTGATCAAAAAGACAAGCCTAGGTATCACCTTTCAAAAAAATTATCAAAGAAAACTTCTCTGACATTTTAGAATCATGGGGTAAAATGGAATTGAAAAAAATTCACTGATAAGCACCTAAAAGAGATCCCAAAATGAAAATGCTTTGCAATATTATAACCAAATTCCTGAGCTCCCAAGTCAAAAAGAAAATATTGCAAGCATCTAGAAAGAAACAATTGATTATCATGCAACTTCTACCTCAAAAGAACATAAGGCATGGATATTTCAGAGAGCAAAGGCACTAGTATTAGAACCAAGAATCACTCATTCAGCAAAACTGAATATAATTTTTTCCAGGGGGAAAGAAAATTCAAAGAAATAGATAACTTTCAAGCATTCTTTTTGTCCTTTTTCAAAAAGCATTTCAGTTTTCCAAATACATGTAAAGATAGTTTTCAATATTCATGTTTGTAAGACTTTGTGTTTGAAATTTTTCTCCCTCCCTGCCTTACCTCTTCTTTCCCCAAGATAGCAAGCAATTTGATATAGATTAAATGTGTGTAATACTTTTAAACTTATTTCCATATTGTAATATTGTACAAGAAAAATCAAACCAAAAGAGAAAAATTCATGAGAAAGAAAACAAATACATTAAAAAGGTGAAAATATTGTGTTTTAATCCACATTTAGTCTCCATAGTCCTCTCTGAATGCATTTGACATTTTTCATCCTAATTTTATTAGAATTGCCTTTTTAAGCATTTTCAATGAAAAGATTAGGGTTGAATAGAAAATTTGACTTTCAAATACAAGACTCAAGAGAATCATAAAAAGATAAACAGGAAAGAAAATCATAGGGTACTTAATAAGTTTTAACTATTTATCTTCTTACATGGGAAGGTGAAAAATGGAATTCATAAGAACTTTTCCATTATTAGTGTCTATATACACTCAGTAGGCACAGATATAATTTGAATTATAAAGGAATAATATGTTAAAAATAAAGTTAAGTAGTGAAAGAGGAATTTATTGGAAGAAAGGGAAGGGTAGAATGGGGTAAATTATCTTACTTAAAAAGAGAAGAAAAAGCTATTTAAATAGAGTTGAAGAGAGGTTAATTTAGGAGTAATGAGTGAATCTTACTCTCATCAGAATTGGAATAATGCACACATTCACTTTGATATGTAAATCTATCTTACCTTATAGGAAAATAGGAGGGGAAGGGAATAAGGCAAGAGGCAGGGGTGAATAGAAGGGAGGGCAGATTGGGAAGAAGGTAGTTAGAAGAAAAACACTTTTGAGAAGGTATAGGGTAAAAGGGAAAATAGAATAAATGGATAGAGGGACACAGTATTAACAAAAGTAACTGAAAAAAAGTTAAAAGCATTTTTCTCTGATAAAAACCTCATTTCTCAAATATATAGAGAAATGAGTGAAATTTATAAAGATAAAAGACATTTCTCAATTGATAAGTGATTAAATTATCACTTAATTTTCAGCTGAAGTAATCCAATGGAAAAATGAAACAAAATAATTCTGATATACTAACTTATGCCTGCTAGATTGACTAACAGGAGAGAAAAAAAATGACCAATATTCTAGAGCATGTGGGAAAAATGAAACATTAATGCATTGCTGATGGAGTTGTGAAATAATTCAACCATTCTGTACATCAATTTGTACCTACAACCAAAGGACTACAAAATCATGTATACCCTTAGATTTAGCATTACCACTACTAAGTCTGATTCCAAAAATATTTAAAAAACAAAAAAACAAAAAAGGGCTTATATGTTCAAAATATTTATAGCATCCCTTTTTTGAAAGGCTTCTAATTCTTTGGAAGTTATGGAGATATCTATAAATTTGTGAATCACTGACTGAACAAATTGTGGTATGTGATTATTATGTGATACTATTGCACTATACAAAATGATGAGCAGGTTGACCTCATAAAAACTTGAAAAAAACATCCATAAGCTAATACAAAGTAAAATGTACTAAGTACAAAATACAGAATTATTAGAAGATAAGCAACTATGAATGACTTGGCTATTCTCAGTTGGACAATGATCCAAGACAATTTTGAAGGACAGAAGGAGGAAGAGGAAGAGGAGGAGGAGAAAGAGGAACTGATTATTTCTAGGTACAGATCAAAGTATACTTTTTCTACTTTATTTTTCTTTAGGGATTTTTGTCTGTTTTCTTTTACAACATTATTATGGAACATTTTTTTGCATGACTATACCTGTATGATCCATATCATATAATTTGCCTGTCCAATGAGGGCATGTGGGGAAGAATGAAGAAAGATAATTTGAACCTCAAAATTTTTTAAAAAATTGAGTATTAAAAATTGCTTTTACATGAAACTTGGGGAAAATAAAATGCTAAGTAAAAAAAAAGTAGACAAATGTGATTCTATATTTTTATTAACATTCCTCAGTGCTTGGCATGTTCTTCCCCTTACCTCTGCCTCCTAATTTTCTGATTTTCCTCTGGTCTCTATTCACATTCTATTTTTTGCCAGAAACCTTTTCTACTACACTTCAACCCTAACTGAAATTCATGCATACATGGTTTTGCATGTTATCTCCTCCAGTAGAATGTGTTCTTTCATGGACTAAATTATTTGAGGTTTTTTTTTTTTCTTTCCTTTCTTTATATTCCCAGTAAGGAAAGAGGAAAGAAAGGAAATACAGATTTATAACCACCTACCATGAGTCTGGCACTGTGCTAAACACTTCTTAATATTTCTCATTTGATCTTCACAATAATCCAGTGAGGTAAAACCTATTATTATTCCCATTTTGCAATTTTGTTCCAGTTCCAGTTTTGTGAAAAAAAACCCTGAATTAATTATAATTACTTTTGTTAGGTTTTGTGGCTCTGAATTAAAAAGACTCTGCTGGTATGGGCACTCCTTTGTGTGGTAACAAAAAAAGTAGATGATCTTATATGAGAATGTGAATGTCTATTATATACAGTTTGCTTTTCTTTTCAATATATAAATTCAACATGTAATTTGCAAAAAGAAAAAGAGCAAAGAAATGATGCCTCGACTTCCTTATTAGAATTATTAATATTACTATTGCTAATGTTTCTTTTGATATTTTATCAAGTAACATTAGCTTGGCTGCCATGTCTAAATCCACTTTGGAAAAGATATTCACTGATGAATAAGCCACTGTAAAGTCATGAATTTATAATATGCATTGGCTCACACAAGTATTAAAGGAGCTAGCTGGGCAAGGCTAATCTAGCATGAAATTTCTGATGTTATTATTTTTTTTTCTTTTAAGGCCCAAATGTGCACTAGGAAGGGATAGAATTAAAAAAGAACTGATGGCTCTTTTTAAACTCTAATTTCTATAATTTTGTAATAATCTTCAGTTTCCCCTCCCTTTCTCTTTTTCTACCCTTTATATTCCCTGCACTTTCTAGGTATTGATCAGTCAACTAATAAACTTTCATTAAACATTCATTATGTGCCACCCATTGAAGCAAAGTGCTGAAGACACAAGAAAAGACAAAACCAATCCCTAACCTCAATGAGCTTACATTGTAATCAGGGAAAGAAAATGAAACAAACAATGTGCCTATATATTTAAACATTTATAGAGTAGACAGTATAGAATTTATAGATGACTGTTAAAGTAAAGAGAATGACATATTGACTGTTAAAAATTATTTGAATAAAGTCTAGGGATTTCCATTCTGAACTTTATGGATGAAAAATGATGCCCTGATTTTACAATTATATCTGGGATAGATGTGAATGTGACCAAGATTGTGAAGGCAAATGAAGAAGTTTCTTAAAATAATGGAATTTTCATCCAGGGAGAAAAAAAACAAATAAATATACTTTTTGAGAGTAACTCTAGCAATAGGCCTTATAAAGTGAAATAACATATATATATATAGATATGTAATATACATATATATAGAAAGAGATCCAAATGTATATTGTGTATGTACACATAGATCATATATATAACACAAATATAATATGTGTATATATGTATGCATATATATGTATATATCTATACACACAGAAATATAGACATATATACTCACTATATGTATAGATACATGAATTATATATACAATATGTATATATATATATTTATTCATAAGTTCTGTTAAGAATTTTAAAGATGTGTGTGTTTTTTTGTTTGTTTGTTTGTTTTTGTGTGTGTGAATAAATTGGGGTTAATTGACTTGCCCAGTGTTACACATCTTGAAAGTGTTGCATGTCTGAGGCCACGTTTAAACTCAGGTCTTCTTGACTCCAAAACTAGTTCTCTATCCACTGCACCTCAAAGTTTATCTTAAGAACTTTAAAATTGATTTTATGACATGGGAAATATTGGCACATGACCACTCATATAGCATACCTTCATCGGAAAAAGTTCTATGCTCCATGAGCAAAGCAGAATTGAATTAGCTCAAAAAATGTGAAATGCACCAAATTAGAGAAGCCACCTCAAATTTTCAATGGAATTATTTGTGCCTGACCTGTGGGAGAGCATTCTAAGCTTTTAGTGGTCTGATCAGCCACAATCAAATATACTGTAACTCAACTCAAACATAGGGATGTCATTTTGGTCCTCTTCAAGAATGAAGAACAACCTGAATCAACCCACAAACTTATTACTTTGCTACATGTGTGTGAAAAGATCTTTAAAGCTCTTATTAGACAAACCATCAAACCATTCCCTGATGCACCAGAATGACTCACAGCAGACCATCTTGTCTTATATCCAAGCACATGGCTTTGGAATTACAGTTTTTAAAAAATATTTGGCATGAACACTTATACCTTATAAATAAGCAAATTTTGCAAACCAAGCCTTGACATATTGTTATGTTGCTTATCTAGGAAAAAAAGTGAAGAAATATCCATAACAAAGATTAAATCTGAAAATATGTGTAGCTTTTCTGAGAGTCTGTTGTTAAATATTTACCAGCAAAATCCTTCCTTGCTGTGAAAAATTTAGGTTTAATGAAATTAAATGACTTGCCTACAGTTTCATAGAAAGAAAGAATCAGAAGTAGGACTTAAACTCCTTTTTGGACTTGAAAGTTAGTTGTTCCTTCATTGCTTCTTTCCCTGGAAAGCTTTCTTCTCCTCAGACTTGGCATGAAGTAGCAAATTTAGCACATTTAAAGTTTTCCATGTTTCCCACTTCCTGCTTGGCATCCTACCATGGTGACTTCAAGAAAAATTCTGAGATTAATGATCATCCTCTTTTCTTTACCCTCTTGCTTTCTGATAATATAATAGAGGCTAGCTAATTTAGGAAAGCCTCTTTGGCACACCAAATTGTTGCCCATTCATGAATGAGGCTGTAACTCTCAAGTGGACGGAGGATGAGGCAGGATTTCAGTAAGACTTTTTTTTTCCCCCCAAGATCTAATTTTTTCCTGTGAATAGTAGTTGTTGCCATGCCAAGCTTAGGTGACACAGCCTCACATTCAACAAAAGAATTTCTCCAATCACAGAGTTTGCATGCAATCCTTGTTGAGCTAACTGCGCTGGTTTGTAAGAGATGATTAATCATGAAAAAAATTAGCTAGGATCTTGCTTAACTGCATAAAGTGTTACCACCTTCTCTTTCAGTTTATTCAATAACAAATGAGTAAGGCTTTACCCACAAATAGAGTCAGTAAGTGAAGTTCTAATCTCCCATGGTTTTGTCAATCAGAAATTCATGTGTGCATTATTGATAAATGAATTCCTTTCAAAAATTTTAAAATCCTTAAAATTTATGCTATGAGACAGTGTGAATTATTTCCAAAGGAGCTTGCAATAAACCAATCATTAAATCTGTCTGGTTTTCAGTTTCTTCAATGATAAAATAAGTATAATACTTTGCAGTATCTACTTCATAGGCTGTTGTGAGAACAGTGATTTGTAAACCCTAAAGTGATATATAAAGCTAATTGTTGACATAACTTCCTTTAATAAAAAAAAATTCTTTTCTTTCTAGTTTCTAACTCAGGGGGAGGGGAGACTTTGATTTTTTCCTCATATAAGAACTGTAATTTTGACAAACAGGACACATCAGGGCTAGATTCTAAGAAAGATGTCAAAATAGGGAACCATTGTGTAGCCAGTGAATAACAAGGGAACACTGAGTAAATGTGGAAGAGGGATCTCTACAATAAAGCATGAGAAGTCCAGAGGCAAGCCACCTACTCTGCAATATTTCATTAAAACTGTAGTGACAATATTGACTCTGATCATCTTAGAAGACTCAAAAGTTATCCTGGTTACAAATATATAAAATAACATTGTTTATGTCAATTTGCCTACAGTAGCTTTCACAAACATTTTAATAAATCTCATTTAAAACTCTTGACAATGTTATACCACTTTAGATATGAAGAAACTGAGCTCTCAAACACAAAACATATGCACACAGTTCCCTGTTTCACAAATGGAGAATATATCCATGGAAAGGGGGTATAACTGTTTGTATCAATGAGGATAAAGTATAGGGAAGAATTAATGTGTATTAAGGACAATCAGATATCAGAATATGAATTTAAATATCCAAAATGTACAGTTCCTCGTCTTAGAAACAGAAACAAAAGAATCTATCATGATCAAATACTATTAGAATCATCTCACCTCAGAATTGAAGGGAACTCAGAGACCTTCTAGTCCATCTTATAACTGATTGAAAATCTTTTCTGTGAAATGGTCAATGAAGGATGTACCAAAAATTTTTATTTAAAAACCTAGGAATTCATGTAATGGATAGAATTGTATGCAGAAAGGCAAGAAGACCTAGGTTGAAGACCTGTAAACAGGTATTTACTATTTATCTAGGGCAAAATCAAAACCTCTCCCAAATGCCCTTTCTTGATTTGTAATTTTATATTCAAAAATAGAGGCAAAAGCTACTTTTCAACATTCACCTTTACAAAACTTTTTTTTTTCTTTTGCCATTCTCCCCATCCCGTCAGCAAGTAATCCAATATATATTAAACATGTGCAATTCCTCCATACATAATTTCATGATTATCATAATGCACAAGAAAAATCAGATAAAAAATAAGAAAGAAAACAAAAAGCAAGCAAACAAAAAGGTGAAAATACTACAATTTGATCCTCTGGATGCAGATGGCTCTCTCTACTACATTTCTACTGGAAATGGCTTGAATCATCTCATTATTGAAAAAAGCCACGTCCATCAGAGTTGATCATCACACAATCTTGGTGTTTCTTTGTATGATGTTCTCATGATTCCACTCACTTCACTTAGCATAAGTTCATGTAAGTCTCTTCAGACCTTTTTTTATTCTGGTGATATATAGAGCAGTAATATTCCATAACATTCATATACCATAATTTATGCAGCTCTTCTCCAGCTGATGTGCAACCCCTCAGTTTCTAGTTCCTTGTTACTAAAAAATAGTGATACTAACAACATTTTTGTGCATGTGGGTCCTTTTTCTCTTTTTATGACCTCTTTGAGATACAGGCCCAGTAGAGACACAGCTGGATCAAATAGTATGGTCAGTTTGATAGCCCTTTGGCCACAATTCCACATTGCTTTCCAAAATAGTTGGATCAGTTCACAACTTCACCAATAATGAATGAGTGTCCCAGTTTTCTCACATCCCCTCCAACATTTATCATTATCTTTCCTGTCATCTTAGCCAACCTGAGTGGTACCTCAGAGTTGTCTTAATTTATATTTCCCAGATCAATAGTAATTTGGAGAATTTTTTCCTATAACTAAAAATGGTGTTAATTTTGTTGACTGAAAGTTATCTGTTCATATCCTTTAAATATGTATCAATTGAAGAATGGTTTGTATTTTTATAATTTTTGTAGGTATTTTAGAAATGAAACCTTTATCAGAACCCTTGGATATAAATTTTTTCCCGTTTTTGTTTCCTATTCTAATCTTGTCTGCATTGATTTTGTTTATACAAAAATGTTTTCATTTTTAAACAGTATTCTATTTTTACAAATACAGGCAAAGATAATTTTCAACATTCAACTATACAAAACCTTGTGTTCAGATTTTTTTCTCCCTCTCTCCACTCCCCCCACATAGCAAAACAATCCAATAAAGGTTAAACAGTGCAATAGTTCTAAACATATTTCCATATTTGTCATGCTGAGCAAAAAAAAATAATCATATCAAATGGAGAAAGAAAACTGCAAGACAACTAACACACAAGAACAACAAAAATATAAAAACACTATTTGATCCACATTTAGTATCTATAGTTTTGTTTCCAGATATGGATCACACTTTCCATTACAAGTCTATTGGAATTGCCCTGAATCATTTCACTATTTAAAAGAATAAAGTCCATCACAGAATACTGTTCATTTTTTAAAATGTTCTGTATAAAATATTCTTCAATTCAAAGGTGCCTTTCTTAAGATGGTGTTGTGTATATTTGTGCATAAATTGTTTTTGTTTGTGACTTAGTAAATAGAGTCCTTGGTATTTAGTTCATTTTTAAAACTTTTTTCCCCCTACAAGTCCATCAACACATGTTGATCATAATATTCATGCTAAGAATATATTTCATGTGGAAATCTGCATCCAAATTGGGAGAGAGAGATGTTGGTCATCCAAATATTTAGGGGGAAAGGAGGAATATATTAGGCTTAGAGTAAGACTTCCTCTTGTTTCCTTGCTTTGAAGACCCTGGCCAAATGTAACTCTACATGATATGGTCTCTTGCTCTTGATGGATCTGCCAATAAATCATATTTTATAGTCAAAGTAGAAAAAGCATTCCAACTTCTGAGACAAATTCAGGGAATGTGATTCAGTCTGATCTCACATTCTTTATACTTCCAACCAAAATCTATTAGAGTACATTAGAAATATTGATCTAGATCCTGAGTAGGGAACATCACATTATGATTCTGGAGGAAACAGAGAAGAAAAATAATGACAGGGAATATATAGGGGAAAATTTACTCATTTTTCTATTTCTCCCATTTAGGAAAGATATAACTATAATTATATCTAGTTTGCTTTTGCTTTGTTTAAAATCAGAATTGCTACTCCTACTCCAGCCTTTTATCCCTACTCTATATGTATCTCTATATTTTAAATATGTTTCTTGTAAACAACATTTTGTAAGGTTTTGGCTTTTAATTCAGTCTGCTATCCCCTTCCATTTTAAAAGGAAAGTTCATTCCATTCGTATTCACTGGTAAGATTACCAACTCTGTATTTCCTGCCTCATATTTCTCCAGGTTATTTTCCCCTCTCTTTTTTACTCTTTCCCTCCTTTCCAGTGCTTTGTTTCTGACCATCACCTTCCTCAATCTGCCCTCCTTTTTCTCAATCTCTTTCTTATCTATTTCCCTTTCTATTTCTGCCCTCCCTTTTCTTAGACTCCTCCTGAATTCTTTTCTTTTATAAAGCTTTTCTTTTATTTTCAAAACACATACATAGACAGTTTTCAACATTCATCCTTTCAAAATCTTTTGTTCCAATCTCCTTTCCCCAACCTCTGCCTAGACAGCAAGTAATCCAATATATATTTAAATATGTGCAAATCTTCTATACATATTTTCACAATTATTATTTTGCACAAGAAAAAATAGAACTAAAAAGAAAAACAAAAACGAAAACAAAAAAACAAAAACAAAAAACACGAGAAAGAAAACAAAATTCAAGAAAACAGTAAGAAAAAGAAAGTAAAAATACCATGTTGTGGTTCTTACTCAGTCCCAACAGTCCTTTGGGTGCTGATGGCTATTTCCATCACAAGACCTTTGGAACAAGCCTGAATCACTTCATTATCAAAAAGAACCATACCCATCAGAACTGATCATTGTATTTATTGTTCCTGTGTACAATGTTCTCTTTGTTATACTCACTTCACTTAGCATCAGTGCATGTAAGTCTGTCCAGGCCTTTCTTAAATTATCCTGCTTATCATTTTTATAGAACAATAATATTCTATAATATTCATATACCATAACTTATTCAGTCATTCTCCAGCTGATGGGCATTCACTAATTTTCCAGTTTTTTGCCACTAAAAAAAGGGCTGTTTCAAACATTTGTATACATTTTCCCTTTTTTATGCTCTCTGGGATACAGGATCAGAAGAGAAAATGGTGAATCAAAAGGCATGCACTTTTGATAGCCCTTTAGGCATAGTTCCATAAATCCTTCAGAATGGTTGTTTCAGTTCACAACTCCACCAACAATGACTTAGTGACCAAGTTTTCTCACATCTCCGATATTCTTTTCTAATTTTTCCTGTCACAAGCCAATCTGAGAGGTGTATAGTGGTACCTAAGAGTTGTTTTAATTTGCATTATTTTGATCAATAGTGATTTTGAGCATTTTTCCTATGACATTTAATTTCTTCCTCTGAAAATTGTCTGTCCATGTCCTTTGACCATTTCTCAATTGGAGAATACATGCATTCTTACAAATTTATATATATATATATATAAAATATATATATATATATATATATATATATAAAATATATATATATATATGTATATATATATATATATGTATATATATATATATATACATATATATATATATATATATATATATAAATTTCAGAAATGAGACCTTTATCAGAAACACTGGCTGTAAAAATTTTCCCAGGTTTGCAATTCCCTTTTAATCTTATGTCTGTTACTTTTGTTTGTGCAAAAACTTTTTGATCTAATATTATCAGTTTTCTATTTTGCCTTCCATGGTATCATGTTCTCTAGTTCTACTTTGGTCATAAATTATCCCTTACTCTCTTGATTTGTTTATTGTACCATCCTTTATGCACAAATCAAGTATCCATTTTGACCTTCTTTTGGTATTGGCTATGAGATACAGGGTTATGCTGAGATTCCGAAATATAATTTTCCAGTTTTTTCAGTGATTTTTCTCAGAGTGACTTCTTATTCTAAAAGCTGTAATTTAGGGACTGATAAAATCCTAGATTACTATAGACCTTGATTACTATCTGCCTTGCCAGGAGCCCCTCTGTGAGGATTCGTGACTGCCTTGGGGCTAGAGGTTAAGCAGAAAAAATATCACTGTCCCACCCCCCCTCCCCCCAACAAAAGCCTGCTTTGAGTATTAGCAGTTGCCCTATCTCTCACCATAATGGAAGTGTCTCTGCCTGGGCAGCACAGTCAAGCTGGGGAAATTCCACCACCCCAGGCTGAGCCCCCCACCTGTGCAAATAAGAGGCTGCCCCAGCTAAGCCCCTGTATAGGCCCCCAACAAGAGCCTCCAGCTTCAGAATGCCGGGAAGAGCTGTGTTATGATCTGTGCTGAGTCACTTCAGGTCTTGGGTGGGCACAGTCAGATCCTCTCAGGCTCTGGTGTCCCTTAGTGTACCCTCTACCCTAGGCTCCAATCTCTCTGCTCATCCACTACTCTGCCACCAAAGCAAAGTAGTCAGGGTGTGGCAGAGAGCTAGCTCTATGTAAACCTTCCAACCACAGAGGATACCCCACTCCCGATTCTATCCCTGCCCTGTGCTGGTATACTCCCGCCACACAGGACAAACTTTTACTGGCAATATTCCAGATTATCTTTGGGTTGGTGAGTTGTTGTACTTCCAATCTTTGTGATCCTTACCAGTCTAGCGCTATTTTTGAAGCTGATTTTAAAAATTGGTAATGAGGATGAGAGGAGCTCAGAATCTAAGGTGTGCCTTCTCCGCCATCTTGGCTCCGTCCTCCACCTCTATAGTTATTTTAAATGGAATTTCCCTTTCTATCTCTTGCTGATGGGTTTTGCCAGTAATGTATAGAAATGCTGATGATTTATTTGACTTTATTTTATATGCTACAATTGTGCTAAAGCTGTAAATTATTTACACATTTGTGGATGATTTTCTAGGACACATCATCATATCATCTGCAAAGAATGATAATTTTTTTTCATCATTGTCTATTATAATTCCTTTAATTTCTTTTTTTCTTTTCTTATTGCTAAAGACAACATTTTTAATATAATGTTAAATAATAGTAATGATAATGGGTATCCTTATTTTCCCCCTGATCTTATTGGAGAAAGCATGTAGCTTCTCTCCATTACAAATAATGCTTGCTGTTGATTTTAAACAGATACTACTAATTACTTTATTTAAGGTTTCTTTATCTCTATGCTCTCTACTGTTTTTAATAAGAAAAAGGTTTTTCTGCATCTATTGAGATTATCATATGATTTCTGTTTGGTTTTTTATTGGTCAATTATGGTAATAGATTTCCTGATATTGTACCAGCACTGCATTCCTGGAATAAATCTTACTTTGTCATAAGGTATTGTCTGGCTGATAAGTTTCTATAATCCTTTTGCTACTATATTATTTAAATTTTTGTATCAATATTTATTAGGGAGATTGGTGTAAAATTTTCTTTTTTATGTTTTGGCTCTTCCTAGTTCATATATCAGTAACATATTTGTGACATAGAAAGAAGTGACAGGACTCTAGTTCTATTTTTTCCAAGTAGTATTGGGATTAATTATTTTTAAAATATTTGGTAGAATTCACTTGTGAATCCATTGGCCCTGGAGATTTTTTCCTATGGAATTCATTCATGGTTTGTTCAATTTGTTTTTCTAAAATGGACTAGTTACACAATTTATTTCCTCTTCTGTTAATCTGGACAATTTATATCTTTGTATATATTCAACCATTTTGGTTAGATTGTCAGTTTTTCTGTCATACAGTTGGGTAAAATAGTACCTAATTATTGTTTTAATTTCTTTTTTATTGCTACTAACATCTCACTTTTCATTTTTTGATGCTGGTGATTTAATTTCCAAGTAGATTTTAGTCAATCTTTCCCTTTCCCTTTATTGAATATAACTTTTATAGCATTGTTTTCTGAAAAGGAAGCATTTACTATATCTGCCTATCTCTATTTGATTGCATGAATTTTATATCCTAATACATGGTCAGTTTGTGTGTAAGAGCTATGTACTGCCAAGAAAAATATAATATCCTTCTGTCTCCATTCAAATTTTACCATACATAACTTTTATAAAATTTCATTTACCTTCTTAATTTTTTTCTTATTTATTTTACATTTTGATTTATCTAGTTATGATAAAAAAAAGTGTGAGATACCCCACTAGTATGGTTTTACTGTCTAATTCTTCTTGCAGTTCACTTAGTTTCTCCCCTAAAATTTTGGATGCTATACAACTTGGTGCATATAGAATTAGTACTGATATTGTTTCATAATGTAGGTACCCTTTATCAAAATGTGATTTCCTTCCTTATCTCTTATAATTAGATCTGTTTTTGATTTTGCTTTATCTGAAACCAGGATCACCACCCCTGCTTTTTTTTTTTTTTTTTTTTTTTTTTAACTTCAGCTCTGAAGCATAATAGATTCTGCTAAAGTCTTTTACCTTTATTCCGTATGTATCATTCTACTTTAAATGTTTCTTGTAAACAACATATTGTAGGATTCAGATTTTTAATCCAGTCTGCTATCCATTACTACTTTATGAGAGAGTTCCTCCCATTCATATTCACAGTTAAAATGACTAACTCTGTATTTCCCACCATCTTATTTTATCTAAGTTTTTTTTTTCTATTTCTTTTCCTTTCCCCTCTTCCCCAGTGTTTTGCTTCTGACTACCACCTTCCTCAATCTGCCCTCGCCTTTTACAGCCCCCTTTCTTATCTCTTTCCCTTTCTACTTCTGTTCTCCTTTCCATTACCCTTTTCCTTTCCTTTTCCCTTTTCCCTACCATTTCCATATAGAGTGAGATAAGTTTTCTCTATCACACTAAATTTGTTTGAGATTCTCTCTTGGAGGCAAATCCAATGAGATTAACATTTACTTAGTGGTCATCCCCTTCCCTTCTTTTCCTCAAATTTAGTAGGTCTTTTTTTTAACCTCATTCTGTGATGTAATTTACCCCATTTCATATTCCATTTCCTCTTCTTCCAGTACAATCAATTTTCCTTCCCTACCTTCTTTTTTATATCATCTCAAAAAAATCAAATTATATGTAAATCCATTAAGTATACCCCTAAAAAGATTCATTTCTGAAGAGTTAAACATATTATCTTCCTTCCAAGAGAGATTTGTGAAAAAGACCAACTAATATCCTTTATGCTCTCTCTGGAAACAATTTGCCTCAGGGTATGAGATCTGTTCTCTGTCTCTATAAAAGATATATATGTTGAGAGCTCTTTTTGCTTTTTTATTGACTTTTAAAGGTTGAGATCTGCTCTTGGGGAAAAGGGGATATTGTCCTAAGTCGCCTCTACTGGCAACAATGGCTTTACATTGCCCTGAAGCTAGTACTGCTAACTTCTTTCCTGTGTTTAGTGGATGTGGCCAAGTTCCATGTATTTCTGGGTTACAGAGGTTCACTTCTTACATTTGTAGTTGTACTGGATATCTTACAGGTAGTTTGCTGATCCACTGGCTTCTGAACTAGGACAGAGGAGCCAAAACTACTATATTTTGACTGAAATCCTCCTCATAGATTCCCCTATGTGTGGACATCACATTGTCCTGTGCCTACACTTGACCACCTCCATCTCACCATCCCATGTTCAATTGAAGCAGATCTTTGCTGAAGTTCTTCCAAAATATCTTATTCTAAAAAGTTATTACACAATAAATATTGGGTATGTTATCACTCCAAAACCAATTCAGGGGGCTTGATCTGATGTTGGACCTGAGGGAAACCAGGAGAAACTGTGTGTACTCTCTGCCACCTTGGTTCCACTCAACATATCCTCTTCCTATATAAGGACATAAACACTTTAATGTGTAAACATAGGTTTTTTTTTTCCTTCCTTTTTTTACTTTTTTATACTCCTCTTGAATTCTGTACTGAAAGGTCAAATTTTATGTTCAGCTCTGAACTTTTCATGAAAAATAAATGAAAATTTCCAATTTCATTGAATGTCCATCTTTTTCACTGAAAGATAATGCTTAATTTTTCTAGACGATTTATTCTTGTTTGCAGTCCAAGCTTCTTTGCCCTCTGGAATATCATATCTTGGTCATTTCAGTCTTTTAAATTGGAAACTGCTAGGTCCTGAGTAATCCTGATTGTGGCTCCTCAATATTAGAATTGTTTCTTTCTGGATACTTGAAGTATTTTTCCTTTACTTGATAATTCTGAAATTTCAATATGATATTGCTTGGAGATTTCATTTTGGCATTTCATCAGGATATTGGTACAAATCACTATTGATCAGAGAAATGCAAATTAAGACAACTCTGAGATATCATTACACACCTGTCAGATTGGCTAAGATGACAGGAACAAATAACGATGAATGTTGGAGGGGCTGTGGGAAAACTGGGACACTGATGCATTGTTGGTAGAGTTGTGAAAGAATCCAACCATTCTGGAGAGCAATCTGGAATTATGCCCAAAAAGTTATCAAAATGTACATACCCTTTGACCCAGCCATACTACTACTGGGCTTATATCCCAAGGAAATACTAAAGAAGGGAAAGGGACCTGTATGTGCCAAAATGTTTGTGGTAGCCCTTTTCATAGTGGCTAGAAGCTGGAAGATGAATGGATGTCCATCAATTGGAGAATGGCTGGATAAATTATGGTATATGAATGTTATGGAATATTATTGTTCTGTAAGAAATGACCAACAGGAGAAATACAGAGAGGCTTGGAGAGACTTACATCAACTGATGCTAAGTGAAACAAGCAGAACCAGAAGATCATTATACACTTCAACAATGATACTGTTCGAGGATGTATGCTGATGGAAGTGGATTTCTTCAACATAGAGAAGAGCTAATCCAATTCCAATTGATTAATGATGGACAGAATCAGCTACATCCAGAAAAGGAACACTGGGAAATGAGAGTAAACTGTCATTTTTACCTTCTGAATCCAATTCTTCCTGTGCAACAGAAATTCGGTTCTACACACATATATTGTATGTAGAATATACTGTAATATATTTAACATGTATAAGACTGCCTGCCATCTGGGGGAGGGGGTTGGGGGAGGAAGGGAAAAAAATCTGAATAGAAGTAAGTGCAAGAGATAATGTAAAAAATTACCCATGCATATGTACTGTAAAAAAATTATAATTATAAAACAAAATAAAAAATTAAATAAAAAGAAAAAAAAAAGGATATTGGTGGATTTTTTCAATGGCCATTTTACCCTTTGTTACTAGGACATTAGAGCAGTTCTCCTTGATGATTTCTTGAAACATGCACTCAAGGATTTTTTTTTTTTTATCATGGGTTTCAGCAAGTTCAATAATTCTTCAATTGTCTCTCTTCGATCTCTTTTCCTGTTCAGTTATTTTTCTAATGAGGTATTTTATATATTTTCTTCTATTTTTAATTTTTTTTCATTTCATTTGACTGATTCTTGATGTTTCACTGAGTCATTCACTTCCATTTATTCAATTCTAATTTTTAGTGAATTATTTTCTTCAGTTAGTCTTTCTTAACCTCTTTTTCCATTTGGCCAGCTGAACTTTTAAATGAGTTCTTTTGTTTTGGAATTTTTTTTTCATTTCACCAATTCTATTTTTAGGGGTTTTTTCTGTTCCCATTTCACCAACTCTTATTTTTCAAGTAGTTGTTTTCTTAATCCATCTCACCACATCTGTTTTAAGAAATTATTTTCTTTTTTGGTTTTACCAAATATATTTTTAATGAGTGATGGTCCTTAGACAATTTTTGTGTTTGCTTTTGTAAAGTTTTCATTTCTGTTCCCCATTTTTCTTCTCTCCTGAATTCTTCCAAAAGTGTGTTTTTTTTTTTTTTTTGAGTTGGAGAGCAACTGATATAACTTTGAGGCTTCATCTGGAGATATTTTGACTTTAGTATCCTCAGTGTTTGAGGTCTGTTCTTCCTGTCTCTATAATTGCTATCTATGGTCAGATCTCTTTTTGGTTTTTTGCTCATTGTTAAGAAGGAAGTCTGCTTTTATGACAAAGGGAAGATTGTCCCAACCCTCCTCTACAGAATACAGTGCCTTCACACTGCCCAAGGGTCAGTGTATGCTGTCTTTCTTCCCTTACTGGGTGAGCATGGCCAAGCCCTCCTTGTTATATTTGGGATCTGAGATTCACTATTTGTTTGTTATTGCATTGGAGGTCTCACAGCTTATTTACTGATCTATGATTTCTAACCTAGCACAGAGTAGCCAATGCTTCTCTATTTTTGCTAAGAGCCTTCCATTAGATTCCCCTGGCAAGCAGAGAACTCTCTCCCCTTGGCTTCTATGTGTTACATTTATGCTGGGCCACCTTCCTTCTCCAACTGGTGGAGACAGGCCTTTTTTGAAATTCTTCCAAAATATTTTCTGCTATAAATTTGTTATACTCCAAATATTTATTTTCATTGGTTAATTTCAAATGCAATCTACATGATCATCTCTTATATCTCTAAGAAATGTTATAGAGAGGATTCTTTTTCTACTGTGAATTGAACTAAAAGATTTTAAAGAACTACTCTAACTCCCGGAGCAGAAAAAAAAATTAAAATTATACTCCTTGATGACAGAATATTATTTGTGTAAAACTATATGCATTAGTTTTACACACACACACACACACACACACACACACACACACACACACACACACACGAAACTGTTACTATATATTTAAGAGGCTTTGGCAGGTGAACCCAGAATTGGCTGGGTGAGATACTGAGATCTGGTTAGGTGGGAAAGGAGACCTTCAGTCTCTGGGTGCTGACCCCAACCTTGCCCACCTCCTCCACTCTTCCCAAGCTTTTAGTCTCATCTTTTGAAGGAGGAAGACTGTGCAATGAGCAACAATGAATACCAGGAGAAGAAGCTGGAAGCATTACATTCTATTTATGAAGGCAATGAAAATTTCACAGATCTAATTTTAGTTTCATTTCAATATAAGATGGAAATGGTGACTCTAGTACTTTTTTTTTAATAGAAATTTCTCAAAAAATATACTTCCAGTTTCAGTCATACCTATGAATGCTTTTTTCAATAATGCCATGAAGAATTTGAAGTTAATCTTGGAACTGCAATATCATAGATATTGTTTAAATTTGCCAAGGATAATAAAGGGCAATTCATGGGAAATCATCATCCTATTCATTCTATAACATCAATTTCAACCTGTAATGTTGCTTCTTTAAGTAAAAAATAGTTAATAAAGAACTTTCAGAAATTCAGAAACAGAATCTGGAAAACAATACATCACAAACATGAATTTCCATGAGGCTGGAACTAAATTGATGTAGTTAAGCATTTAAGTACATTTGATTCTAAAGATGATAAAAATGAAAGAAACTTGATACAAGAAAGCATAATTTTTAATATAATAAAATGATTTTTTTCAGTATTCTTCTGATAAAGTGGAACTTTATAAAGCATTACTTTTTACATATCTCCTAAATAATTAGATCACAAATTAAGTTGTTGTTATTTTATTATTCTCACAAGCTTGCCTAAAAGAAGGGTAAAACATGTCACCAGGAATGTGCAGTGTCCTTTCAGTAGTTTCTTAAGTTTTATAGATGACCAAACTTCAATAAGAATAAATATTAATATAAACACTATAAAGTTATTCTAGCATATTATTCTAGCATACATCTTTAGGAGTGGGGGAATGTAAAGACAATCAGAATAAAGCTGCTTACCAAGCATACTCTTTTCAAATCTTTATCCCAGTAGAGAAAGTAGTAAAAGTGAAGTTATTTGGCAGCATTGCCTATATTAATAGATTTGCTGTTCATCCCCTTGGAGTACTGATATTTAAATTGCTTCAAAGAAAGCTAGTGGTTGAGCAATACTGTATTCTTTTCATATAGTTCAAACCAGTATATAATTACTTTGCCTGTTTTTTGGTTTTTGTTTTTGTTTTGTTTTGTTTTTTTCAGAAAATTGCTGTCTTCTCACAGATAAATCTAAATTATATTTTATCAATATTGATATATTATAAGATTTAAACAAGAGGTTTTCATAAAAATAGGTTAAGAAAAAAATGAAACTAATTCTGCCAGACTCATTTGAAAGAATATAGTACAGGTGTTCTCTCTCCTTTTTAAAAAATATCCTGAATGAGGGGGTAAAAGAGGCTTTGGCATTTTGAAGAGTTACAGTGTAAATATCATAATATAGAACAATATAGAATACTTGAAGTACTGATGGTTATTCTAGAGAAACTGTTAAAGACAATGTATGAAGAGAAACTAAGTAAATTAATAAAGACAAGGTTGAGAGAATATATTTATTGATATAATTTATTTTTCTTCTTAGAAAGAAACATCATAAAACATTCCTTGAATAGTTTGTAAAGAAATTTAAAAATTTTAGGTATTATTCTGAAAAGTTACTTGTCATGATTCACAAGAAACTGAAAAAGGAAAAAGAAAAAATATATTTTATGAGTACTATTTAATCCTTCTATTTCACATAAGAGAGAATTATTTTTCTAAAGCTTTTTTCTTTTCAAAACATGCACAGATGATTTTCAAAAATTCAACCTTGCAAAACTATATGTTTCAAAAATGTTTCCCTCTCTTCCTCTCCTCCTCTAGATAGCAAGTACTCTGATATAGATGAAATATATTTCTTCTATACATATTTCCCCAATTATCAAGCTGCACAAGAAAAATCAGATCAAAAAGGGAAAAAAAAAGAAAGAAATAAAAATGCAAGAAAACAAGAAAAAGAGTGAAAATACTATGTTATTGTTAGGATTACAAGCTGAGAACTCAATGGGGCTTGGGGAAATACTTCAACCAATGAACTTGCTCCCTCAGAATTCCAAAGGTGTAAACTCCCTTTAAAGGCCTGAACCAAAGGTGTGAGTTCTGAGCCAGAGAACTGTCCAGACAACCTGAGTTCTCACCTTGTAATCCTAACATATTATGATTCACACTCACACTCAGGTCACTCAGTGCTCTCTTTGGGTGCAGATAGTTTTCTTCATCACAAGACTATTAGAATTAGGCTGAATTATCTCTTTGTTGAAAAGAGCCTAGTCCATCAGAATTAATCTTTGTATAATTTTCTTGTTGCAGTTATCTACTGCTTTTACTCACTTCACTTATCATCAGTTAATAAAAGTCTTTCCAGGCCCCTCTAAAATCATCCTGCTAGTCATTTCTTATAGAACAACATTATTTCATAACATTAATAAAACATAATGCATTCAGCCATTATCCAACTGACGGACTGATGGGCATCCACTCAGTTTCTAATTTCTTGCCACTACAAAAAGGGCTGACACAAGATTTTTGCACATGTGAGTCCCTTTCTTTCCTTTATCTCTTTAGGATATAGACTCAGTAGAGACACTGCTGGATCAAAGGGAATGCACAGTTTGGTAGCTCTTTCAGCATAGTTCCAAATTGCTCTCCAGAATGGGTGAATCACTTCACAATTACATATAGCTTATTAGCATCCCATTTTTCAATACCCCCTTCAACATTTCTAATTCCCTTTTGCCTGTCATCTTAGCCAAACTAAAAAGATATGTAGAAGGTCCTCAAAATTGTCTTAATTTGCATTTCTCTGATCAATAGTGATTTAGAGCACCTTTTCATATGACTAGAAATTAATTTAATTTCTTAATCTGAAAATTGTTCATGTCCTTTGGGCCATTTTTTTATTTGGAGAATGGTTTGAATTCTTATAAATGTGAATCAATTCTCTCTCTCTCTCTCTCTCTCTCTCTCTCTGTATATATATATATATATATATATATATATATATATATATATGTATATAGACATATAGACATGCATACATACATAATGGTTAATTTCTAATAGAATAAGTTGAGAAGATATATATATATATATACATATATATATATACATATATATATATATATATATATATATATATATATATAAACATTAATAATGTACATCATTTCTTCTTTGGACACAAGTTCTTTCCTTTTTCACAGATCTAAGAGGAAAACTATGCTTTGTTCTTCTAATTTGCTAATAATATTGCTCTTTATTTCTAAAGTATAAACCCACTTTGATCTTATCTTGGCATATAAGGTGTTTGGTGTGGGTCAATGCCTAGTTTCTGCCATACAAATTTCCAATTCTCCAACAATTTTTGTCAAATAGTGAGTTATTATCCCAGAAGCTGGAATCTTTGGATTTATCAAACTCTAGATTACTATAGTCTTTGACTATAGTGAATTGTGACCTTAACCTAGTCCACTGATTAACTATGTTGTTTTTGGCCAGTAGCAAATTATTTTGATGACTCCTGCTTTATAATATAGTTTTAGATCTTTTATTCTTCCAGATTAATTTTGTCATTATTATTTTTAGCTTTGTAAAATAATTTCTTAGAAATTTGACATGCATGGCATTAAGTAGATTAATTTAGGTAGTATTGTCATTTTTATTATATTAGCTCAACCTATCCATGAGCACTCGGTATTTTTCCAATTGAATAGATCCAAGTTTATCTGCATGGAAAGTGTTTTGTAATTGAATTCATACAATTTCTAACTTTGTCTTGACAGATAGATTATCAAATAGTTTACATTATCTATAAGCATTTTAAATGAAATTTTTCTTTGTATCTCTTGCTATTGGATTTTGTTGATAATATATAAAAATGCTGATTATTTATGAGGATTTATTTTGTATCCTGCAACTTTGCTAAAGTTGTGAATTGTTTCTATTTGGTTTTAGTTGATTCTCTAGTATTCTCTAAGTATATCATCATATCTTCTGCAAAGAGTGATAATTTGATTTTCTCATTATCTACTCTAATTGCTTTATTGCCATTTTCTTCTCTTATTGACAAAGCTAACATTTCTAATACAATATAGATTAGTAATGGTGAGAGTGGGCAACCTTGTTTCATCCTTGAATTTATTGAGAATGATTCTAGTTTAGCCCCATTCATAGGATGTTTGTTGATGGTTTTAAATAAAAGCCATGATCATTTTAAGGAAAATTCCATTTATTCCTATATTCTCTAGCATCTAGCATTTTAATAGGAAGGGTATTGAATTTATGAAATGCCTTTTTTGCATCTATTGAGATAACCATATAATTTTTGCTAGTTTGGTTATTGATTACCTAATATTGAACCAACCCTGCATTCCTGGTATAAATCCTATATACTCTTGGTTTATTATTCTGGGCACAACTTGCTGTAGTCTCTTTGCTAATATTTTATTTAAGATTATTACATCAATATTCATTAGGGAAATTGGTCTATAATTTTAATTATCTGTTTTGACCCTACCTGGTTTAGGTATGACCACCATATCTATGTTATAAAAAGAATTTGGTGGAATTCTTTTTTTTTCCTATTTTTCAAAAGAATTTCCATAATATTGGAATTAATTTAATTTAATTTAAATTTAATAATTTAATTAAATATTTGGTAGAATTCACATGTAAATCCATCTGGCCCCGAAGATTTTCTTTTCCTTAGGGAATTGATTAATAGTTTGTTCAATTTATTTTTCCAAAATGGGAATATTTAAGTAATATTTTTCCTTTTCTGTTAATCTTAGCAATCTATATATTTGAAAATATTCATCTATTTCACTTATCAGATTTATCTGTATGCAATTGGGTAAAATAGCTTCTAATTATTGTTCTAATTTCCTCTTCATTCATGGAAAACTCATCCTTTTCATTTCTGATATTAACAATTTGATTTTTTCCTTTTTCTAATCAAATTTACTAAAGTTTTGTCTATTTTGTTGTTTTTTTCATAAAACCAACTCTTAATTTTGTCTACTAGTTCAATATTTTTTTTACTTTTAATTTTATTAATCTCCCCTTTTATTTACAGAATTTCTTTTTTTTTTTTTTAATTTGATTGTGGGATTTAATTTGTCCTTTTTCTATCTTTTTTAGTTGCATTCCTGATTCATTGATCTTCCCTTTCTCTATTTTATTCAAGGAAATATCTAGACATATGAAATTTCACCTAAGAACTGCTTCAGTTATATCCCATAAATTTTGACATAACATTATTGTCATTGTCTTGGATGAAATTACTGATTATGTTTATAATTTGTTGTTTCACTCATTCCTTCTTTAAGATCAGATTACTTAGTTTCCCATTAGTTTTTTATCTATTTTTCCCTGATGGTTTATTGCATGTAATTTTTATTGCACCATGATTTGAACAAGAGGCATTTACTATTTCTTCATTTTTGTATTTGATTTTGAGGTGTTTATGCTGTAATCTGTAATCAGTTTTGGGGTAAGTTCCATGTATTGCAAAGAAAAAAATCATATTCTTTATTGTCTCTATTTAAATTTCCCCAAAGGTTTGCTATAGCTAACTTTTCTAAAGTTCTATTTACCTCCTAAAATTCTTTCTTATTTATTTTGTGGTTTAATTTATATAGTTCTGAAATGAGATTCCCCACTAGCATAGGTTTGCTGTCTAATTCTTCTTGCAGCTCTCTTAAATTCTTCTCTAGTAATTTGGATGTTATTCCACTTGGTATATGTTTAGTATTAATATTACTTCATTACTTATGGTATCCTTTAAGAATAAGTAGTTTCCTTCCTTATCTCTTTTAATTAGATTTATTTTGCTTGATCTGAATTTAGGATCACTATGCCAGCTTTTTTTTTTATACTTCAGATGAATCATAATAGATTATACTCCAGCCTTTTTCCTTAACTCTATATGTAACACTCTGTTTTAAATGCCTTTGTAAACAACATATTGTAGGATTCTGGCATTCTGGTATCCATTTCCATTTTATGGGACATTTCAAGACATTCACAGTTAAAATTAATAACTTTTCCCCCACCATATTGTTTTCTCTAACATACTTTTCTTTTTCCTTTACCCCTTCCTCTCCTCCTCAATACTTTACTTCTGATAACCACTTCCCTCAAATAGACCTCCCCTTTTACAGGTCCTCTCCCTTTTTTAATCCCTTTCCCCTTCCACTTCTGTTATCCCTTCTGTTAATTTCCCCTTTCCTTTCCCTTTGCTCTCTTACTTCTCTATAGGGTGTGAAACATTTTTTGTGAAGTTAAATATATCTGATATTCTCTCTTTGGGCCATAACCAATGAGCATAAAATTCAGACAACGCTCATCCCCCCTTCCTTCTCTCAATAATTCTCTTGATAATTTCCTAAAAGATGATATTCTAGCCTATTTTTCCATCATAGTTTTCAGAAAGTCTCATAATTCTTAAATTTCATCTCCTAAACCTATTTTCAGGTCAGATATTTATCAATTTGACATTTTTCATGTTCTTTTAGTTTCTCATTTTTTTTCTTTTGTTTGATTCTTGATGTCTCATTGAGTTATTCACTTATATTTGTTGAATTCTAATTTTAATGGAATTATTTTCTTTAGTTATCTATTTCATCTCGTTTTGAATCTTGGTCAATGGAATTTCCAAATAGGTTATTTTATCCATTGTTCTTTTTTTCCATTTCACAAATTCTGTTTTTCAACAGTTGGTTTCCTTTTCAAATCTATTTATAAAGCTTTTTGTAGTGTTCTGTTGTCTCTAAATTGTTATCGTTCTCTGGGAGCAGGTTTCTTTTCTGTAAATCATTTTCTCTGGGAGCAGGTTTCTTGGGGGGCTTCTGGAGGCATCCTTGGCTTTAGTTCCTGTCAGAATGTTTCCAGCCAGCTTCAGTCTCTAGCTCCCTCTGAATCCAAAGCCTCCAGCCAGCATGAAGGTAGATGTGGGAATAAATCAGACTCTGCCTCCAAGAGTGTGGGATTGTGGATTTCCCAGAAGTCAGTCCTAGTTGTGAATCTCCCAGAAGTCCATGAGCAAGTTTTTCCTTTAGACTTGTAATCTGCTGGATTTGAATCCACTGAATCCTGGCTCTCTGAATCTCCTTCAGCTTCCCTGAAGTTCTCCCCTTGACTCACTCCAGATTGAATCCTCTACTCAATGTTGGCTCCTTATATCCTCCCAGAGAATGGCCTTGTGGGTCATCCATGGGCTTGTGGGAACTCCTTACAGAACCAATGAGTGAGCTCCTTTAAAGGTGCTAACTTCTTTAAAGGTGTGAACTAAAGCACATTACTTTTTTTCAAGTTCTAGCCCATAACATCTGCAAGAATCCTAACAGTTTTTGTTTTTGTTTTTTTCAAAACACATACATGGATAATTTTTCAAGATTGACCCTTGCATAGTGTTGTGTTTCAGATTTTCTCATCCTTCATCCCATCCCCTCCCCAAGATGGCAAGGAATCCAGTATATGTTGTACATGTTTAAATATATGTTAAATCCAATATGTGTAAACACAATTATACAATTCTCTTGTTGCACAAGAAAAAACAGTTCAAAAAGGAAAGAAAATGAGTAAGAAAACAAAATGCAAGCAAAAAACATCAAAAAGAGTGAGAATGTTATGATGTGATCCATAGTCAGTTCCCACAATTCTCTCTCTGCCTGTAGATGGCTTTATTCATCACACATTTATTGGAACTGGCATGAATCATCTCATTCTTGGAAAGAGTCAAGTTCATCAGAATTGATCTGATAACATTGATATTGCCATGTACAATGATCTGGTTCTGCTCATTTCACTTAGCATCAGTACATGTAAGTCTCTCCAGGCCTCTCTGAAATCATCCTGCTAATCTTTTCTTATAGAACAATAATATTCCATAATATTCATATGCCATAACTTGTTTAGCCATTCTGCAACTGATGGGTATCCACTCAGTTTCCAATTTCTGGCCCCTACACAAAGGGCAACCGTAAACATATTTGCACATGTGAGTCCCTTTCCCTCCTTTAAGATCTCTTTGAGATATACATCCAATAGAAACACTGCTCGGTCAAAGGCTAGGCAGTTTGAAAACTTTTTGAACATAGTTCCAAATTGCTCTCCAGAATGGTTGGATCCATTCATACTTCCACCAACAATGTATTAGTGTCCCAGTTTTCCCACAATCTATCTAACATTTTCGAGTATCTTTTCCTGTCACATAAGCCAATTTCAGAGGTGTGTAGTGATGCCTCAAAGTTGTCTTAATGTGTATTTAGAATGATTTAGAGCACCTTTTCATATAATTTGAAATGATTTTAATTTCATCATCTGAAAATTGTCTGTTCATATCCTTTGACAATGTTATCAAGTGGAGAATGGCGTAAATTCTTATAAATTTGAGAAAATTCTCTATAATTTTAAAAATGAGGACTTTATCAGAACCCTTAAATGTAATTTTTTTGTTTTTTTGTTTTTGTTTTTGTTTTTGTTTTTGCAATTTCTTGCTTCCCTTATTATTTCTCTGGATTAGATTTGTTTGTACAAAAGTTTTTTTCTTTTAATTAATATAATCAAAATTATCTATTTGGTGCTAAACTATGAATTCCAGTTCTTCTTTGGATACAAATTCCTTCCTTCTCTATAGATCTGAGAGGCAAACTATCCTATGTTCTTCTAATTTGCTAATATTATCACTCTGTCTAAATCATGAACCCATTTCAACCTTATCTTGGTATAGGGTGTTAGATGTGGGTCAATGCCTAGTTTTTTCCATACTAGTTTTCGATTTTCCCAGCAGTTTTTGTCAAATAGTGAAATCTTATCCCAAAAGCTGGAATCTTTGGGTTTGTGAAACACTAGATAGTTATAGTTATTGACTATTTTATAATGTGATCTTAACCTATTCCACTAATTGACTATTTCTTAGCTAGTACCAAATTATTTTAATGGATGCTGCTTCATAATATAGTTTTAAGTCTTGCATGACCAGCTTCATTGGCATTTTTTTATTAATTCCCCCTGAAATTCTTGACTTTTTGTTCTTTCTGATGAGCTTTGTTATTATTTTTTTCTAGGTCTGTAAAATAATTTCTTGGGAGTTTTATTGGTATTCCACTAAATGAGTAGATTAATTTAGGTAGTATTGTCATTTTTATTATGTTCGCTTGGCCTAAAAATGAGCAATTGATATTTTTCCAACTGATTAGATCTGACTTTGTATGGAAAGTAATATGTAATAATATAGTAATATATAAAAATGCTGATGATTTTGTGCATTTATTTTGTATCCTGCAACTCTGCTGAAGTAGTGAATTCTTTCTTGTAGTTTTTTAGTTGATTCTTTAGAGTTCTCTAAATAGACCATATCTTCTGCAAAGAGTAATAATTTGGTTTCTTCATTGCCTACTCTAATTTTTTTAATATCTTTTTCTTCTCTTATTGCCAAAGCTAACATTTCTAATGCAATATTGAATAGTAATGGTGATAGTGGGTAAATTTGTCTCACCCCTGATCTTATTGGGAATAGTTCTAGTTTGTACCCATTACATATGGTGTTTGCTGATGATTTTAAATAGATGCAACTAATTTTATTATTTTATGGAAAAGTCCATTTATTCACCTGTGTTTTTAATACAAATGGATGTTGGGTTTTATCAGATGATTTTCTGCATTTATTGAGATAATCATATAATTTTTGTTAGTTTGGTTATCAATAGAGGCAATTATGCTAATAGTTTCCTTAATATTGAAACAGCCCTGCATTCTTAGTATAAATTCCACTTGATCAAATGTATTATCCTGGGGATGACTTTCTGTAATCTCTTTGCTAATATTTTATTTGAAGTTTTTGCACCAATATTCATTAAGGAAATTGGTCTATAATGTTCTTTCTCTATTTTCACCATATCTGGTTTAACTATCAGTATCATAAAAAGATACACACATATATTGTATCTAGGATATATGGTTACACATTTAACATGTATGGGATTGCCTGTCATCTAGGGGAGGGAATAGAGGGAGGGAGGGGAAAATTTGGAAAAGAAGTTAGTACAAGGGATAATGTTGTAAAAAAAAATTAGCCATGCACATGTACTATCAAAAATTATAATTATAAAATTAATTTTTAAAATACCATAAGAAGAATTTGGTAGGACCTCTTCTTTATTTTAAAAATACTTTACATACTATTGCAAATAATTGTTCTTTAAAAGTTTGGTAGAATTCACATGTAAATCCAACTGGCCCTGTAGATTTTTTTTAGGGAGATGATTAATAGTTTATTCTATTTTTTTTTTCTAAAATGGAACTCTTAAAATAATTTATTTTCTTTTCTGTTATCCTGGGCAATCTATATTTTTCATAGATATTCCTCCATTTCATTTACATTCTCAAATTTACTGGCATATAGTTATACAAAATAACTCCTACTTATTGCTCTAATTTCCTCTTCATTGGTGAAAAGTTCTTTCTTTTCATTTTTGAAATTAATAATTTGATTTCCTTTTTTTTTTCCTTTTGCTAATGAAAATTAACCAAAAGTTTATCTCTTTTGTTGATTTAAATCAACTCTTAGTTTTACTTATTAATTCAATAATTTTCTTTTTTCAATTTTATTTATCTCCCCTTTTATTTTCAGAATTTCAAATTTGGTATTTAATTGAGGGTTTGTAAGTTGTTCTTTTTCTAGCTTTTTCAGTTGTAAGCCCAATTCATTAATCTTCTCTTTCTCTATGTTATGCAAATAAGCATCTAGAGATATAAAATTTCCCCTAATCGCTTTGGCTGTATCCCACAAATTTTAGTATCTTGCCTCATTCTATCATTCTC
The DNA here is from genome assembly GCF_048593235.1 of Sminthopsis crassicaudata. Lineage (NCBI taxonomy): Eukaryota > Metazoa > Chordata > Mammalia > Dasyuromorphia > Dasyuridae > Sminthopsis > Sminthopsis crassicaudata. The sequence continues at coordinate 543,122,319 of NC_133619.1, forward strand.
TTAAATAAAGTCATTGATTGTGCCCATGATTTTGTTTCACCCATTGATTCTTTAGGATTAGACTACTTAAATTCCAAAAATTTTTGGTCTATTTTCCCCTGTCCTTTTATTTAATCTAATTTTTATTGCATTCTGATCTGAAAAAAAAATGCATTTACTATTTCTACTTTTCTGCATTTGATTTGATTTTGAGATTTTTGTGCCCTAATACATGGTCAGTTTTTGTTTTGCTTTGTTTTGTTTTGTTTTTTAGGTTCCATAAATAGCTGAGAAAAAAAGTAAACTCCTTTCAGTCTCTTTTCAGTTTTCTCCAAAGATCTATCATACCTAAGTTTTCTCATATTTCATTTACTTCGTTTCCTTCCTTAACTGCTTTTTTTTTATAGTTCAATTTATCTAGTTTTGTGAGAGCAAGTTTGAGATCCCCCACTAGTATTGTTTTAATGTCTATTTCTTCTTGGATCTTTTCTTCTCAGAATCTGGATGTGATACTACTTTGTGCTTATATGTTTAGTATTAATATTGCTTCATTATCTATTGTAGAGAGTTGAAACTCCAAAAAGGTATGCTTGAATCAGACAACTGAGCACTGACGGCTAATTACCTATTTGATATGAGACAATGGCTCTATCTACATATTTAGAAGAGATGGTGATGAAATGGTTGTCCTCATCATTGGTGCTTGCTGATGAGATAATTGGAGACAAGGATTGGAGGGTGGGGAGAGAAAAGCCAGAGTTACTTGGTAGCAGGATCAGGAGTAGAGAGTCTGGAGACTTTGGACTCCAGGATCCAGGAGACATCTTTGGCAAGCCTTATGGCAGCTTGCCTGCCTCCTTCACTTCTTCCCCTAAAGACCGAGGATTTTTATTTATTCTAACTCTGGATGACCCTGACGCCCTCCAGGGAGCTAGCCCATACTTTACATTTTGGCACCCAATGTGGACCAAGGACCCTAATTTTATAGAAGAAGTCGCTGTGACCAGGAAATAGGATGAGTATTAAAATAGACAAAGAGGGAACTTACTTTGTTAAAAGCTAAACTAGTAACTTTTCTTTTTTATCTGAAAAGGGGCAGATATTAGGAAAAGATTCTCCCCCACCCCCACCCTGAGGGAGCTCTATAGAAAGCATACTTAGACTAATAAAGAGGCAAGGTTTGCTTGTAACTTGGGAGCAGATTGATGGACTCTTAGATGCATTAGAATGCATGTCCCCTTGGTTATTCAAGGAAGAAGAAATAGAGGCAGATGATTGGAAACTAGTAGAAGAAAAACTATGTGAATATTACAATAATAAAGTTCCTGATTCAATTCTGTATATACAACATAATATGATTGGGTTTAAAAAAAATCCCACAAGTTCTAGATAAAAGAAAAGTTTTTAGAACAGTCAGATAAGGAATTTTGAGGAAAAAGAGGAAGAGAAAGGGGAGGGTAATGAAAAAAACACTGAAAGGCATGGGGAGCTGAGTATTTGTTGTGATTCTCACTCTCACAGCCCAGCTTCATCTCAGCCTACACCTGAGCTTGCTCTTGACCTGCTGCCATCAACTTCACCTCCTTGGGTGGAGGGAGGAGGAGGAGGAGGAGAAGTGGGAGTTGCAGTGATATCACCAACACTTACCCCCAGAAACCACTCCTCCCCCATGACTCAATTGCAAAAGGCATTACTTAAAGCTAGAAAGGAAGGGCAGAATACAGCTGATTTGACAATAGAAGTGTATTCTGTGATTGAACAGCTTAACTGTTCTGGTCAAAAAAGGTGAAGATACACTCCTTTTAATCTAGAAATTAACAAAGACCTAAAAAAGGCTTTCACTCTTTATGAGGTCACATCATCATATGTTAAGATGTTATTACAGACTTTGGCTTATGAAGTCATAACCCCTAGTGAATGGAAATCTATAGCAAGGATATGCTTAGAACCTAGACAAAACTTGTGGCTTTCTGAATATAGTGAACTCTCTAGGATACAAGCCAGTGAAACAGGCAACCTGGAGTTAATTCACCAATTGCCTGTGACCAACTAACAGGTATAGGTTCTTATGGAGACAATTCAGCACAGATTAATTATTCTTTGACAGCATATGAGCAAATTGCTTCTGCTGCTATCAAAGCATGGGGTGTACTCTCAAATAAACAAGACAGAGGAGAAGCCTTCAAGAAAATAACATAAGGTCCAAATGAACTCTTTGCTGATTTTGTGGGACATCTGCAGACAGCTGTCATATGAACTATTGATGAAAATGCAGCAACAGAAATCATGATAAGGCAACTTGATAAAGAAAATGCTAATGGGCTTTGTAAAAGAATTGTACTAGGACTGCACAAGGATGCTCCTTTAGAAGAGATTATAAGACACTGTGTCACAGTGGGCACAAATATCTTTTATACCCAAGCTATGATGCAGATTTCCCAAGATCTGAACATGGGAAGACGGGGTCCCTTTTGGAAAGAGACTTCCAGAGAGACTTGTTAATGCTTTCAATGTGGTAAAGTAGAGCATCTGAAAGCTCAATGTTGGCACAGAGACAAAGTAACAAAACAGGCTGGGAGAACAAGAACCAAAACCCCATGTCCAAAATGCAACAGAGGCTTCCATTGGGCATCACAATGTAGATTAATTCAGGGAAACAGGATTTGGGTCCCAGGGCCTAAAGAAAAAAAAACTACTTGGGGCATGATGGCATCCGATGCTACACCCAGAGAGCCTTTAGAAGTTCAGTACTCAGATATGACCAATCAGCTGAGAAGCAATCTGATGGGAGAAAGGGATTACACAATCAATCAGCCAAGAAGCAACTTGATGGGAGAAAGGGATTATAATTGGGGAGAATAGAGTTGTATGCTGCTGGGACTACTGAGATAAGCCCTGGAGAGGTGAAATCTGTTCCTATGGATCCCTTGGCTCCAGGACAGTAGGCTTGACCATTTTGTTTCCTGAGAGTATTTACAAAGCAGTGCTCATTCATACATTGATGTGGGAAAAGGGGGATTGTCTAGGTAATATCCCAGTCACTAATGCAGGTAGACAATGTTCAACTTATCAAACAGATGTAGTAGCATCAGATTTACTAATACAGACTCCTAATAGACAATCTGGTGATAGTTGCCCAGATTCTGACTCCAAGCAACAGAATCCAGGAATATTCTGCTCAGTGGCTGTGGCAGCTGACCATTCTATGCTCACTATCTATGTAAATGGCATACCATTAGAAGGGTTGATAGAAACAGGTGCAGATCATATAGCCATTAGAGGTGCCAGCTGGTCCAGTCACTGGCCAAAGATTCAGGCAGCAACATATATGTTTGGCATAGGAGGATAATTAGCACTTGAAATTAGTGCTACCCCTTTGAGATAGACATTTGAAGGCAAAACTGGAGTTTTTACTTCTTTTATAGTTGAAAAAATCCCCATCAATCTGTGGGGAAGAGACCTTTTACAACAGTTAGGACTACAAATAAGTACTTCATTTGTTTAGGCAGGGCTGCTGTTGAAGACCTGCCAACACTCTCACCTGTTTCTATTCAATGGAAAACTGATATACAAGAAAAGTGGCCCTTAGCTAGTGATAAAATTCAGGACACTTACAACTTTCTCTAAGTCTCTAAGATGGTAATTCAAAGATGGCCTTCTAACTATGTTAGTCAATACTCCTTTATTTCAGGAAGCCCAAGAATCTCATTTTAAATATCATCAGGCTGCCGGAGCTTTATATTTGCAATTTGGGATAACAAAAGAAGAAACTAGGAGCATAATAAAAGTCTGTACAGTATGCCTTCCTTTCCACACTGCTCCACTCCCTCCAGGGAAGAACTCTCATGGTTTGAGACCCAATGAAATTTGGCAAATGGATGTGACCCATTATAAATCTTTTGGTCATCTGTCTTTTATCCATGTTGTAGTAGACACCTTTTCAGGATTTACTTTTGCAATACCAGCAGCAAAAGACACAACCCAAGTGGTCACTGAATTCCTTATACAAGCATTTGCAACTATGGGTGTGCCACAGACTAAGTATGTGTATGTGTACATTTGAACACATTTTCAGATATATAAACAAACCTATATATACACACACACATACATGCATATTGTTAATATTGTTATAGCTTACATAAGTGTGCAAAATATTATATATAATAAAAAATGAAAAATAATTGCTTTTGTATGGAAAATATTTCTTGAGTTTTTAAAAGAACTTATACTTAATAGACATGAGTGGAGGTTCAGAATGAACTGACTAAATGATGGGAAAGAGCAGCTTCCAAGATTAGAAATTAATAAAGGAATATTAAAATGTACCTCATATTTCCTTAGAAATCAGGATGATGGGTATGAATAGTATAACTAATCAAGTAGCAAAATGAAGACAGACCAAGTAGGTTGAATGAAAGGAAAGTCATCTTGAAAGCATTGTTACATGGGTGTCCCTAATTAGCTAATCTGTGTTTATTGAATTGAAATAAATTGAAGATCTATGATTTTTTTTTTAATGTGTAAATGGAAGTACCAATGAATTGAAGGATAAGAGAGAAATATTTGACCAAATAAAAAGTAACAGGCATGCTACACCTGAAGTATCTGGGAAATAGGAAAAACAGATTAAATATGGTCAGAAACTAGACAGTAATGAATGAATCAGGAGAGGAAGTAAAAGGTCAGCTAAGGAGCCTTTTGTGAGAAATAGAGAATGACAATATTTGCTCTTATATTTTTTTCTCCTTTCAGAACTTTGCTTATTTGTAGCTGCTTTCCAATATAAGTTATGCAGTCAATATCCAACTGGTCCAATTTTACCTAGTCAGCATTTTTCAATACTAAAGGTACAATATTGCCACCCCCTGGCCAAAAAAGTTAGAAGTGGGTTTTCTTGCTTTCAGCTTTCCCTTTCTATATAAGAAACAATGGTTGATAAGTAAGAGGAATTGGCAGAATAAGATGAGGGAATGGTGTCTTTTTCAACATTCTGTTTTCTGAAGTTCTTTGAATGAACGGGATCAAGAAAAAAAATCTTGATTTTATAGACCTATAATTAATAGTTTCAGTTGAATCAGATGTTGATAATGAGAAAGAAAAGATGTGACAGGATAAAAATAATCCTGTATTTAGGATTTCAAAGCCTCTGGGCATTTAAGATCTTATAGCCTCTGGCCATAATGTTTCATTATCTACCTGAGCAAACAGCTGTAAAGTATTTTGAAATTCTTAATGTATTATAGAAATGAATTTTTTTTCTTATTGTTGTCACTACTCTGTAACCTAGACTCTTAAAGGAAGGGATCTAACAGAATACTAACATAAAGAGGAAGGATTTCTTGAAGAGTCTATCAGAATTTGATCTGTGTCAGGAAAAGTCTAGCCTAGAGAATCTGGTCAAAGAGAGTTTGAAAGGACAAAATTTCTAAGTGACATACATAACCTAAGAATGCCAAAACTCTATTACAATTCTGTGCTCCTTTACCATCAGTATTATTAGAAATGTTGCAACTGCACAACTGGGGGTAACAGCTATAGTAGTTGGCACTGCAGGTGAGGAAGGTGATCAAAACAGCACAGCTGGGTTACATGCATTGCTAGCTCAACAGCACACAGTTTAATCTTATCCAGGGACACTAGGAAAAGGAAAAGCTATTACTTACCACTTGCCAGTTATTGGACCCCATTGGCTAACTTGAATGCTTTTCACAGGTTTGGTTCTTAATCTAATAAGGCCTAGGACTATTGCATTATTTGAATTTTCCAAGAAATTGGGTGGCTCTATGTGACTTTACTCTAGGATGGTACACTTCCTTCACAGGAAAAAAAAAAAAAAAAAACCAATAACGGACAACAACAACAACAAAAACAGGACAGATATATGTGTATATGTATATATATATATATATACATATGTATATATATATATATATATATATATATATATACATATATATATATATATAATGTATATTTACAGTTGGAAGTCAAAGTTGGAAGAAATCTCAGAAGATATTTACTCTATTTGTACTTGAACATGCTACAGTAACATAGAAGACAAATGCTTGTTATATTCATTTGAATAACTCAAAAAGAAAAATCATTACCCTCATTAAGCTTTTGAATAATTCTAATTATTAGGACATTCATTTTTACCACAAGCAGAAATGTACATCTTTTCAACTTCCAGTCATTGTTCCCAGTTCTGCTGAATGGCATTCTGCAGACTTAAGTTTATTGCCTCTTCTTCATATTAGCTTTTCATCATGACCCTGCCTACATACATACATGCACACACACACACACACACACACACACACACACATACACACACATCTCCTCTTCTTTAAAATAAGAAGTCACATTTCCACTTCACGATATTCATATTATATGACCCTTAGTTTCTTCACCATCCCAAAAGTTCCCTTTTAACTCTCCTATAACTATAAGGGACAATCATCCTCTTGGCCCCTCAACCTTGCAACCTAGGAGTCAACCTGGATTTCTCCCTATCTCTGTCCTCACCCCAGATGGCAAGGCCTATTTATTTCATATTAACAACATTTCTTTTAAGACCCCATTCTCTCTGACAAGACCACCACTCTAGTGCAGGATCTCATTACCTTACATAAAGATTATTATTAATGCCAATCAATTGGTCTCCCTAGCTCAAGTATCTTACCACTTCAATAAATTCTCCATATAATTAGTGATTTTCCTAAAACAAAAGAATGATCATGATTTACTCTCCTTCCCTGCCTCAATAAATTCAATGGCTTAAAATTTCCTCCAGGAGCAATTTTTTTTTAAATGTTCTTTTTAGCATGCAAAACTTACTTTTTCAGTCTTATTATACCTTCTTTTCCGACATATACAATCACATTCAGCGATTTGCCTCTGGCTGTTTCATGAATAAGACCCTCCAAATAGGCTCCAAATATTTTCTATGGTTGTTTCATTTGGTTAGAAAATTTTCCTTTTTTCTATTTCACTATTAACCTCACCTCTAATTCATTTAAGTCCCAACTAAATTCTCATCGTCTTTAGGAAGGCTTCTCTAATCCCTCATAACACTACTGCTTTCCTTTTTTTGAATTATTTTCTAGTTATCCTGTATATAATTTATTTTGTATAAATGTATTTATGTTCTCTCCATTATGAGATTATAAGCTTCCTTATGAACAGGCAGTTTTCAGATGAAGAAATCAAAGCTATTTAAAGTCATATGAGGAAAATATTTTAAATCATTGCTGATTAAAGAAATACAAATGAAAACAACAGAAGTACTACCTCACACTTATCAGACTGGATGTGACAGAAAAGGAAAATAATGTTGGAAGCAATATGAGAAAATGTGAACATTAAGGCACTGTCAATGGAATTGTGAACTGATCAAACCATAAGAGAAATTTGGAACTATTCCCAATAGAATATGACTATGCTTAGTCTTCGATCTATTTGGTTTATATTTCAAAGAGATTTTCTTTACAATCAGGGGAATAGAGGGAGGACTTATTTGTACAAAAATATTTATAGCAGCTCTTTTTGTGAAGCCTAAGAATTAGAATTTGAGGGAATGTCCATCAATTTGAAAATGTCTGAATAAAAGGGGATATGTGATTATAAAGGAATGTTACTGTGCTATAAGACATGATGAGCCCCAGATTTCAGAAAAACCTAGAAAGACCAGTATGAACTAATACAAAATGAAGGGATCAGAATCAAAAGAACATTATACATAGTAAAAACAATACTGTACAGCGAATGACAGCTATTCTCAGCAATAGGACAATTTCAAATGACTCATGATGAAAAATGCAATCCATATCTAGAGAAAGAACTGCTGGAGTTCTGATCAATATTACTTTTCACTTACTCTTTTTCATTTTTACTTTTCACTTTGAGTCTATGTTTTCTTTCACAACATAATTAATATGGTAATATGTTTTATATGACTGAATTTGTAAAACATATTAAATTATTTATTTTCTCAGGGAGGGCAAAACTGAGAGGAAAGAGAAAATTTGGAAGTCTTTTTTTTTCAAAAATGGATGCTAAAATTTAACTTTACCTGTAACTAAGGGAAAATAAGTCATTTTTAAAGGTTATAAGCTTCTTGAGCGCAAGAACTGCCTCCTTTTGGGCTTAATAAATTCTTATTAATTTATTGCTTGTATTTATTAATGTTCTTCTTTAAAAGTAGGATCCAGGAATCTCCTTAGCCTAGGATTCTGCCTAAGGGAGCTGTGGTTTTTTTTTTTTTTTTTTGGTTGTTTGTTTTTGTTTTTATAAAGATGGAGAATCAAATAAAAATCCAATACCGCAGTTCTAAATCTGTTTTTGATGCTAAAAGGTAACATGATAATTGCTTGTCATTAATTTAGTACCTGATCAATTGCTACATGTGGAGTAATATCTTTGTCACCCTCTAAAGCGTATTTTATGCTTTACTATTGAGGATATGGTACAGGAAAAATGAGAGAACGTGAATATTATATAGTCCAAGAACAAGGCATTCAAGTTCAGTGCCATTTGAAATAGTATTTGATTGAGAATCAGGAACATGCATCCTAATCCTGACATTTGTTAGCTGAGCAACCTTGAACAAGTGTCTTCAATTCTCTGAATCCACATTTCCTCACCCATATAACTATCAAATTTTACTGTTTAGCAAATAATATTTTAAAAGTACCTGAGATTTGTGAGAATAGAAGACAGAGAGATAATTTCAAAAATTACCAATAGGTAGGGAATTCCAGTGGTTAAATATGTGTTAGTCTGTATAAAAGTATTAACCAAGAAGTTCTAATCCTAACAAACAGGTGCACATATCAAGAAATACAAAAAAACAAAAACTCATTACTTTCTAAAAATGTTTATTTGATCCAGTTATTCACAGTCACTGAGCATGGTTTAAGTTTCTGGTGACAACTCAGAAAAGTGAGAAAAATATATTTTGGGTGAAATCTCTATAAAAAAAGGAAAGTATTATTTCTGTTATCTATATGTAGTCTCCTCAATAAGTCTATTGATATGGTAACTATACTATTGAACTTGAAATTAGCAAGAATAAGGTTAAATACCACATATGACACTAACATGTTTTATATATCAAAGTTATCTCCCCAAATAAAATTTAAGCTTTTTTTTAATAGAAGAAATAATTTTATTAAAGGGAATGGTATATACCAAAATTTATTGGATACAGAAAAAGCAGCAATCAGAGAAAAAACAAATCTATAAATGCTTATACTTATAAAACACATAAAGACCACATCAGTGAATTGGATATACAATCAAAAAAACTAGAAAAAGAATAAATTAAAAGATCTCATTTAAACATCAAAATTGAAATCATGAAATTAAATAAGAAATTAATAAAAGTGTATAGAAGAAAACCATGAAATTAATAAACAAACAAGGAGGTGATTTTATAAAAAAATAATAAAATAGATAAACCATTATTTAATATCAATTTAAAAGAAAAAATAAATCATTGTCATCAAAAATGAAAAAAGAAGAATACACCAATGAAGATAAAATTAAAGCAATTATTAGAAGTTATTTGGTCCAGTTATATGGCAATAAACTTAATATTTTAAATGAAACTGAAGAATACGTACAAAAAATTTAAACTACCCAGATTAACAGAGGAAATAGAATATCTAAATAAACCTATCTTAGGAAAAGAAATTGAACAAATCATAAATTAACTTATTAAAAAGAAAAAACATTAGGACTAGATTTAAAATTTAATTGTACCCAAAATTTAAAGATCAACTCATTTCAATATCAAATAAATTATTTCAAATAATAGACAAAAGAGTCCTACCAAACTCCTTTAATGAAACACATATGGTGGATCTAAATGAGAAACAGCAAAAAAAGAATATCTGCTGTGATACCTGTGAACTTCTTCCCAGAGCACTCCTGTACCTCTCTACTCTTTGCAGCCCATTTTCGGGAAAGCTATTGTTCATATATCAGTCCCTACTCTGCAGAGGAACCTGGTAACCTCCTTGCCCTGAAGGCAGACCCCATGGTTTTTTAAATTAAGTGAGCAAAAAAATAGAAGGATAATCAATACCTTCTATACTGAAAAAGAGCAGGTTTTCAACCCTGAGGAGACTAATAGCAAACAGTCTCTAGACAATACCACAAAGGGGACTGTAACCTGGCCCCAATCACACAATGCTCTCCTAGAAGAGACTATTAAAAACCTTAAAAGAGAGATAGAACAAAACTGGAGAAAGGAAAGAGAAGTTATGCAAGAAAGTAGCAATATCCTGAAATGTGAATTGGAAAAGGTAAAAAGCTCCCAGGAAGCAAAGAAACAGAATTTGTAAATTGGAAAAGATAAAGAACTCCCAGGAAAGTAGGATTTGTGAACTGGAAAAGATAAAGAACTCCAAAGAAAGTAGGATTTGTGAATTGGAAAAAGAAAATAACTCTCTTAAAAAAAAAAAAAAGTGAAATGGAAAAAAAAATTCCATAGCAATAAACTGGGAAAATGTTTTTACAGTCAAAGGTTCTGATAAAGGCCTCATTTCCAAAATATATAAAGAATTGACTCTAATTTAAACAAAATCAAGCCTTTTTCCAATTGTTAAATGGTCAAAGGATATGAACAGACAATTCTCAGATAAAGAAATTAAAACTATTTCTAGCCATTTGAAAAGGTGCTCCAAGTCATTTTTAATCAGAGAAATGCAAATTAAGACAACTATGAGATGCCACTACACACCTCTCCAATTGACTAGAATGACAGGGAAAGATAATGTGGAATTTTGGAGGGGATGTGGGAAAACTGGGACACTGATACATTGTTGGTGGAATTGTGAATACATCCAGCCATTCTGGATATCGATTTGGAACTGTGCTCAAAAAGTTATCAAACTGTGCATACCCTTTCATCCAGCAGTGTTACTATTGGGCTTATATCCCAAAGAGATTTTTAAAGAAGTGAAAGGACCTGTATGTGAAAGAATGTTTTGTGGCAGCCCTCTTTGTAGTGGCCAGAAACTGGAAACCGAGTGGATACCCATCAATTGGAGAATGGCTGAATAAATTGTGAAATATTATAGTTCTGTAAGAAATGAGCATCAGGATGATTTAAGAAAGGCCTGGAGGGACTTACATGAACTGATGCTGAGTGAAATGAGCAGGACCAGGAGATAATTATATACTTCAACAACAATACTATATGATGATCAATTCTGATGGATATGGGTCTCTTTGACAATGAGATAAATCAAATCAATTATAATAGAGCAGTAATGAATTGAACCAGCTACACCCAGTGAAAGAACTCTTGGAAATGACTATGAACCACTACATAGAATCCCCAATCACTCTATTTTTGTCTGCCTGGATTTTTTTATTTTTTTTTCACAGGCTAGTACACTATTTCAAAGTCTGATTCTTTTTGTACAGCAAAATAACTGTATGGACATGTATACATATATTGTGTTTAACTTATACTTTAACATATTTAACATGTATTGGTCAATTTGCCATGTGGAAGAAGGGGTGAGGGGATGGAGGGGAAAAGTTGTTACAAAAGGTTTTGCAACTTTCAATGCTGAAAAATTACCTATGCATATATCTTGTAAATAAAAAGCTATTTTTAAAAAAAGAAAAAAAATTATGAAAAAAGAGCCTAGACACTATTTTTCAGGAAATCTTCAAAGACAACTTCCCTGATATCACAAAATCAGAAGATCAAATAGCTATTGAAAGAATTCACTGATCACTTCCTGAAAGAAACACTAAAATTAAAACTCCAAGGAATATTGTGGTTAAATTTCAGAATTACCAGACCAAAGAAAAAAATATTACAAGCAGCCAGAAAGAAACAATTAAAATACTGAAGAGCCACAATAAGGATTATGCAGAACATAGCAGTTTCCACCTTAAAGGATCAAAAGGCCTGGAAACTGATATTGCAAAAGGCAAAGGACCTTAGAATACAGTTAAGAATAAATTAGCCCACATTTTCTTATAGGAAGGAAGATGAACATTCAACGAAACAGGTGAATTATATTTATTTCTGATAAAAACACCAGAATTAAACAAAAAAATTGTCCTTCAAATATAGAACTCAATAGAAACATAGAAAGGTAAAAAAAAAAAAAAAAGAGAAAAGAACTCTTGAGAACTGTATTTCTGCTAGGGGTGTATAATTTGATTTTACTATTATAATATAAAAAAGAAACTAGAGATGGAAAGGGGATTGTACTGGAAAAGGGGGAAAGTGAATGCAAAATGAAGAGACAAAGGAAACTTATAATTGAGGAAAAGAAGGAAAGGGGATTAATATTGTGTATCTTACTCATCAGATTTGGCTCAAAGAAATAATATTAGACATATTTGGTTTGACAGAGAAACTTCTCTCACCTTATAGAAAAGTGGGAGGGGAAAAGGGAAACAGGAGAGGATAGGCTAAATAGAAGGGAAAATAAAAGTAGGGAAAGGTATAAGAAAAGGGGACAAACTCTTAAGGGGGAGGGCTGCTTGGAGCAAGTGGTGCTCATAAGTAAAATATGAGGATGAGGGAAAGGGGAAAAGGAAAAAGAAAAGTATAATTTGGGGTGAATAAGATGATAGTAAATACAGAATTAGTAGTTTTAACTGTAAATTTGAATGAGGTGAATTCTCCCATAGAGTGGAAGCCAATGGCAGACTGGATTAAAAGCCAAAATCCTATAATGTAATGTTTGAAAGAAATACATTTAAAACATAGTGAGACATACAGAGTAAAGGTAAAAGGCTAGAACAAAATGTATTATGTTTCATGTGAAGTTAAAAAAAAAGGGGGGTTATCCATTTTGGCTTCAGATCAAGCAAAAATTTCTCTAATTAAAAGAGATAAGGAAGGAAATTATATCTTGCTAAAGGGTACCATAAATAATTAAGCAATATAAATACTAAAAATATGTGCACCAAGTGGTATAGCATCTAAATTCCTAAAGGAGAAGGTAGGAGAGTTACAATAATAAATAGACAGCAAAACTATAATAGTGGGAGATCTCAATCTTGCTCTCTCAGGACTAGATAAATCAAACCACAAAATAAATAAGAAAGAAATAAAGTAGATAAATAGAGTACTAGAAAAGTTGAGTATGATAGATCTTTGGAAAAAGAATGAAGACAGAAAGGAGTACCCTTTCTTCTCAGCAGTTCATGGAACCTATATAAAAATTGACAATATTGAACCATACATTGACCATATATTGAACCATACAAAATTTAACATAAAGACTTCAAAATGCAGAAAGGCAAAAATAATAAATGAATTTTTTTTCAGATTACATTGCAAAAAAAATACATTCAATAAAAGGCCAGGGGGAAATAAGCCACAAAGTATTTGGAAACTAAATAATCTCATCCTAAAGAATGAATGGGTTAAACAGTAAACCATTGACACAATCAATAATTTTCCAAGAGAATGTCAATAATGAGACAATATACCAAATTTATGGGATGCAGTCAGTGTAGTAATAAGGGGAAATTTTATACCTCAACTGGCTTACTTGCATAAAATAGAGAAAGAGAAGATCAGTGAATTGGGTTTGCAACTTGAAAAGCTAAACAAAGAACAATTAAAAAGCCCCCAATCAAATACCAAACTTGAGATTCTAAAAATAAAAGGAGAGATTAATAAAATAGAAAGTAAAAAATACTACTGAATAAATTAAAAAACTGAGTTGATTTTATGAAAAAAAAAGCAATAAAAGAGATGTCTTTAGTTAATTTGATTTAAAAAAGGAAAGAGGAAAACCAAATTGTTAGTTTCAAAAATGAAAAGGGAGAATTTTCCACCAATGAAAAGGAAATTAAAACAATAATTAGGAGTTACTTTGCCTAATTCTATGCCAATGAATTTGAAAAACTAAGTGAAATGAAGGGATACCTACCAAAAAAAAAAAAAAAAGATTAAAAGAAGAGGAAATAAATTACCTGCAGAATCCTATTTTAGAAAAACAAATAGAACAAGCTATAAATCAGTTCCTTATGAAAAAATCCCTATGAAAAAAGGATACATTTCCTTAATGAATATCGATGCAAAAATATTAAACAAAATATTAGCAAAAAGATTATAGAAAGTTATCTCCAATAATACACCACAACCAAGTAGGATTTACATCAGGAATGCAGGGCTGGTTCAATATTAGGAAAACTATTAGCATATTTGACTATATCAGTAACCAAATTAACAAAAATCATATGATTATCTCAATAAATGCAGAAAATCATTTGACAAAATCTAATATCCATTTGTATTAAGAACAATAGTGAGTATAGGAATAAATTGATTTTTCTTTTTTATATATCTCTGAACTTTAATTATAAATTTTTTGACAGTACATATACATGGGTAATTTTTTACAACATTATCCCTTGCACTCACTTCTGTTCCAAATTTTCCCCTCCTTCCTTTCACCCCCTCCCCTAGAGTGTAGGCAGTCCCATATATGGTAAATATGTTATAGTATATCCTAGATAAAATATATGTGTGCAGAACCAAATTTCTTGTTGCATAGGAAGAATTGGATTCAAAAGGTAAAAATAACCTGGGAAGAAAACAAAACAGCAAATAGTTTACACTCATTTCCCAGTGTCCCTTCTCTGGGTATAGCTGATCAATTGGAACTGAATTAGATGTTCTCTTTGTCAAAGATATCCACTTCCATCAGAAAACATCCTCATACAGTATCATTGTTGAAGTGTATAATGATCTCCTGATTCTGCTCATTTCACTTAGCATCAGTTCATGTAAGTCTCTTCCAAGCCTCTCTGAATTAATCCTGCTGGTCATTTCTTACAGAACAATAATATTCCATAACATTCATATGCCATAATTTACCCAACCATTCTCCAATTGATGGGCATCCATTCATTTTCTAGTTTCTAGCCACTACAAAAAGGGCTGTCACGAACATTTTGGCACATACAGGTCCCTTTCCCTTCTTTAGTATTTCCTTGGGGTATAAGCCAAGTAGTAGCATTTCTGGATCAAAGCGTGTGCACATTTTGATAACTTTTTGGGCATAATTCCAGATTGCTCTCCAGAATGGCTGGCTTCTTTCACAACTCCACCAACAATGCATCAGTGACCCAGTTTTCCCACATCCCCTCCAACATTCATCATTATTTGTTCCTGTCATCTTAGCCAATCTGATAGGTGTGTAGTGATATCTCAGAATTGTCTTATTTTGCATTTCTCTGATCAATTATGATTTGGAACACTCTTTCATATGAGTGGAAATACTTTCTATTTCATCATCTGAAAATTGTCTGTTCGTATCCTTTGACCATTTATCAATTGGAGAATGGCTTGATGTCTTATTAGTTAGAGTCAGTTCTCTCTATATTTTGAAAATGAGGCCTTTATCAGAACCTTTAACTGTAAAAATGTTTTCCCAGTTTGTTATTCCCCTTCTAATCTTGTTTGCATTAGTTTTGTTTGTACAAAACCTTTTTAATTTGATGTAATCAAGATTATCTATTTTGTTATCAATAATGATCTCTATATCTTCTTTGGTCACAAATCTTCCTCCTCCACAAGTCTGAGAGGTAAACTATCCTATGTTCCTCTAATTTATTTATGATCTCATTCTTTATGCCTAAATCATGGACTCATTTTGATCTTATCTTGGTATGTGGTGTTAAGTGTGGGTCCATGTGGATTTTTCTTTAAAATAATCAGTAGCAACAATTTAAAACCATCATTAAGCATAATATCTAATAGGAATAAAATGGAACCATTCCCAATAAAGATCAGGGGTGACACAAGTTTGTCCACCATCACATTACTATTCAATATTGTATTAGACATGCTAGCTTTGGCAAGAAGAGAAGGAAAAAGAGATTAAAGAATTAAAGTAGGTAATAAGGAAATCAAATTATCATTCTTTGCAGATAATATGATGGTATACTTACTTATACTTATACTTAGAGAAACCTAGAGAATCAACTAAAAAACTACTAGAAACAATTCACAACTTTATCAAAATTGCAGGATACAAAATAAATCCACATAAATCATCAGGATTTTTATTTTACCAACATAGTCCAGTGTCAAGAGATAGAGAAATCCCATTTAAAGTAACTACATACTTTAAAATACTTGGGAATCTATCTGCCAAGAGAAAGTCAAGAACTATATGAGCAACTACAAAACACTTTCCACACAAATTAAGTCAGATGTAAACAATTGGAAAAATATCAAATGCTCTTGGATAGATTGAGCAAATATAATAAAGATGACAATACTACCTAAACTAATTGATTCAGTGCTATACCAAACTCCCATGAAACTTTTACTGACCTGGAGAAAATAAAAACAAAATTAATCTGGAAGAACAAAAGATCAAGAATTTCAAGGTAATTTTAAAAAAGCAAAAGAAGTTGGCCTAGTTGTACCAGATCTAAAAACTATATTACAAAGTAATAGAAATCAAAACCATTTGATACTGGCTAAGAAATACAGTAGTTAATCAGTGGAAATAGGTTAGGCTCATAGAACAAAATAGCCAATCACTATAATAATCTAGTCTTTGACAAACCCAAAGACCCCAGCTTTGGGGATAAGAAGTCACTATTTGACAAAAACTACTGGGAAAATTGAAAACTAGTATGGCAGAAACTACACATTGACCCACACCTAACAAGATAAGATCCAAATTGGTTCATGATCTAGACATAAATTATTATGTTATAAAGAAATTAGAAGAACATAGGATAGTTTACCTCTTGGACCTGTGGAGGAAAAAGTAATTTGTGACCAAAAAAGAACTAGAGATCATTATTGATCTCAAAATAGGTAAATTTGATTATATTAAGTTTTTGTATAAACAAAACTAATGCAGACTAGATTAGAAGGGCAGCAATAAAGCTGGAAAACATGTTTACAGTTAAAGGTTCTGATAAAGGCCTCATTTCCAAAATATATAGAGAATTGACTCTAATTTATAAGAATTCAAGACATTTTTCAATTGATAAATGGTCAAAGGATATGAACAATTTCCAGATAAATTGAAATTATTTGTAGTCATATGAAAAGTTGCTCCAAATCACATTGATCAGAGAAATGCAAATTATTCAACTCTGAGATTCCACTACAAACATGTCAAATTGGTAAGATGACAGGAAAAGACAATGATGCATGTTGAATGGATGTGGAAAACCTGGGACAATAATACATTGTTGGTGGTATCAATATCATGGAGATATTCAGGAGAGCATTTTGGAACTATGCAGAAAGGGCTATCAAACTGTGCATACCTTTTGATCCAGCAGTGGGCCTGTATCCCAAAGAGAGCTTAAGAGAAATAAAGGGGCCCACATGGGTAAAAATGTTTGTGGCATCCCTTTTTGTAGTGTAAAAAAATGGAAACTAAGTGGATGCCCATCAGTCGCAAAATAGCTGAATAAATTATGGTATGTGAATATTATGGAATATTGTTTTTCAGTTAGAAAAGACTAGAAGGATGATTACAAAGAGTCCTGGATAGATCTATGTGAAATGATGCTAAGTGAAATGAGCAGAATTAAGAGATATCATTATACATGGCAACAATAAGAGTATATGATGATCAATTCTGATAGATGTAGCTCTCTTCAACAATGAGATGATTCCAACCAGCTCCAAGTGTTCACTCATCAACAGAACCATCTATACCCAGAGAGTGGACTAGTGGAACTGAATGTAGTTCACAATGTAGCATTTTCACTCTTTTTGTTATTGCTTGCTTGCATTTTATTTTGCTTTTTTTTTTTTTTTCTTACTGGTTTGATTTGATTTTTCTTGTGCAGCACACTAATCATATATATATATATATATATATATATATATATATATATATATAAAATCGAACATATATTTCTACCATGTTTAACAAATATTAGACTCCTTGGTATCTAGGGGAGGGTGTGGGGTAAGAGAGGGAATATTGTAACACAAAGTTTTGCAAGAGCTAAAGTTGAAGAATGTTCCAGGCATGTTTTGAAAAATAAAATGATTCAATTAAAAAAATAAAAGATAAAAAAAATCTTGAAAAGCAAAAGCATAAAAAAAGAAAAATATAGACCAATTTTCCTAAAGAATATTGATGTGAAAATTCTGAACAGCATGCTAGGAGAGCAATAATAACAATACATCACAATATATACACTTGCCAGATGGAATTCATATAATAAATACAGGGTTGGCTCAATATTATGAAAGATATGAACATTATTGACTACATTAATAACAAAACCAACAGATAACTTGATTATTTCAATAAATATTGAAAAATCTTTTTTGACAAAATTCAGCGCTCATTTCCATTAAAAGCATCTAAGAGCCTATAAAGGATGAATTCTTTAAAATGATAAGTGTTATCTAAGACAAAAGTAAGTATTGTCTACAATTTAAAGCCTTCCCAATAAAATCAGGATTGAAATACGGATGCCCATCATCATCACTATTATTCAATATGGTATTAGAGATTCATATGAATGACAAAGCCAAACAATAGAAAAAGAAAATCCATTTAAAATAACTAAACAATATAAAATATTTGGAAGTCTACCTGCCATGATAAATCCAAGGACTTTGTGAATACAATTACAAAATACTATTCCTAGAAACAAAAGTCATATCTAAATATTTTGGGGAAATATCAATTGTTCATGAATGGGCTAAGCTACAGTAATAAAAAATGACAATTATGCTTGAACCAATTTACTCATTCAATAACATAAAATTCAAACTACCAAAACTTATTTTATAGAACAAGAAAAAATAACAATTCATCTGAAAAAAAATCAATGACATCAATGGAAGTAATGAAACAAAATACAAAGGAAGATAACCTAGCAATATCAAATCTCAAATTATATTATAAAGCAATAATCATCAAAACTTATCTGATATTGGCTAACAATAAGAGTGGCAGATCAGTTGAATAAATTAGGGATACAAGACACAGTAAATAATGACCATAGTTACCTAGTGTTTTACTTTTTAAAAGATCACAGCTTTTGTAATAAGAAATCAGTATTTTATACAAACTTATGGGAAAACTAGAAAATTGAATAGAAACTACTTTAGACCAACATCTTATAAGGCATACCAAGATAATAATAAAATTAGGCATGATTTAGGCTTAATAACACCATAAGCAAATTAGAAGAGCAAGGAATAACTTATCTGTCAGATCTATGGGAAGTGGAAGAATTCATGATCAAACAAAATATAGAGAAGACTTTACAATGTAAAATAGATGATTTTGATCATATCAAAATAAAAAAAAGCTTTTGTACAACTAAAGCAATCTTCATTTCCCCTTGTCGCTGATTCTGATTTTCCAGAAATCAATACCATGGCCCTACTCAAGTTGTTTCTCTCCTTGTCCCTACCCCACATTCTAGCTCCTCCATTATATAGTGTCTTCTATCAAAAGACAGTAAGTTCCTCTAGAACAGAGACTTTCTTTATGTTTTACTTGTATTTGTAAATCCCAGTATCAGTGCTTAGCATTTTGTAAGTGCTTAATAAATGCTTGTTGAATGTTTGTTGTTTTAGCATAACAAAGCAAAACCATTATGAGGGATGAAAATAAGTTTAATTCTTATTCTCTACAATAAAGAAGCTTACAATATTTTAAGGAGAGAGGGAATAAATACATAAAAACAAAAACCAGCTCATGATTAAGTGCCAAATAGTTAGGATTGTATTTTTTATATTTGGCTTCCATTTTGAGCTTTCATATTCTTCACTACTGTAGCCCAGAGGATGAGCACATCTGCTCAGTGGAGCACAGTGGAGAGGATGAAGATTAAGACTAAAGATGATAAAGAATACAGTGAATTCGATTGAAACTTAGAAGCTGTCAGAATTACTTTTATAAAAACAAAGAAAGGTAATAAAATAGAATGACAAAGCTTATTTTAACTTAAGCTAGGTTGAAGGACATAACATATGCAAAGTACCTCACAAAAATGATTTTTTTATTCTTACAACAACCTTTATATTATTATTATCTCCATTTTGCATATGTAAAAATTAAATAAGCAGGTGAAGTGACTTGATAGATTCACATAGCAATTGTCTGAAGCATGATTTGAATTCAAGCCTCCCATACTCCATGCCCAGGATACTTAGGTGTTACCTATATAAAAATAATCAAATAGTTTAGAGAATAAAGTTTTTGCCAATGAATTCTCCTGTTTATCAAAATTTTCTTTAACCTTTTCTCAAGTTGTTTTCTCTACCATAAACAAAGTGTCTCATAAAACCATATAACTAATGGGGCTTCAAGAAAAACATTGGAGGCCAAATTCAATACCTCTTACATGGAGTTCCCCTTAAGAATAATATAGTGTAGAGATATACACAAATTAGACTATATAAAAATCTTGTCCATTCTACCTAATCTAGATAAATCTTTTCTACATTTCCATAGCCAATTAGTATTTATATCTGCATCCACTAATAATTTTAAATCAATATTGTTTACTGAAAATCTGATCAAAGAATAAAATAATTATTGTCTGTCCTGCCTTTCTGGGTAGGTTGTATTATTCCCTAGTGGTTCTTTAAACTAGCTCTTCCTTTAAAGTTTTTTCTTTACCTCCCCCTGCTGCTTTTTAAACTGATTTTTATGTTTCTCCAAATTAAATCCATTATTTCTAGTCTATCAATTTCCCAACTTGAATCAGCACCACTTGAGATTACCATCTGCTTCCTGTTGCAAGCCAGTTTTTAAATCTACCTTATTTGTCCCATTGAACTTGGACCTACTTAGGTGGCTTAGAAGGGCTTTGTGCATACATCCCTACTACCTTCATTTTCTTGCTTATATTTCTCTTCTAGTCATTATAAAATGATCTCTAGGGGCAGCTAGATAGTGCCGTGGATAGAGCATCAGCCCTGAAGTCAGGAGGACTTTAGTTCAAATCTGGCCTCAGACACTAAACACTTCCTAGCTGTGTGCCCCTAGGCAAGTCAGCAACAACAACAAAATAAATTTAAAAAATGAAATCATCTCTATACTTCCCTTTAAATAGATCTCATATTTGCTGACATAATTTAAAATATTGATTTCTAAAGGATCATGCATTCTATTACTAAAAGCTAATCACTAAGAGCAAAAGGGAGAGAAAACACCTATAATATAGTTGCAATAAACCTATCATTCAGCAAAGAAGTAGCAATAGAAAGGAACCAACACGAGGTTCAAGACTCACATTTATTTAATGACTTTTTGATTTGAAGCATTGATTTAACAACTACCTTGGAGCTGTATTTTTATCTAGGTATCAAAGATACAAAGACAAAAAGTTATTTTTTTTCTATTTGTCTTAGTTCCTCATCTATAAATTGGAGGAACACTAGAGAAGGAAATGGTAAATCACATCAGTATTGACAGTTTCATGGGGTCACAAAATTGAGACACAATGAATGACTGAACAAGAGCAAAAAAGTCACAGGCTTCTTTTCTGGGGAAAAATAAGCTGTATACAGATAAATAATTACTATATATATATATGTATGTATGTATGTGTGTCTGTATATATATATATATGTGTGTGTGTATATATATATATATATATATATATATATATATATATATATATATATATTACAAAATGTTATAAGGGGAAACTCTAGGGACAAAGAATTATGATTATCAGTAATATCTTCACTTCCTTTTCTAGACCTCAATTTGCTCATCTATGAAATAAGCATCAGAGTTAGAACATTTTATTGTCCTTTTAAGGTAGTGGTTTTCTTTGTATCCACAGCATCTAACACAGGCCCTGGTACAAAATAAAGTTTATTAAATTAAATAGTGCCCAACATTCCTTCCAGCTCTATGTTGCTTGGTTCAATAGAAAGTGGAGAGGATAGTGGTAGGAAAGAAACATCCTATTAGTTCTTGCAGAATTGTTTGTCCCTGATTAGCCAAGATTTTGGGTTTTTTTGTGTTTTTTTTTGTTTTGTTTTGTTTTGTTTTGTTTTTCTTTTTCAAGTCAAGTTTTAAATACCTCCATGTCAGGGGTCCTATTATTTCTCGTTACAAAACAAACACAGCAGGAATTTTTTTTTCTCTTGGCATTTTTCTCCTGAAGAGATTGGCATACTTCAAAATAACATCTAGTTAGTCCTAAAGCTTGGGAAGCTATGAAAGAAAGTTTTCCCTGTTTTTAAATTCTTTTTTGTTTTTATCTCCCCTCCCTTCTTTTTATTTTTCTGACACAAAGAGGCATAGCTTCCTGGTGGAGATATCACTGTTTTATCTTCCATAAGGGAAAGAAAAAAAGTAGTTAAACAGAAGTGAGATTTGGAGAAAACAAAAGAAATTAAGGAGATTAAAGAACAGTTTTTAAAGAGACATTTACTGACATAAGCAAAGTAGCTATTGTGATCTGCCTGCTGGGCATTCTGATGTACAGGTTGTCTTGGTGATAAATATTGTAGCAAATCTTCTGAAACAACAAAGATTGTTCAGCACTATCTATATATTCTTTGGAGTTTAAGGAAGAGATTTTTCAATTTGGGTTACAATTCATTACACCCTCCAAATGAACCCACTAAATTAACGTGTACTATGAGTAGAATAGAAAGCAGAGG
Organism: Sminthopsis crassicaudata; assembly: GCF_048593235.1. NCBI lineage: Eukaryota > Metazoa > Chordata > Mammalia > Dasyuromorphia > Dasyuridae > Sminthopsis > Sminthopsis crassicaudata. The sequence goes on from NC_133619.1 coordinate 543,144,925, forward strand.
GAAGATTGTGATGAACATTTTCACAGAAAGCCAGTAGAAAATAAGGATGGAAAAGAACTTCCAGGTTACCTTATTCACCATGCAGCAATTGGTAAATGGTTTGTTTATAAAATCCTGACTCAAATATCCACTTTCTTTCTGAAAGCTTTTGGGGCAATGTTTCTCTGAAAAATTGAAAAAGCTGTATTTTTACTTAATTGTGAATACAAATAAAATCCTCTTTATTCTTGATTTTATCCCATTACTCTTATTTATATGTGTATTGGCTTCTTTCTTAATATTGGTCCACAATTATACAAATTTCGATGTTATTACTTAGCTTGGTTATTCTGAATTATGTACTTTTTTCTTCCTCAGAAACTTATGTCCAAAGAATTACCTGTCCCTTCACTTGACAAATCTCAGGCCCTTGCAAACTGCCTTTATCTTGTCATGAACTTCTTCTGCCTGAAAATCAGAGATAGCTTCTCAAGGAACCCCTATTATATTGCAGGGAATTCTTGATTAAGCAGAAGAAGGATGTATGTGAGTAATATTAAACATATGCTCACAAAATTTTACAGATATCTTTACAATATTTACAAGAATCATTTTCTCCAGATGAGGAAATTGAGAAACAGAAGGTGAAGTAAATTGCCTAAGATGAGATATCTTTCTTCATAGAGGTAGAGGTAGATCTAGAACCCAGGAATCTTGTTTCCATTCCTATACTTTGGTCACCATATTCTGCTTGACTAAATAATAGAGTGAACATTGCATGAATTCAATACTTTAGAATATAAACAGGGAAAGCAGAAATGAGAGCCTAGCGATATTGCAAATAAATTTTACCTTCTTCAAAAACTTGCTCAAGACATTCCCTTTGAACTTTGTTTTAATCTTATGAAGAACAGGACACTCTGACCAGTTTGCCCTTCTTCCAAGACTTAAAATAACAAAATTATTTATTTTATTAAAGTATTTAATTATCAAAATATATGCATAATTTTTCAACATTCACCTTTGCAAAACCTTGTATTCCAAATTCTTTACCCTCTCCCTAGATGGCAAGTAATCCAATAATATACTAAACATGTGCAATTGTTCTACATATATTTCCACAATTATCATGGTGCAAAAGAAAAATCAGATCAAAAAGGGAAAAAAAATGAGAAAGAAAACAAATCTCAAGCAACAACAACAGAAAGAGTGAAAATATAATCTTGTGATCCACAACCAGTCCTTACAGTTCTCTTTCTGAATGCATATGGCTTTATTTATCACAAAACCATTGGATATACATATATCTAAAATCATGCATACACATAGACATATACATTCATATACATCTATTGACATCCATTTGTTTGTCCTCTGATTCTTTGAAGATGGATAATATCATCCTTCTTAGGTCCAAGTCTTTCCTAATTTTTCTATACCTAACAATTCATCATTTCCTAAACCATAAAATATTTCAACATTATGCTATCAAGTTGTTTTAAATAGTCTAAAACAATATTGATTAATATGGATGACATATGGTGTGGTTGATCCATGTCCTTATTGAGTCCCTTGAAATTAATTTTTCATGTTTACCTCATTTTTCTCTTAGATATTATACATCAAATTTTCTATTAAGTTTATGTCTTTCTGTAACAAAATCCTGGAAATCTAACAGTTCATTGAATGTCCATTTTCTTTTATGCTTCAACCCTATTTCTTTTATTCTTTGATATATATTGTGGTCCAAGATTTGCTGTTTCAAAATGAAATTTCTGCTAGATCTCATGTGATTTTAATTATGGCTCCATTATATTTGAATTGTTTTTTTTTTTTTTTTCCCTTGATATGGGGTTTTACAATTTAGCTATGGTATTCTTGTAAGATTTCCTCATTTGTGGAGTTTTTTTTTTTCTATTTTTATTTTACCCTCTAGTTTTAATACTTTGGAACAAGTTTCTTTAATTATATCTATATAATTATATTGAGATTCTTTTTTCTTTTCCTTTTTTTTTTTTTTTTTTGGTCATAGTTTTTAGATAATACAACTATTTTTTTTTAATTTGTTCTCTAGATCTGTTGTTTTCCTTATGAGATGTATCACCTTCTCTTATATTTCTATTTTCATTATATTTTGGTATATTATTTCTTGATCTTTTAATAACTTCATTTGCTTCTCATGGCCCAATTCTACTTTTCAGGGAGTCATTTTTTTCCCTTAATATTTCTAGTTGGTTGATAGCATTAAACTTAAAAATGATTATTGTTTAATATACAATCATAGATCTAGGGCTGGAAGGAATCTTAGAAGTTATCTAGTTTAATCCTTGAATTTACAGATTAAAAACTGAGCCCTGGGGATGGGGGATGACAATTCTTAATCTCGTTTTTTCTTGAATTGTTCTTTTATTTTTTTTTTTTTCCTTGGTCTTTCTCATTTCATTTAAAAAATATTTTAAAAGATTTATGAAATCTTTGGGGGCAGGTGACCATTTGATGTAGCTCATTGTGGATAAGACAAGCTTTTTAAACATTTCATTATCTTTCTATAAAGATGAATCATGGTCTTCCATATCCCCATACTAATTTTATTTTTTATCTTATTATACTTTTTATCTTCTTTGCCTCTTTGTGAGATTTAATTTCCTTTACTTTCTTTCCCCCTTTTTTCCACCTCTAGTTGCTTTTTCATATCATCATAATAAAATCAAATTATATCCCACTCTCTAAGAATGCCTATAAAAGAAATATAATTCTTAAGAGTTCTTTCCTTTTTACCTTTTTATGCTTCTTCTGAGTTCTGTATTTGGAAATTATTTTTTTTTCAGTTCTGGTCTTTTCATTAGAAACATTCTATCTCATTAAATGTGCATCTTCTTCCCTGGAAATATAATTCCCATTTTAGCTGGATACCTGATTCTTGGCTGTAATCCAAGTTCCTTTGCCTTTCAGAATATCAAATTGCAAGCCCCTTGATCTTTTAAGGTGGAGGCTGCTAGGTTTTGGGTAATCCTGATTGTGGCTCCTGGGTATTTAAATTGTTTCTTTCTGGCTGCTTGTAATATCTTTTACTTAGTGCAATAGTTCTGAAAGTTAGCCATGATATTCCTTGGAGTTTTAATTTTGGGGTCTTATTTAGTCACAATCAGTGAATTTTTTCAATGGCTATTTTACATTCTGATTCTAAAATATCAGGGAAGTTTTCCTTTATGAGTTCCTGTAAAATAATGTCTGAGTTCTTTTTTTTTCATATGTCTTTCAAGAAGTCCAATAATCCTTTGAGTGATCATTTCTTATAGAACAATAATATTACATAACATTCATATACTATAACTTATTTAGTCATTCTCTAACTCATGGGCACCCACTCAGCTTCCAGTTCCTTTTCACTACAAAAAGAACTGCCACAAACATTTTTGCTCAAGTGGCTTCCTTTCCCCCTTTTATGATGTTTTTGAGATACAGTCCTAGCAGAGATATGTTTTGGTCAATGGAAATGCATAGTTTGATACCAATTTGATATAGTTCCAAATTGTTCTGCAGAATGATTGAATCAGTTCACAACTCCATCAACAATATATTAGTGTTCCAGTTTTTCCATATCCCTTTCAGCATTCATCATTATCTTTTCCTGTCCTCTTAGCCAATTTGAGAGGTGTTTCTCTGATCAATAGCTGTAGTGTGCTTTCTGGAGTCCCCACTCTAGGGTGCCAAAATATATCATCTATACTAGCTCTCTGAAGTATTCTCAAGACTAGCCTGGGTCCTTGGTCTTAGTGGAGGAGTGAAGAAGGCAGGAGACCCATGAGGATAGTCAAAGATGGAGTCTGTTTATTTCAAGTCCTCTCAGCCCTTAAATACTTTAATGTGATTACAATACCATATCACACTAAGCAAGTGCTAACTATAAGCACCTGCTATTGATATGTAAATGTCTCTCTTACTGTAAGTATCCCTTGCTTCAAGTAGAACAAAAGTGGTCACTCCCTCCCTGACTTCTCAGGAAGGGTGAGAGCCCTTAGGAGAGATGAAGGCAAACCAAACCAGACATTATCAGCAGCTTCTCCACTATCTGTGGCCCTCTACATCTCGTGCTTTTGTTGTTGTTGTTGTTGTTGTTGTTGTTTTGTTTATTTTAGTTAAACCAGGAATACATAAATCCATCAGCATGGGAAGCATTACATAAGCAAGTAGTAATATAACACATGCAAGTAGTGATGTAATAAACAATTACAACCCTTGTAATGAACAAGGTATTATAAAAGATTTCCATGAGTCCTAGAAGGAGGGTATTTAAATAATAACCACACTTACACTTCTTTCAGCAGCCAAGAGGTAGTCCAAAACCAATCAATTGTCCATCACTTCACTTATCAGGGAATCTAATGATTCCTGCAGGTTTTAAAGTCCTGCAACAGTTTCATTAACAATTTTTGATGTTCGTGAGTCAATTGCCATACACATAGGGTTAGCTGCCATGCTCTTTCAATGGCACATGTAGTCAGAGATGGAACCACCAGATGTTTCTTTGGTCTTCTTCATTTCAAGGGTCTTCTACTTTTCTGTCTTATTGTCTGTGGCCAATAAAATTGGCCACTCTGGGATGGTTTCACATAATACATTAATTTTTGCATTGGTATAAGAGATGTATATCTTGTCACGTCTTGTCCCAGATAATTGTATTGCTTGCTTAATGGCCTTTATTAAGATTCTAGCCACAGGGACTTCCAGCCAAGATGGCGGCGTGGAGGCAGACAGCTGCTTGAGCTCCTCGTTTTCTCTCAGAACTTACTTCATGACAAGCCAGGAACAGACTATCCCCAGATGTATCCCCTGGGAGGGATATAAGCTGCTCCTCAATACAAAAGAACCTCATAGAGGAAATCAAAAAGGCTCTCACAAGAGAGCTGGAAGAGAAATGGGAAAAGGAAAGGGAAGCTTGGAAAGAGAGCCTGGAGAAGTCATCCCATGCATTCAAAGACAGAGTGGATAAAGAAATCAAATCATTGAGAAACAAGATTAGTGAGCTGGAAAAGGTAAACAACTCCAAGGAAAACAGGATTAGTGAGCTGGAAAAGGTAAACAACTCCAAGGAAAACAGGATTAGTGAGCTGGAAAAAGAAATCAGCTCTCTAAAAAATAAAATGGATAAAATGGAAAAAAAATTCCATAGAAGATAAAAACTCAATTGGACAATTACGAAGAGATATAAAAAAAGTGAGTGAAGAAAATACATTATTGAAAATTAGACTGGAACAAGTAGAAATGAATGACTCAAGGAGAAACCAAGAGGTAGTCAAGCAAAACCAGAGAAATGAAACAATTGAAAAGAATGTCAAGTACCTTACCAGAAAGACAACAGACCTGGAAAACAGATCCAGGAGAGACAATTTGAGAATAATCGGACTCCCTGAAAAATGGGAGGAAAAAAAAGAGCTTGGACACCATTTTCGAGGAAATTATCAAAGAGAACTGCCCAGACATTCTGGAAACAGAGGGTAAAATAGACATTGAAAAAATTCATCAATCACCTACTGAAAGGGACCCTAAAATCAAAACGCCAAGAAATATTGTGGCCAAGTTCAAGAACCATCAGACAAAGGAAAAGATATTGGAAGCTGCTAGAAAAAAACAATTCAGGATCTAGCAGCGTCCACATTAAAAGAACAAAGGGCCTGGAACATGATATTCCTAAAGGCTAAGGAACTTGGTATGCAGCCAAGAATAACTTACCCAGCAAGAATGAGCATCGTTTTCCAGGGAAGAAGATGGACATTTAACGAAATAAATGAATTCCATCTATTTTTGATGAAAAAACCAGACCTACATAAAAGGTTTGATCTTCAAATACAGAACTCAAGAGATTTCTAAAAAGGTAAAAAGAAATCTTGAGAACTATACTTCTGTCAAAAAAATATGTAAAGAACATATGTACAATTTGTCTTAGAAACTAGAGGTGGAAAGGAAATTATATCATAAAAAAGTACAAAGTGGTGGTACTACATCTCATGAAGAGGCAAAGGTAACCTATTATATCTGAGAGAAAGAAAGGAGGGAGATGAACATAGCGTGTATCAATAGACATATTCGATTTATGGTGAAACTTCTTCCACTTCATTGAAAAGTGAAAGGGAAGGAATAAGCTAAGGGGAAGGGAATACAGTAATTTCGAGGAAAAGGGGTAAAATAAGGGGAGGATCTTTAAGGTGGGGGAGGGATCCTAAAAAGGGAGGGCTGTGAAAAGCAAATGATGTTCACCAGTTTAATACTGGATAGGAGGGTAAAAGGGAAGGAAAGGGGAAAAGCATAAGCAAGGGTTAATAGGATGGCAAGCAATATAGAATTAGTCCTTCTAACCATAAATGTGAATGGGGCAAACTGCCTCATAAAGAGGAAGCAGTTAGCAGACTGGATTAAAAGTCAGAATCCTACTATATGTTGTTTACAGGAAACTCACCTGAAACAGGGTGAGACATTCAAACTAAAAGTAAAAGGGTAGAGCAGAATCTATAATGCTTCAGGCAAAACCAAAAAAGCAGGAGTAGCCATCCTCATCTCAGATCAAGCAAAAACAAAAATTGATCTAATTAAAAGAGATAAGGAAGGGCATTATATCCTGCTAAAGGGAAGCAGCAATAGTGAAGCAGTATCAATATTAAACATGTATGCACCAAGTGGTGCAGCATCTAAATTCTTAAAAGAGAAATTAAGAGAGCTGCAAAAAGAAATAGACAGCAAAATTATAATAGTTGGAGATCTCAACCTTGCACTCTCAGAATTAGATAAATCAAACCACAAAATAAATAAGAAAGAAGTCAAAGAGGTAAATAGAATACTAGAAAAGTTTGATATGATAGATCTTTGGCGAAAGCTAAATGGAGACAGAAAGGAATATACTTTCTTCTCAGCAGTTCATGGAACTTATACAAAAATTGATCATCTACTAGGGCATAAAAACCTCAAAAATCAAATGCAGTAAGGCAGAAATAGTAAATGCATCCTTTTCAGACCACAATGCAATCAAAATTACATTTAACAAAAAGCCAGGGGAAAATAGACCAAAAAATAATTGGAAACTAAATAATCTTATACTAAAGAATGATTGGGTACAACAGCAAATCATAGACATAATTAATAACTTCACTCAAGAAAATGACAATAGTGAGACATCATACCAAAATGTGTGGGATACAGCCAAAGCAGTAATAAGGGGAAGTTTTATATCTCTACAGGCCTACTTGCATAAAATAGAGAAAGAGAGGGCCAACGAATTGGGCTTACAACTAAAATTGCTAGAAAAGGAACAAATTAAAAACCCCCAGACAAACACAAAACTTGAAATTCAAAAAATAAAAGGTGAGATTAATAAAATTGAAAGTAAAAAAACTATTGAATTAATTAATAAAACTAAGAGTTGGTTTTATGAAAAAACCAACAAAACAGACAAACCCTTAGTAAACCTGATTAAAAAAAAGGAAAGAGAAAAAGCAAATTGATAGTCTTGAAAATGAAAAGGGTGAACTCACCACTAATGAAGAGGAAATTAGAACAATAGTTAGGAGCTACTTTGCTCAACTTTATGCCGATAAATTTGATAATTTAAATGAAATGGAAGAATACCTTCAAAATATATAGCTTGCCCAGATTAACAGAGGAAGAAGTAAGTAGTCTAAATAGTCCCATCTCAGAAAAAGAAATAGACCAAGCTATTAACCAACTTCCTAAGAAAAAGTCCCCAGATCCAGATGGATTTACAGGTGAATTCTACCAAACATTTAAAGAACAACTAACTCCAATGCTATGTAAACTATTTGAAAAAATAGGGATTGAAGGAGTCCTACCAAATTCCTTCTATGACACAGACATGGTACTGATACCTAAACCAGGTAGATCGAAAACTGAGAAAGAAAACTATAGACCAATTTCCTTAATGAATATTGATGCTAAAATCTTAAATAAGATATTAGCAAATAGACTTCAGAAAATCATCCCCAGGATAATACACTATGACCAAGTGGGATTTATACCAGGAATGCAGGGCTGGTTTAATATTAGGAAAACTATTAGTATAATTGACCATATTAATAATCAAATTAATAAAAACCATATGATCATCTCAATAGATGCAGAAAAGGCATTTGATAAAATCCAACATCCATTCCTACTAAAAACGCTCAAGAGAGTATAGGAATAAATGGACTATTCCTTAAAATAATAAGGAGCATATATTTAAAACCTTCAGTAAACATCATATGTAATGGTGATAAACTAGAACCTTTCCCTGTAAGATCAGGAGTGAAACAAGGTTGCCCACTATCACCATTACTATTCAATATAGTACTAGAAACTCTAGCCTTGGCAATAAGAGCCGAGAAAGAGATCCAAGGAATTAGAGTAGGAAATGAAGAAATCAAATTGTCACTTTTCGCAGATGACATGATGGTATACTTAGAGAACCCCAAAGACTCTGCTAAAAAGCTATTAGAAATAATTCAGAATTTTAGCAAAGTCGCAGGATACAAAATAAATCCACATAAATCCTCAGGATTTTTATACATTACCAACACAATCCAACAGCAAGAGATACAAAGAGAAATTCCATTCAAAATAACAGTCGATAGTATAAAATATTTGGGAATATATCTACCAAAGGAGAGTCAGGAATTATATGAGCAAAATTACAAAACACTTGCCACAAAAATAAAGTCAGATTTAAATAGTTGGAAAGACATTCAGTGTTCTTGGATAGGCCAAGCGAATATAATAAAGATGACAATACTCCCCAAACTAATCTATTTATTTAGTGCTATACCAATCAGACTCCCAAGAAACTATTTTAATAACCTAGAAAAAATAACAACAAAATTCATATGGAAGAATAAAAGGTCGAGAATTGCAAGGGAACTAATGAAAAAAAAGTCAGAGGAAGGTGGTCTAAGTGTACCTGATTTAAAGCTATATTATAAAGCAACAGTCACCAAAACCATTTGGTATTGGCTAAGAAATAGACTAGTTGATCAGTGGCATAGGTTAGATTCACAGGGAAAGATAGTGAATAAAAATAGCAATCTAGTGTTTGACAAACCCAAAGATGCCAAATTTTGGGATAAGAATTCATTATTTGACAAAAACTGCTTAGAAAACTGGAAATTAGTATGGCAGAAACTAGGCATGGACCCATATTTAACACCACATACTAAGATTATATCAAAATGGGTCCAAGATTTAGGCATAAAGAACGAAATCATAAATAAATTGGAGGAACATGGGATGGTTTACCTCTCAGACTTGTGGAGGACGAAGGAGTTTGTGTCCAAGGGAGAACTAGAGACCATTATTGATCACAAAATAGAACATTTTGATTATACCAAATTAAAAAGTTTCTGCACAAACAAAACTAATGCAAACAAGATTAGAAGGGAAGTAACAAATTGGGAAAAAATTTTTACAGTTAAAGGTTCTGATAAAGGCCTCATCTCCAAAATATACAGAGAATTGACTTTAATTTATAAGAAATCAAGCCATTCTCCAATTGATAAATGGTCAAAGGATATGAACAGACAATTTTCAGATGATGAAATTAAAACTATTTCCACTCATATGAAAGAGTGTTCCAAATCACTATTGATCAGAGAAATGCAAATTAAGACAACTCTGAGGTATCATTACACACCTGTCAGATTGGCTAAGATGACAGGAACAAATAATGATGAATGTTGGAGGGGCTGTGGGAAAACTGGGACACTGATGCATTGTTGGTGGAGTTGTGAAAGAATCCAACCATTCTGGAGAGCAATCTGGAATTATGCCCAAAAAGTTATCAAAATGTGCATACCCTTTGACCCAGCCATACTACTACTGGGCTTATACCCCAAGGAACTACTAAAGAAGGGAAAGGGACCGGTATGTGCCAAAATGTTTGTGGCAGCCCTTTTCATAGTGGCTAGAAGCTGGAAGATGAATGGATGTCCATCAATTGGAGAATGGTTGGGTAAACTATGGTATATGAATGTTATGGAATATTATTGTTCTATAAGAAATGACCAACAGGAGAAATACAGAGAGGCTTGGAGAGACTTACATCAACTGATGCTGAGTGAAACGAGCAGAACCAGAAGATCATTATACACTTCAACAATGATACTGTATGAGGATGTATGCTGATGGAAGTGGATTTCTTCAACATAGAGAAGAGCTAATCCAATTCCAATTGATTAATGATGGACAGAACCAGCTACATCCAGAAAAGGAACACTGGGAAATGAATGTAAACTGCTATTTTTACCTTCTGAATCCAATTCTTCCTGTGCAACAAAAAATTCGGTTCTACACACATATATTGTATCTAGAATATACTGTAATATATTTAACATATATAAGACTGCTTGCCATCTGGGGGAGGGGGTTGGGGAGGAAGGGAAAAAATCTGAATAGAAGTAAGTGCAAGGGATAATGTTGCAAAAAATTACCCATGCATATGTACTGTCAAAAAATGTTATAATTATAAAATAAAATAAAAATTTAAAAAAAAAAAGATCCTAGCCACAGGCACTGGATAAGGAGTAAGATGTTGGTCTGGTTGTGCTGGGAGGGTCACCTACTTTATCACACTATCCCCTTAATGAAGGACTGATGTGGGCACCTCTCTTGTAGCAAAATCTGTTGTTACACTCCAAATATTTGTGGGTTCTATCACTCCAAAACCAGTTCAGAGTCTTGATTGGTGTTGGTGAGGGATACCAGGAAGAGCTCAAATAAAGATCTACCTACTCTCTGTAAATCGCTTTCCTAAATGAGTTCAATCATTTGGTTGATAATTGTGGAAAAATGGAGGGTACTAATAAGGGATATTGTTATAAAACTCATTTCCTCACAGTTACTCAGTAGAATCAGACTATTGAGTGACACTTTCCCTAAAGGAATACAACTTGTCAGTCTACTTCATGGGGTAGTATTGAGTTGAGAGTATTACACAGACATGAAGAAAATAAATTCAAGTACCTGGGGATATTAGGAAAGTACCCTCGTAGGGAGTAATATCTTCAATGAATTTTGAAAAGAAGCAGGGCTTATAAGAAGTAGAAAAGAACAGCAAGAAAGATCCCAGATACCAGGGACAGCTTTTTCAAAGTTAAAGAAGAGATGGAATGTTATATACAAGGAGAAGCACATATACTGAATTAAATGGTTTCTGAGATCCTTTATAACTCTGAGATTCTCTGAGTATATGAAATCATATCACAGGAACTTATCCATCCTGTCTGCACAGGTCTCTTTAACACACGTCTAAATTATATCACCCTTTCTGTCCCATCACTGGTATGAATGCCCAAACACAAGAATGAATTCCCACTCCATCCCATGTCTCTTCTACCCCCTCCCCTAGGCCAGAGAAGACTTCTACCTGGTTTGTAATTATACATATTTATGTACTTCTAAGGCAATCTACCTTTATTCTTCATTCAACTTGATCTACTATATTGCTCTCCTGCCAAAAAAATACTTCAAATAAAATCAGAATCTAAATCAGGCATCTAAAATTGGAAATGTATGACCTGATTTCAAATCTCAGCTATGCTACTTAATACATGAGTGATCTTGGTTAAGTTGCTTAACTTCTATGGGTCTGTTTCCTCATCCATAAAAGGAGAGGTTTGGACTAGAAAATGTTTAAATTTTCTTATAGCTTTCAATCAAAAATCTTATACCAGATACTTAGAAGAAAAATAGAAAATAGTCATTTGTCTTATGGATATTTGGGTGAAATGGGAGCAAGAAAAGGAGAAGGAAAATGGTTTTAATAATTTGGGTTAGAGTATTGGGAGATTTAATATACATATATATATATATATATATATATATATATATATATATATACACACACACATATATATACACACACACATATATATATGTATGGATGTTTATGATATAGTATACATATGTGATATGTGTATATAAATTTATACATATACTATAATTATGCATATGCTTTATATGGTCCATATAGTCTGTTTCTAGAAGCATCTAAGCTCCATGTTCTGTTTTTTGTTTAAACAAAATTAACTAGCCATCTTTTCTTTTTTTGTTGTTTTTTTCTTCTTTTTTCTGAGGCTGAGGTTAAGTGACTTGCTCAAGGTCACATAGCTAGGAAGTGTTAAGTATCTGAGATCAGATTTGAACTCATGTCCTCCTGAATTCAAGGCTAGTGCTCTATCCATTGTGCCACGTAGCTGCCCCCATCTTTTCTAATAACTATTTAACCAAGTTATTTACCAACTGCCATAGTTCACAGGCCCTGGTAAGATGAGGACATAGGATAATTCATTGTCAACATTTTCTCTGACTTCATAGGTCTGTTTCTCTAACTAGTTTTAGTTAGTATACTCCACTCAATGCCCTCCCCACTTAGTTGGGGACTCTTGTTTTTATAGGGAAAGCCCCTTTTTGACATAGCCTTTCCAAATGTCTGGCTGTTAAGAATATACTTTACCAGGCCGTAACTCTGACACTCAGCAGCAGAAATGACACTAATGAGAGCAGATTGAGTCTTCAACATCTCTTTGCTTTCAGAACTTTAAAAAAAGTCATGACACAGTATATTCATTTATGCAGACTCTGAAGGCAACTTGTGCATCTTTTTTTATTAAAGTTAAATCTTGCTAGTAATTGAAAGAGTCCAGGAAATTTATCCTTTCTCTTAAAGAAATTTTACTTTCCCTATGGAAGCACTGCAGAAAAGCCTAACATTTGAAATCATTACTTTTACTTATCATATGTGATGTTTCTCTCCTGGCTTTGCAAAACGAATCAGTACTAAAAATTTCTTTTTGTTAGCTATTTTGGAGTAGTACAACTAGAACCTTTCAGTTATTAGCTTGAAATCAAAGGGGATTTTGCCCCATGAGACTGAAATTAAAGAATATTAAATTTAGAAAACATGGCTATCACACAAAATCCTACATCAACAGAGGATCATCAGAGTTTAGCACTTCATTACTAAGAGTAATGAGCAAAAATATGAATTTACCATAAGGAGACTAATTTGAATTCTTCCTTTACCCCATGACATTTTCAGCTCCTTCTTCCTCAACTAGAACTTCACTTAGTGACACTTGTATCCTTTTGTAAACATTTCCTATATGAAGAAAAATGTCCTACCTGCAGAAAGTGATGTAAAACTTAGATAAGACACAGTTCTTTTTATCATGGAGTATGCCTTAATTATTTTAACCTTTGCTAGAGAGGAAGCCATTTACATTGCAAACTCTACCATAAAAGCACAGACACAGCCATTTTGTTTTCCTTACTGCAAACTCATCATAAAACATCAGCCTGCCAGTTGCAGGAAGTAATAGACTTCCAATTACTATTCAGTGAGGTGTATGCATTTAGAAAACCCCAGGTAGCCACACTTATGGCTCCTTTTTGATTAATATAATCATATTCCTAAATAAACAAAGCATATAGGCATGCTAATTATACTATTTATATCCTTGTAGCCAGGGATTGTCTCCCCACTAGGTAGCTCTCCATTTTAATTTTAACAATTTTCTCTTGTAAAGGAAAATAATGCAAAAAATACCTGGACCTTTAAGTAGAACACAAACCTTCAGTGCTAAAATATACCTTCTTAGGTACTAAAATTATCAGCCAAATAAGCCAGAGGAAGCCATTTTCCTTTATACTGTATTGCTATTCCTTAAGATTAGACATTTCTCTTGTCTATCAACTCCTTCTGCCATATACATCAACTTCCAAAGTGCAAAAGTTGTTTTGTTTTGTTTTGTTTTCCTATAGTTCATATATGTAGTATCAAGTTAAACATTACTTTCTGTTGTGTGTGTTGTTTTCATGTGGGAGAAAAATGTATCTTTATGTACTTTTAAGAGAGAATTGGGAAAATTTTAAAAAATGCATTATTTCATGTAGTTCTCGTTATGTAAAATTCCTTGGAATTGTGTAACTTTAAGATTGCATCTTCCATCATAACTACTTGATGCTTGCAATTATGTAAATAACTAACAATGAAAATACAATAGCATTATTTAATTTATAACATGCTAAATATTATTCTGCTCAAAACTATACATTTTATAGCACTTTTTGAGTTTATGTTATGTTTTTTGTTTGTTTGTTTTAGAATGTTGCCCAAATTGGGAAATAAAAATAACTAAGTTTGAAGGTTATTAAAGTTTTTCACAAAGGTAGAGATGATCTGTTTCCTATTTGAAGACAGAGTGATTCTGATTATAGAAGCTCCATAATTTTATTCCACAGGCTTTATAAGTGCACACAAGAGGTTTCAAGCATTCTATCCAGAATGTCCTGACTCCCCTCCCAGTCTGACACTTTAACTTTTGCTCTGAGAGATCATGTATGCCTAAAAGTTATAAGATCATAGATATAGAATGCTGAGAGAAATCAGAGGTAAATTATCTCAATTTATAAATAAGAAAACAAGCAGGGAGGTGAAAAGGATTTACAAATTAAAATGGATTAGAAGAATTTGGAGGAATAAGAAGACAAATATCCTATTAGGTCCCTTTCTCCTGCTTATTATGTGCTATTGGGCAAGTTGCTTCATTGTTTTGAATATCATTTTCCTCATGTGTCAGATAATTATAATAGCATTAGCCCTGTGTATCTAACTGGTTATTGCAACGACTGAGTATGAAATAAAAGGACTTAGGAAAGTGTAAATAAGGAATGATGCAAATAAAAACTGCCATAATTGTTGTCATTGATGATAGCCTCTCAGGAGCTGCCATTTGTCCAGATACAGGCAAGAATATGAATGGAAGGTAAAAGAGGACAAGTTGCCCAATATGAATCCTGGGTTTGACTATGAAAAAGTCACCTAATACTTCTTTGCCTCTATCCCCACTGTGCAAGGCTTTTCAGGACTTTGCCTAGCCCAAGTTATTTTCATATCTGTCCCTTCAGGCTGACATGTCACATCACTTAAGAGAGACTTTCACTTGAGAATCCAGCTGCCTCCATTTTTATCCTTCTGCATTTCTGTCCTAGTTAATTATACCCACTTTCACAGGCTAAGAAAATCCTTTATGTTGGAAGGGCTGAGATAAGAAACAGACTTGGATTCTAGGCAGTCTTCCCTTGTAGTATCCTGCAAGGTTTACTCTGAGTATAGGCATGGCAGATGTGGGGTTGATCAACTTCACTTAGCAGCCAGCACTTATAATAATGATAAACTGCATGGTGATTTCCTAGGTTTGAATATCAGCCTTGAAGGCCCTGATGCTCCCCCAGGGGGTTATTCTGAAATACAGAGACAGCCTAGCCATCTGAGATAATAAGACCATCTGCCAGGACCACATAGCAACTTCTGCTTTCCTCCTCAAAGACCTGTCTTCATTTTTGAAAATGCTCTTTATTCAGCAAGCAATGGGCAATTCAATTCCAAGCAATTGTGAGTGTGTGTGCCCACTAAGTTTTGCCCAATTATAATTTTCCTGTAATATCAGCCATATAGAATTTGATAACATTTGACTAACTAAACCTTTATGTCTTTCTCTAATATATTAGAGGCAGTTTGGCATAATGCAAAGAAAATATCTAAGTGGAAAGAATGCTAGACTAAACTTCTGAATTTGCATGCTGATGCTACCTTTGCCACTGGCTATCTGTGAGACTGGGTAAATCATTTCAAATGTCATTTTCCTAAGAAGTTTCTTGAGGAAAACAGTATCTGCACTGCTTAATAGAAGTTACAAGTGTGAGAATCCAGTCTCCCAAATTGACAACTTCAGTGTCATCTTCAACTCTTCAGGGATCTAACCACTTTCCAAGTCTCATTTTTCCTATATTCACAATAAATCTTCTATCGATCACCTTCTCTACATTCAAATAGCAAACACTTCAGTTCAGGCCCTCTGTGATAACTTCCTAATCAGTCTTCCTATCTGTATCTCTTACTTCTCCAGATCATCTTCTATACTACTCCCAAAGTAATAGTTCTAAAACACTGATAGATGCTTAGTAAATGTTTGCTGTTAATTGCTCAGATGAGACAACGTATGAGTTTCTCTGTAGAATCAAGCTTAGAGCAATATATGCTAGCAATAACAATCTAGAGTTTTAAAATAAGGATTATTGATGTTATGAAATTGGATCATTAGTATGGAGCTTTGGATTTAAAAGTAATACATATGGGGCATGCTATTGTGACCATGTTCCTGTAACAATTCAACTTAGACTAAATTATCTATCCAGATTCAAATAAATAATAATTAAATTGGCTGATTAGGTGGTATTTGGAACATTTTTAAAAGTAGGTGTAGGTTAATGAATCTAAATTGACACATAGGGTTGGGAGAGTATATATAATTAATCAGTGTAATATACAGCTTAACTTCCACAGAAACTGCAACTAGTTCAAGTTTCCCTTTGACATTAATTAGAGAAATGCCAATTAAAACACCTCTAAGGTACCACCTCACAGATTGGATAAGATTACATGAAAAGATAATGTTAAATGTTGGTGGGGATGTGAGAAAACTGGGACACTAACGAATGCGTGATTGGAAGAGTTGTGAAATGATGCCATTCTGGAGAGGAACTATGACCAAAGAACTATAAAACTGTATATACCATTTGATCTAGCTTGCCCCTATTGGGTCTGTATCCCAAAGAGATCATAAAATAGAGGAAAGGACTCACATGTGCAAAAATGTTTATAGTAGCTCTTTTTATGTTAGCAAAAAAATTGGAAAATGAGTTGATACCCATCAATTGAAAAATGGCTGAATAAGTTATGGTATATGAAAGTAATAGAATATTATTGTCCTAAAAATGATGAAGAAGGGGTGGAGCCAAGATGGTGAGAAATTGAACAGGTTTTTGCCTAAGTTCTTCCTGGCTTCACTCAAATCAGCACTAAATCAAGTGTCTGAATGTTATTATTGTTGTTGTTCATATAAAGCATTTATCCATAAGGCCAAGAGACTTGGGGACATGAAGGGAATTAAGTTCGTGAGTTAAATGAAAAACAAAGTATGTTACCTTTTATTCAATGAGTATTTGTAAAGCATTTAGTGCAATAATTGATACCCAATTGGTGCTATATATTTATTCCTTTTCCTCGCTTATTCAGAGACCTAGATTTGAGCCCCAGTTCTAATATTTTCCTGTAACTATGGATATGGCATAATCTATTAGTTCCTAATTTTCTTATCTGCAAAGTCAGAATAATGGAAGATAAAAATGTTGGATAAAGAATAATTTATGAGGAAAGAAATGGATCTATTTGGAATCTGAAGGCCTGGTTTCAAATTTCTGCTCCTCTCCTTTATGTGCAACTGTATGTGAGTCATTTATTCTCTCTGAACCTCTTATTTTTCACATGTAAAATACAATATCATTGATGGATCTTTCCAATTATAATAAACTATGTTATTTGAGGGATGACTGGAAGACTCATGAAGTTTACAAGAGCAAGTGTGAACATTTGCTAGGTATACAACATAAAATGTTACTTTCTTAATCTATAAAGTGGGTATATTAATTTACTGTCTCCTCATTATTAAAATAATTAGTGTATCTTGTTATGGTTGCTTATTATCATTAAACATCAGAGGAAGAATTATAAACTGTCAGGGGTTAAAGAACTTTATAGAGATAAAGCTCTTAGATAACACAATACACAAAAATAGAAAGATTCCTAAATTTAACAGGACATGAGTTCTTTAAGAGTTAGAAAATGGACTTCCGGCCAAGATGGTGGCGTGGAGGCAGACAGCTGCTTGAGCTCCGCGTTTTCTCAGAGAACTTACTTCATGACAAGCCTCAGAATTAATATTTGACCAGAAAAGAAACCCACAAATAATCACCAAGAGAAGACATCCTTGAAATTCACCAGAGAAGATCTGTGTTTGCTCTGGAGAGGGTTGAACAGACTGGGCACAGATTGGGGGCAGGCAAGCCAGAGCAAGACAGGCAGCTCACACAGCTCAGACCAGAGGGGGGAGGGGTCCGATCTCTGCCATTTCTGCAAAAAGACTTTTACCCCAGTGTGGATACTCCGTCTTGGCAGCAAGCCAGGAGCAGCAGAGAGAGTGTAAACACCAGTGGTGAAGATTAAAACCCCAGAAAGCTAGTGTCTCTCAGAACCGGCCACCCCCACCCCCACCTGGAGTGACTCTGAGTTCTCAGAGCCTCAGAGCGCAGACACAGCGCAGCCATCGCTGTTCTGTTAGTGGCTCTCTGCTGACCTACCCCCAGCCTGTAGAGGAAGCCCATTAACACCATCCAGCCCCATCCCCCCCAAAACAGACCAATTGTTTCTCTTGTCAGTTTGTTTTCTTCCATTCCGCTCTTGACAAAATGAACAAAAAATTCAAAAGGGTTCTAACCATTGACAGCTTCTATATGGAGAGAGAGCAGACTTCAAATACTGAGGAGACTAAAAAGAGACTGTCCCCAGAGGAATCCCCTAAGAGGGATATGAGCTGCTCCTCAATACAAAAGAACCTCATAGAGGAAATCAAAAAGGCTCTCAGAGGAGAGCTAGAAGAGAAATGGGAAAAGGAAAGGGAAGCTTGGAAAGAGAACCTGGAGAAGTCATCCAGAATGGATAAAGAGATCAAATCATTGAGAAACAAAATTAGTGAATTAGAAAAGGCAAACAACTCCAAGGAAAACAGGATTAGTGAGCTGGATAAAGAAATCAGCTCTCTAAAAAATAAAATGGATAAAATGGAAAAAAAATCCATAGAAGATAAAAACACAATTGTACAATTACAAAGAGATATAAAAAAAGTGAGTGAAGAAAATACATCATTGAAAATTAGACTCGAACAAGTAGAAATCAATGAGTCAAGGAGAAACCAAGAGGTAGTGAAGCAAAACCAGAGAAATGAAACAATTGAAAAGAATGTCAAGTACCTTATTAGAAAGACAACAGACCTGGAAAACAGATCTAGGAGAGACAATTTGAGAATAATCGGACTCCCTGAAAAATGGGAGGAAAAAAAGAGCTTGGACACCATTTTCGAGGAAATTATCAAAGACAACTGCCCAGACGTTTTGGAAACAAAGGGTAAAATAGACATTGAAAAAAATTTATCAATCACCTATTGAAAGGGAACCTAAAATCAAAATGCCAAGAAATATAGTGGCCAAGTTCAAGAACCATCAGACAAAGGAAAAAATATTGGAAGCTGCTAGAAAAAATCATTTCAGATATGGAGGAACCACAATAAGGATAACCCAGGATCTAGCAGTGTCTACATTAAAAGAACAAAGGGCCTGGAACATGATATTCTGAAAGGCTAAGGAACTTGGTATGCAGCCAAGAATAACTTACCCAGCAAGAATGAGCATTATTTTTCAGGAAAGAAGATGGACATTTAACAAAATAAATAAATTCCATCTATTTTTGATGAAAAAACCAGACCTACATAAAAGGATTGATCTTCAAATACAGAACTCAAGAGATTTCTAAAAAGGTAAAAAGAAATCTTGAGAACTATACTTCTGCCATAAAAATATGTAAAGAACATATGTATAATTTGTCTTAGAAACTAGAGGTGGAAAGGAAATTATATCATAAAAAAGTGTAAAGTGGTGGTACTACATCTCATGAAGAGGAAAAGGTAACCTATTATATCTGAGAGAAAGAAAGGAGGGAGATGAACATAGTGTGTATCAGTAGACATATTTGATTTATGGTGAAACTTCTTTCACTTCATTGAAAAGTGAAAGGGAAGGAGTAAGCTAAGGGGAAGGGAATACAGAAATTTCGAGGAAAAGGGGTAAAATAAGGGGAGGAACTTTAAGGTGGGGGAGGGATCCTAAAAAGGGAGGGCTGTGAAAAGTGGTGTTCAGAAGTTTAATACTGGGTAGGGGGGTAAGAGGGAAGGAGAGGGGAAAAGCATAAGCAGGGGTTAATAGGATGGCAAGCAATATAGAATTAGTCCTTCTAACCATAAATGTGAATGGGGCAAACTGCCTCATAAAGAGGAAGCAGTTAGCAGACTGGATTAAAAGTCAGAATCCTACTATATGTTGTTTACAGGAAACACACATAACAGGGTGATACATACAAACTAAAAGTAAAAGGGTGGAGCACAATCTACTATGCTTCAGGCGAAGCCATAAAAGCAGGGGTAGCCATTCTCATCTCAGATCAAACAAAAACAAAAATTGATCTAATTAAAAGAGATAAGGAAGGGCATTATATCCTGCTAAAGGGTAGCATCAATAATGAAGCAGTATCAATATTAAACATATATGCACCAAGTGGTGCAGCATCTTAATTCTTAAAAGAGAAATTAAGAGAGCTGCAAAAAGAAATAGACAGCAAAATTATAATAGTTGGAGATCTCAACCTTGCACTTTCAGAATTAGATAAATCAAACCACAAAATAAATAAGAAAGAAGTCAAAGAGGTAAATAGAATACTAGAAAAGTTTGATATGATAGATCTTTGGCAAAAGCTAAATGGAGACAGAAAGGAGTATACGTTCTTCTCAGCAGGTCATGGAACCTACACAAAAATTGGTCATCTACTAGGGCATAAAAACCTCAAAATCAAATGCAGTAAGGCAGAAATAGTAAATGCATCCTTTTCAGACCACAATGCAATCAAAATTACATTTAACAAAAAGCCAGGGGAAAATAGACCAAAAAATAATTGGAAACTAAATAATCTTATACTAAAGAATGATTGGGTACAACAGCAAATCATAGACATAATTAATAACTTCACTCAAGAAAATGACAATAGTGAGACATCATACCAAAATGTGTGGGATACAGCCAAAGAAGTAATAAGGGGAAGTTTTATATCTCTTCAGGCCTACTTGCATAAAATAGAGAAAGAGAGGGCCAACAAATTGGGCTTACAGCTAAAATTACTAGAAAAGGAACAAAGTAAAAACCCCCAGACAAACACAAAACTTGAAATTCAAAAAATAAAAGATGAGATTAATAAAATTGAAAGTAAAAAAAAAAAAAACTATTGAATTAATTATTAAAACTAAGAGTTGGTTCTATGAAAAAACCAACAAAATAGACAAACCCTTAGTAAACCTGATTAAAAAAAAGGAAAGAGAAAAAGCAAATTGTTAGTCTTGTAAATGAAAAGGGAGAACTCACCACTAATGAAGAAGAAATTAGAACAATAGTTAGGAGCTACTTTGCTCAACTTTATGCCAATCAATTCGATGACTTAAATGAAATGGAAGAATACCTTCAAAAATATAGCTTGCCCAGATTAACAGAGGAAGAACTAAGTAGCCTAAATAGCCCCATCTCAGAAAAAGAAATAGAACAAGCAATTACAAACTTCCTAAGAAAAAGTCCCCAGGACCAGATGGATTTACATGTGAATTCTACCAAACATTTAAAGAACAACTAACTCCAATGCTATGTAAACTATTTGAAAAAATAGGGATTGAAGGAGTCCTACCAAATTCCTTTTATGGCACAGGCATGGTACTGATACCTAAACCAGGTAAATCGAAAACGGAGAAAGAAAACTATAGACCAATTTCCTTAATAAACATTGATGCTAAAATCTTAAAAAGATATTAGCAAAAAGACTTCAGAAAATCATCCCCAGGATAATGCACTATGACCAAGTGGGATTTATACCAGGAATGCAGGGCTGGTTTAATATTAGGAAAACTATTAGTATAATTGACCATATTAATAATCAAATTAATAAAAACCATATGATCATCTCAATAGATGCAGAAAAGGCATTTGATAAAATCCAACATCCTTTCCTACTAAAAACTCTTGAGAGTATAGGAATAAATGGAGTATTCCTTAAAATAATAATGAGCATATATTTAAAACCTTCAGTAAACATCAAATGTAATGGTGATAAACTAGAACCTTTCTCTGTAAGATCAGGAGTGAAACAAGGTTGCCCACTATCACCATTACTATTCAATATAGTACTAGAAACTCTAGCCTTGGCAATAAGAGCTGAGAAAGAGATTCAAGCAATTAGAGTAGGAAAACAGGAAATCAAATTATCACTCTTTGCAGATGACATGATGGTATACTTAGAGAACCCCAAAGACTCTGCTAAAAAGCTATTAGAAATAATTCAGAGTTTTAGCAAAGTTGCAGGATACAAAATAAATCCACATAAATCCTCAGCATTTTTATAAATTACCAACACAATCCAACAGCAAGAGATACAAAGAGAAATTTCATTCAAAATAAAGGTCAATAGTATAAAATATTTGGGAATATATCTACCGAAGGAGAGTCAGGAATTATATGAGCAAAATTACAAAACACTTGCCCCAAAAATAAAGTCAGATTTAAATAATTGTGAAGACCTTGAGTGCTCTTGGATAGGCCGAGCAAATATAATTAAGATGACAATACTCCCTAAACTAATCTATTTATTTAGTGCTATACCAATCAGACTCCCAAGAAACTATTTTAATGACCTAGAAAAAATAACAACAGAATTCATATGGAAGAACAAAAGGTCGAGAATTTCAAGGGAAGTAATGAAAAACAAAATTAAATGAAGGTAGTCTAGCTGTACCTGATGTAGAACTGTATTATAAAGCAACAGTCACCAAAACCATTTGGTATTGGCTAAGAAATAGACTAGTTCATCAGTGTCATAGGTTAAGTTCACAGGGCAAGATAGTGAATAAAAATAGCAATCTATGTTTGATAAACCCAAAGATCCCAAATCTTGGGATAATAATTCATTATTTGACAAAAACTGCTGGGAAAACTGGAAATTAGTATGGCAGAAACTAGGCATGGACCCACATTTAACACCACATACTACGATTAGATCAAAATGGGTCAAAGATTTAGGCATAAAGAATGAAATCATAAAAAATTGGAGGAACAAGGGATGGTTTACCTCTTGGACTTGTGGAGGAGGAAGGAGTTTGTGTCCAAGGGAGAACTAGAGACCCTTATTGATCACAAAATAGAAAATTTTGATTACACCAAATTAAAAAGTTTCTGCACAAACAAAACTAATGCAAACAAGATTAGAAGGGAAGTAACAAATTGGGAAAATATTTTTACAGTTAAAGGTTCTGATAAAGGCCTCATCTCCAAAATATACAGAGAATTGACTTTAATTTATAAGAAATCAAGCCATTCTCCAATTGATAAATGGTCAAAGGATACGAACAGACAATTTTCAGATGATGAAATTAAAACTATTTCCACTCATATGAAAGAGTGTTCCAAATCACTATTGATCAGAGAAATGCAAATTAAGACAACTCTGAGGTATCATTACACACCTGTCAGATTGGCTACGATGACAGGAACTAATAACAATGAATGTTGGAGGGGCTGTGGGAAAACTGGGACATTGATGCATTGTTGGTGGAGTTGTGAAAGAATCCAGCCATTCTGGAGAGCAATCTGGAATTATGCCCAAAAAGTTATCAAAATGTGCCTACCCTTTGACCCAGCAGTGCTACTACTGGGCTTATACCCCAAGGAAATACTAAAGAAGGGAAAGGGACCTGTATGTGCCAAAATGTTTGTGGCAGCCCTTTTCATAGTTGCTAGCAACTGGAAAATGAATGGATGTCCATCAATTGGAGAATGGTTGGGTAAATTATGGTATATGAATGTTATGGAATATTATTGTTCTGTAAGAAATGACTAACTGGAGGAATACAGAGAGGCTTGGAGAGACTTATTTCAACTGATGCTGAGTGAAACGAGTAGAACTAGGGGATCATTATACACTTCAACAATGATACTGTATGAGGTTGTATTCTGATGGAAGTGGATATCTTCAACATAGAGAAGAGCTAATCCAATTCCAATTGATCAATGATGGACAGAATCAGCTACACCCAGAAAAGGAACACTGGGAAATGAGTGTAAACTGAGAGCATTGTTTTTTTTTTGTTTGTTTGTTTGTTTGTTTTGTTTTGTTTTGTTTCTCTTCACAGATTATTTTCACCTTGCGAATACAATCCTTCCTTTGCAACAACAACAAAAAAATTTGGCTCTGCACATATATATATTGTACCTAGGATATACCATTAGATATTTAATATGTATGGGACTTCCTGCCATCTAGGGGAGGGGATGGAGGGAAGGAGGGGAAAAACTCAGAACAGAAGGGAGTACAAGGGATAATCTTGTAAAAAAAAAAGTTACCTATGCATTTGTACTGTCAAAGAAAATGTTATAATTATAAAAATTAATAAAAAAAAATTTTAAAGAGTTAGAAAATGAAACTTACCTCAGTAATTTCACTCTCTTCTTGGTCTGTATTTCCCTTGATAATTGTTCATTATCAGAGAGGTAGTAAAACAGGTTCCAGCCATTCCAAAGGTTTGGATGTAACCAGAGATAACCACAGTAATTTAGAATTCAAAGGTTTGCTAGAACTCATTAATGTAAGCTTTTAATTCACTATTAATAAAACTTGGATCCTAAAATTAAGATTTCTTCAAGGACACACTGATTGTAGATACTAGAACCAGGTTTTCAAACAGGGTCCTCAAACTTTTAACTTAAAGCCAAGGTTCCTTCCAAAATAACCTGTTTTATGTCAAAGATTCCCATTACTTTCATGTTCTTTCTGATTCTGAAAATACAATTATTCCTCTCTCTCTAGTGTTACCAAAATCTCTGGGAAAGTTTGCTTTACCTGTATGGTCTATGTGACCTCTTCTGCCTT
Organism: Sminthopsis crassicaudata; assembly: GCF_048593235.1. Taxonomy (NCBI): domain Eukaryota; kingdom Metazoa; phylum Chordata; class Mammalia; order Dasyuromorphia; family Dasyuridae; genus Sminthopsis; species Sminthopsis crassicaudata. The sequence goes on from NC_133619.1 coordinate 543,169,568, forward strand.
TCTGACCAAAAATTCTGTCTCAGCACTACAATTACTAACCTTGAGTTTCACCAGACAATCTAAGTTTTAGTTTGGGCTACTTATGACAAAAGTTAATCCCTGAGGCAAATGAGGAGAAAGTGCTGATAGAGTGTAGTTTAGCTCAGTGGTCTCATCCTTTGGGGAAGTCTTCAATCAAAAATCCAAGTTATGTCAAACCTCTGTAATCCACGTTCTGTAGGGACCTTGACAGCCTCTTCTTATCATGTCCTATCAGAAATCTCAGTCATATCAAGTCCTCCATCATAAATTTTCCTTTTGGATCAGTCTATCTTGGCACTCTGCCTTATGGTATCTTTTTCCTTATCCCTTACCCATGCCACACTGTATCTCCTAACCTCACAAATCCTTGTGATGTCTCTCCCAATCCCATTTCTCCTTCTTATAGCTATCTAAATCTTTTGGGGTGCTAAATCTCTTTCAGGATTTAGCCTGCCAGCTAAGCCTCCTCCCAACCTCATGGGTGTTTATTTTCTCCTGGCAAATGGCAAGTTCCCCTAGGGAACTTGTCTTTTCCATCATTAATTGTTAAAAACCTTTTTTATGGTCTTCCAACTTTATTTCCTTTTTACCATTCCTGGTATTTACTGTAACCCTTTATTTGGTCTGCAACCTATTTCTTAAAATAAATTTACCTTTCAACAAAGAGAATGGCCATGGTGAATTATTCACATGACCAAATCCCAAGTTTTGGTTTACTATCATCTGGTTTCTATATAGGACACTTCAGTAATATATATGACTAAATTTAGAAATAGACAAAAAATACCTGGAAATTGCATGCAGAAAGTTAGAGGGAAGGAGAAAATAGATTCGAGATATTTGGTGACTTTTCAAGAATATAAAATTGCAGAGAAGATGCAGACCTTCATTTGTAAAAGGAATGTCCTTATTTGAGGGTCCCTTATTCGAATGAAGTCAGGGTCTAGTCCATATTTTTCTCTCATTCTAACACCTGCCTGAAAACTCACAATTGAGAAGGGAAATATAGCCTTTTAGCAATCTCTTGATGTACATTGAATTCTGATAAATATGACTCTTTCCACCAATGAGATGACTGATGCCAGTTCCAATGATCTTGGGATGAAAAGAACTATCTAGATCTAGAAAGAGGACTATGGGAACTGAATGTGGACCATAACATAACATGATCATTCTTTTTGTTGTTGTTTGTTTGCATTTTGTTTTCTTTCTCATTTTCTTTCATTTTTGATCTGATTTTTCTTATGTAGCAAGACAATTGTTTATTACATAAACAATACATAACATACATAATAATAATAAAATATAAGCAATATGCAAGGGTCAATGTTGAAAATTATCCGTTAGGCTGAGCAAATATAATAAAGATGACAATACTCCCTAAACTAATCTATTTATTTAGTGCTATACTAATCAGATGCCCAAGGAACTAGTTTAACGACCTAGAAAAAATAATAACAAAATTCATATGGAAGAACAAAAAGTCCATAATTTCAAGGGAATTAATGGAAAAAAAATCAAATGAAGGTGGCCTAGCTATACCTTATCTTAAACTTTATTATAAAGCAGCAGCTACCAAAACCATTTGATATTGACTAAGAAATAGACTAGTTAGTTGATTGGTGGAATAGGTTAGGTTCACAGGACAAAATAGTGTACACTGTAGCAATCTAGTGTTTGACAAACCCAAAGATAAACTTTTGGGATAAGAATGAATTATTTGACAAAAACTGCTGGGAAACCTGGAAAGTAGTATGGCAGAAATTAGATATAGACCCACACTTAACACCATATACCAAGATAAGATCAAAATGGGTCCATGATTTAAGTATAAAGAATGAGATCATAAATAGATTAGAAGAACATAGGATAGTTTACATCTCAGACTTGTGGAGGAGGAAGGAATTTGTGACCAAAGGAGGACTAGAGATCATTATTGATCACAAAACAGAAAATTTTGATTATATCAAATTAAAAAAAAAAAAAACTTTTGCACAAACAAAACTAATGCAAACAAGATTAGAAGGGAAGTAACAAATTAGGAAAATATTTTTACAATTAAAGGTTCTGATAAAGGCCTCATCTCCAAAATATACAGAGAACTAACTCTATAAGAAATCAAGCCATTCTCCAATTAATAAATGGTCAAAGGATATGAACAGACAATTTTCAGATGATGAAATTAAAACTATTTCCACTCATATGAAAGAGTGTTCCAAAACACTATTGATCAGAGAAATGCAAATCAACACAACTCTGAGATACCACTACACTCTTGTCAGATTGGCTAAGATGACAGGAAAAAATAATGATGAATTTTGGAGGGGATGTGGGAAAACTGGGACACTAATGCATTGTTGGTGGAGTTGTGAAAGAATCCAACCATTCTGGAGAGCAATCTGGAATTATGCCCAAAAAGTTATCAAACTGTACATACTCTTTGATTCAGCAGTGCTACTACTGGTGCTTATATCCCAAAGAAATATAAAGAAGGGAAAGGGACCTGTATGTGCCAAAATATTTGTGGCAGCCCTTTTTGTAGTGGCTAGAAACTGGAAAATGAAAGAATGCCCATCAATTGGAGAATGGTTGGGTAAAGTATGGTATATGAATGTTGTGGAATACTATTGTTCTCTAAGAAATGACCAGCAGGATTAATACAGAGAGTCTTGGAGAGACTTACATGAACTGATGCTGAGTGAAATGAACAGAACCAGGAGATCATTATACATTTCAACAATGATACTGTATGAAGATGTATTCCGATGGAAGTGGATATCTTCAACAAAGAGAAGATCTAATTCAGTTCCAGTGGATCAATGATGGACAGAATCAGTTATACCCAGAGAAGGAACACTGGGAAATGAGTGTAAACTGTTTGTACTTTTATCTTTCTTCCCAGGTTATTTTTACCTTCTGAATCCAATTCTTCCTGTATAATAACAAATTCAGTTCTGCATACATATATTGTGTCTAGGATATACTATAACATATTTAACATGTATGAGACTGCCTGTCATCTAGGGGAGGGGAAGAAAGGAAGGAGGGGAAAATTCAGAACAGAAGTGAGTACAAAACAAAAATTACCCATGCATATGTACTGTATATATACATATATATATATATATATATATATATATATATATATATATATATATAATTATAAAATTAATTTTAAAAAGAGAGAGAAAAAATAAGCTATAGAGCAAAAAAAAGAAAAAAAGAAAGAAAGAAACATTATCCATGCACATGTTTTGAAAATAAAAAAGCTTTAAAGAAAGGAAATACAGCCTTAAATGAAAGTGAACTAATTAAGGCAGATTACATCCCCCTACCACCAAGAAACTTGTCCTTTTCCATCTTGAGGCCTCTCTAAATTATTATATTGTGTTATCTAGGAGTTTTGTCTCCATAAGCTTCTTTATTCTCTGACATAATTGGAATAATTGGTCCCTCAGTATTGACATGGAATAGTATAATGAGGCCTCTTCTCTATCTCATCCTTTGGAAACTCTCAAATCTCCTTTCTCCATTTGTTCCTTTCATTCTCAGAACAGATAGTATTGGCAGAACACTCTGCCTTATTTTTCTTTAAAAACCCTAATTTTCCCATTTTTATCCATAAACCAAAACAGTACAATTTCAATGGGGGGTGTAGGAAATGTGGAGGCATTGATTTATTCTACCAGATGTATAGGGTATTAGGATTGTGCACCAAGAGGGAAGACAATGAAAAAGACTCATGGAATCAGGAGTATAACAAAGAAAATGCTTCAAATGGATAAATGCAAAAGGAGATTTAAAAAAAAAACTAACTGAAAAAAGTCATTAAAAATTAGAATTGAAGAAGTTGAAGGGAACAATTAATTTGAGACTTCAGGAATTAATCAAACAAAACCCCCCAAAATGAAAAAAAAATAGAAGAAAATGTAAAATCCCTTGTTGGAAAAAAAAAAACAACTGACCAGGAAAATATATCTAGGAGAGACAGTCTAAGAATTTTTGAACTTTCTCAAAACTATGATAAAAAGAAGAGCCTAGACATCATCTTTCAGGAAATCAAGGAAAACTTCTTTGGTGTCCTAGAACCAGAAGATAAAATAGCCATTGAAAGAATTCACCAATCACTTCCTGAAAGAGACCCCAAAATTAAAGTGCCAAGGAACATTGTAGCTAAATTTTAGAATTATTAAATCAAGGAGAAATACTGCAAGCAGGTACAAGGAAATAATTCAAATGTTGAGGAGCCACAATCAGGAATACCTAGGACCTGGCAGCTTCCACTTTAGCATAAGGAAGGGAATGGAATGTAATATCCTGAAAGGCAAAGGAAATTGAAATGCAGCCAAGAATCAAATATCCAGCAAAACAGCATCATTCTTCTGGGAAAAATATGGACATTCAAGAAAACAAGTAATTTTCCTCTATTTCTGTTGAAAAAAAGAAAACAGCTGAATTAAATTTTTGATCTTCAAATTCAGGAGTAAAGTGAAGCACAAAAAAGTAAAAAAGGAAAGAAAAAATAATTTTCTTTTAAAAATTCAAAAGTTTATATTTTTATATAGGAAGATGATATGCTTAACTCTTGAGATCTGTATCCATGTTATGCTTATACTTGGAGGGTACAAATATAAATTGATTTTATGGTAATGATTTAAAAAGGAAACTAGAGGAGGAAAGCCAATTCTATTTGAAGAAAAGGAAATGGAATTAAAATAGGATAAATATCTCATGAGGAGGCAAAAAATACTATTGAAATTGAGGGAAAGAGGGTAGGGGGATAAGAATTTTGTGAATATTATTCTCATCAGATTTGGCTCAAAGAGAGAATATCAGACACATTTAGCTTCACAGAGAACCGTCTTTCATCCTAAAGGGAAATAGGAGAAAGGGGAAAAGAAGGGGAGAGTGTAATAGAAAGGACAACAGAAGTAGAAGGAAAAAGGCATAAGAAAGAGGAAAAGGCTGCAAAAGGAGAGGGTTGTGTGAGGAAAGGAGTGATCAGTGATGAAATACTGGGGAGGAGGGAAAGGGGAAAAAAGAAGAGAAAAATAAAACTGGGAGTAAATAAGATGGTAGGAAATATAGAGATAGTAATTTTATCTGTGAATGTGAATGACATGAACTCACCCATAAAAATGGAATCCCATAAGTGGAAATCTTCAACATAAAAAAGATCCAACTCACTTCCAGTTGATCAATGATGGACAGAAATAACTATACCCAGAGAAGGAACACTGGGAAGCTAATGTAAATTGTTAGCACTACTGTCTATCTACCCAGGTTACTTATACCTTCGGAAGCTAATAATTAATGTGCTACAAGAAAAAGGTATTTACACACATATATTGTATCTAGGTTATATTGTAACACATGTAAAATGTATGGGATTACCTGCCATCGGGGGGAGGGAGGAGGGGGGGAGGGGATAATTTGGAAAAATGAATAAAAAAAATAAAGTTATCAAATATGAAGCAATTATAAACAATAAATCAGTTAACATCTAAAAAAAAAAGAAAAGAAAAGAAAAGAAAAAATGGAATCCCATAGCAGACTGGATTAAAAGCCAGAATCCACAATTTGTTGTTTACAGAAACTCATTTAAAGAAAAGGAATATATTTAGAGTAAAAGTAAAAGACTGCAGCAGAGTCTATTATGCTTCAGCTGAGGTAAAAAACAAAAAGCAGAAGTAGCAATCCTAATCGCAGATCCAGGAAAAGCAAAAATAGATCTAATTCAAAAGATAAAGAAGGAAACTATACCTTACCAAAGGTATCAGAGACATTGAAGTAATATCAATATTAAACATATATGCACCAGGGCAGCTAGGTGGTGCAGTGCATAGAGCACCAGCCCTGAAGTCAGGAGGATCTGAGTTCAAATCTGGCCTTAGGCACTTAACACTTCCTGGCTGTGTGACCCTGGGCAAGTCACTTAACCCCAATTGCCTCAGCAAAAAAAGCAAACAAGCATATTTATACAAGCCTATGTAAAAGCATGGCAATGTATTAGGGGATAAAAAGCTCCAAATTAAATACAGAAAAGCAGAAATAGCAATCACCTCTTTTTCAGATCATGATGCAATAAAAATTAAATGCAATAAAAGTCCAGTAAAAATAGACAAAAAATTAATTGGAAACTAAATAATCTAATCTTAAAAAATAAGTGGGTGAAACAAAAAATCATAGACACAATCAATATTTTCATCATCAATAAGAAATCATATGAAAATTTTGGGGATATAGCCAAAGTGGTTATTAGGGGAAATTTTATTTCTCTAGATGCTTACTTGCATAAAATTAAGAAAGAGAAGATCAATGGATTCAGCTTGCAACTAAAAAAGCTTAAAAAAAGAACAAATGACAAATTCCAAATTAAATACCAAATTTGAAATTCTGAAAATAAAAGGAACAGTTAATAAAATTGAAAGTAAGAAAACTATTGAATTAATAAATAAAACTAAGAGTTGGTTTTATAAAAAACAAAACAAAACTCCAAAATAGATAAACCTCCAACAAAATAGATAATTTGTTTTTTATTGTTTTGTTAATTTGATTTGAAAAAGGAAAGGAGAAAATCAAATTGTTAGTCTCAAAAATGGAAAGAGAGAACTGTCCACCAATGAAGAGGAAATTAGAGCAATGATTAAGAGCTATTTGTCAATTAATCTGTTAATCTAAGTGAAATGGAAGAATACCTACAAAAATATAGATTTTCCACGTTAAGACAAGAGGAAATAATTTATTTAACTAGTACTATTTCAGAAAAAAAGAAAAGGAAAAACCTATTAATCAACTCCCTAAGAAAAAAATCTGCAGGGTCAGGTGGCTTTACATGTGAATTCTATCAAACGTTTAAAGAAAATTAATTCCAATGCTACACAAACTATTTTTTAAAATAGGGAAAGAAGGAATCTTACCAAATTCATTCTATGACACCAATATGGTACTGAAACCTAAACCAGATAGATAAAAACAGAGAAAGAAAAGTATAGACCAATGTCACTAATGAATGTTGATGTAAAAATATTAAATATAATATTAGTAAAAAGATTACAGAAAGTAATCCTCAAGATAATATACTATGACAAAGTAGGATTGATATGAGGAATGCAGGACTGGTTTAAGAATAGAAAAACTGTTAGCAAATTGACTATATTGATAACCAAAGTAACAAAATCATATAATTATCTCTTTTTTTTTGTTTTGTTTTGTTGTCTTTTATTTATTTTGATAAATATTTCCCAATTGCATTTTAATCTGGTTTGGGCTACATTGAAGTATTGCAATAGCAGCAACAGCCAGTGTTTATATGATTATCTCAATAGATGCAGGACAAAGATATTTTTATAAAATTCAACACCCATTTCTATTAAAAACATTAGAGAATATAGGAATAAATGGAGATTTTCTTAAGATGATCAGTACTATCTGTTTAAAACTATGAGTAGCAAAATAATCAGTAGTATCATATATAATGGGGAAAAACTAGAACCATTCCCAACAAGATCAGAAGTGAAACAAGTCTACCCAGTATATCCATTACTATTCAATATTGTATTAGAAATGTTAGCTTTGACAATAAGAGAAGAAAAAGGGATTAAAGGAATTAGAATATGTAACAGAAACCAAATTATCACTCTTTGCAGATGATATGGTCATATATTTAGAGAACCCTAGAGAATCAGCTAAAAACTATTAGAAACAATTCACAACTTTAGCAAATTTGCAGGATATAAAATAAATCAACATAAATAATCAGTATTTTTATATATTACCAACAAAGTCCAACAGCAAGAAACAAAAAGAGAAATTCCATTTAAAATAACTGTTAATATTAGAAAATATTTGGGAGTGTACCTGCTAAATCAATATCAAGAACTACATGAATATAACTACAAAATACTTTCCACACAAATAAAGTCACATCTAATCAATTGGAAAAATGTTAGTGCTCTTGGTTAGGCCCAGCAAATATAATAAAAATTTCAATATGCATAAATTAATCTACATATTCAGTGCCATACCAATCACAGTCCCAAGAAAATATTTTACAGATCTAGAAAAAAAAAATAAGAACAAAGTTAATCTGGAAGAGCAAAACATCAAAAATTACTAGGGAGTTAATGAAAAAAATGCAAATGTTGGTGCCTTAGGTTTAACAGGCATAAAACTATAACACAAAGCAGTAGTCATCAAAACCAATTGGTATTAGCTAAGAATTAGAGCAATTGATTGAAAAGAATAGGTTCACAGAAGAAAATAAATAGTCAATGATTATTGTAGAAATTAACCCACTAAATCCCTTAGAAGTTCCACTACTAAATACAGCCATTCTTTTAGCTTCTGGTGTTTCCGTCACATGAGCCCACCACAGCCTGTTTGACAAACCCAAAGACCCCAACTTTTGAGATAAAAACTCAGTATTTGACAAAAACTGCTGGGAAAATTGGAAACTAGTATGGAAGAAATTAGGCATTGACCCACTCCTAACATCATGTACCCAGATAAGGTCGATATGAGTTCATGATATAGACATAAAGAATTATATTATTAAAAAAAATAGAAGAACATAGGATAGTTTACTTCTCAGTTCTGTGAAGGAAGAAAGAATTTGTGACCAAAGACGGCCTGGAGATCATTATTGATCATAAAATAAATAATTTTGATTATGCTAAGTTAAAATATTTTTGTACAAACAAAACTAATGCAGGCAAGAATTGTAGGGATGTAATAAACTAGGAACAAACACATTTTCCCATTCAAAAGTTATGATAAATGCCTCATTTCTAAACTATATGAAGAAGTGACTCAAATTTATACAAATTCAATCTATTTTCCAATTGATAAATGGTCAAAAATATAAACAGATAATTTTCAGATGAAGAAACTGAAACCATTTCTAGTGATATAAATTGATATTGATCAGAGTAATGCAAATTAAGACAGTTCTGAAGTACCACTACACACTTCTCGGATTAAGTGAGAGTGGATCTGGAAACATGGGACAATAATACATTGCTGGTGGAATTGTGAACTGATCCACCCATTCTGGAGAGTAATTTTGAACTATACCCAAAGGGCTATCAAACTGTGAATGTTCTTTGATCCAGCAGTGGGCCTGCATACCAAAGAGATCTTCCAAGAAGTAAAGGGACCCATGTGTGCAAAATGTTTGTGGCAGCTCTTTTTGTAGTGGCAAGAAACTGGAAACTGAATGGATGCCCATCAATTGGAGAGTGGATGAATAAATTGTGGTATATGAATGCTATGGAATATTGCAGGATCAGGAAGATGATTTCAAAGAGGCTTGGAGAGACTTACATGAACTGATGTTAAATAAAGTGAGCAGAACCAGGAGATCATTGTATGTGAGAGCAAGAAAATTGTATGATTATCAATTCTTCTGATGGACATGACTCTTTTCAACAATGAGATGATTTAGGTTCCAATGATCTTGGGATGAAGAAAGCCATCCTCATCCAGAGAGAGGACTGTTAGAACTGAGGGTGGAACACAACATAGCATTTTCATTCTTTCTGTTGTTGTTCCCTTGCATTTTCTTTCTTTCTCAATTTTTGTCTCTTAGACACATCCACAGCCAAAAATGATTTCATGGTTGCCCTCAATAGCACATGCCAGTGTAAATAAATTCTGCTTTTTATGGACCCTATGTAGCCCTTGGATGGACCCTTTGTATTGACACATTGCTCCCAAGGATTTCAGGAATATGAAGCAAAAGGCACCACACCTGCCTGCCATAGACTTCTTCTAGGAAGGGGGTGGACATTTCTTCTAAAGAATCAGTGGTTCTTGCTGAACTTAAGGCTGTGAAAAGACCTCTATCACACTCCACTTTTCTCTCTGCAATCACAAACCAACTATTATTTGTGCCTTTGTTAGAACACTTGAACCATATACATGAACCATACCCCAATCATTCAAGACAAGTGCCCACATTTCTTTGACAGACTTTTACCCCAATAGAGCTGTTGTCTTCCCCATCCTGCAGTGAAGAATTTAATTCTTTAAGGCTGCATCACAACAAAACTGTTACTGAATTAATGAGAATAGCTAAACAGAGGAGTATTGAGGCTCAGCATGAAGAATACTCTCATGTCCATAAATGCAGAGCAAAAGAAGTGGTCTTTGAAGCACAAACTTCTGGCTATTTAAATAAGTTTGAGGAAATTTCTGTCCTAGGAAAGGACAGTGGGGAAAGTATACAAGGTCAAGAACAAATTAAAAAGTCAATCTGATGCAATTTTTAAAATGTTGATTAAGAAAGCCACTAAAAAGAAAAAAAATTGTATGGATGGTACTTCAGGATACAAGGCTCATGTTTTGGCAGTTCTGCAAGATCCAAACAGTGCAGGTTTAAAGCTCAGATAGAACATGTTTCTTCAGGCTAGTAATAAGACAAGAAACTTTCTATTGTCAAGTTTCCATCTCTCCAGTTGGAATCTGTAGGTGCACATTTCAGTATTTCAACAAAAAAAAATTTAAGAGCTATTGGAAAATATATATTGTATATGTAAAGTGGGAGTGATACACAGAGATCTCAAGCCCAGGAATATCTTTCATGAAGCCCTGACTATCATAAAAGAATAGGAAGGTTTTGACATAGCTTGCACAGACATCATTCAGAAAGACAGAATGGACCAACAAAAATGAAAGAGAAGGAAAATACTGACACACTTCAGTAGTGAACATTAATCTATATATTAATCTGTATGTTTCACCAGAACAGTTACAAGCATCTGAATATGATTCAAATTGGATATGTATAGGTTTGGTGCAATTCTTGTAGAGTTCTTCCAGCCATTTCAAACAGAAATGGAAAGAATAGAAGTTTTGAGAAATTTAAGAGATGTTGAGATCCCAAAAATCCGTAAGCAAAGATGTCGAATGCAAGCCAAGTAAATAAAGCAAGTATGAAAAGTAATTGTTCACATCAACTACTGGACAGCTACTGGAAAGTGAATTTTTTCAAAATCATGGATATGTGTGTTCTTATGTTCAACTTGTGAGGTTTAAAATGTACTGCTTAAAAACAATATTTGATTATAACAGATTACTATCCATAATGTTTCTCAAATGTAAAGAAATTCAGATTAATAAAATATTCCTCTCTTTAAGTATGTCATTGAAAAGAAAATTGGTATATGGAAATTATTTTCTCCATGAAGTATCTTCTATAGTTTGGGGATAAATTAGGTAAGGACATTTTCCAAAATTGTTTTGGAGGAATTCAAACAGAATGACTTATTTTAATTTTCTTCCTTTTTAGGCATTCTTTTTTTATGTTTTCTTAATGGTACTCTCAATTTAAGTACTTCATTTCTATTTTTCCACATTTTATAGATCTTCTGAAAAAGCTGTCTTAGAATTATGTACATTAAAAATAATTCAGCAATAATTGCAAAAAAAGGAATAGAAAAAGTGTGGTGAAGCAGCTCGATTTAACATGTGGTAGGTATCTCGGGGATCCACAATCCAAAAGAGAAAGATAAGTACTTTTTGACTAGATAGGAACCAAGAATGTCTGATATATATCTAGATGATTTATCTTAGGTCATTACTTCATTGAGTTGAAGCAGATCGTGCTTTGGGATGATTCTAATTGATAAAAATATTAAAGGATATGAATAGGTTGTTTTCTGGGAAGAAATTCAAGCTATAAACAACCACATTAAAAATATTCTCTAAATCACTAACAATTAGGAAAATGCAAATGAACACAATTCTGAAGTTCTACCTCAAACCCATCAAATTGGCAAAGCTGACAAAAATGGTAAATGACAGATGCAGAAGGGGCTGTTGGAAAACAAGTACATTAATCCACTATTGGTAGAGTTGTGAATTGATTTAAATACTCTGTAAAACAAGTTGGAACTATGCCTCAAAATCTATCAAAGCCTGCCATTGACCAAGTTATAGATGCTACTACTAATTGTACCCCAAAGAGATGAGAAAGAGGAAAAGCTATATACCCATATATACAAAAAATATTTATAGTAATTTTTGTGTACTATTGGAAACTGAGAGATTAATTAGGAAGGCTAAACAAATTGTTCTATGTATGTGACAGAATAATGTTGTACTATAAAAATATTTAATGGGATGGTCAGAGAAACATGATTTATATGGAGTGATGCAGAATGAGATAAGCAGAAGCAGGAGTATAATATCAAAACTGTAAGACAAAGAAATTCTTTGTACTTTAAACAATACAAGAACCAACCAGTTCCTGAGATCTTATGATAAAATATGCTGATTATTTCCTCTTATTAGAGATAATGATTTAGAATTTAGATCAAGAGTTTTCTTTTTTGATTGGGCATGGCCAATGAATGTAGGCTTACTTGTACATGTTTATAATGACAATTTTATTTTTCTTGTTTTCTCAACTGGAGGTGGAGGGTAGATTAGGAGAAAATGGGAGGAAGATCTGAAAACAAAAAAAAGTTTAAAGGGCAAAAATAATAAAATAAAATAACTAATATTTCAATAGAATAGCTATTGAATATAAAGAAATATTAATAGCATTACCAGTCCTAGTGAATAGATCTAAACAAATTGAACATATTGCACTGAATTTGGAGCCCTAAAGATTTTTAGCCACTGGATTCTATGCCAAGGACAATTTATAAGTGCAGTCCACTCTCATGGATGCTCTATTTGGAATCTTTTCCTATCTTGAAGAAAATGCTTTTCAAAGTGTATTATGTTGAAGTGATTCTTTAATAAATTCATGAAGGCTCCATTGATTGTGGAACATCTGTCTTGGTCTCACATCTGCATCGTTTTAGCTAATAGAACCAGTAGCCAGACTTTCAGCTGTGTGTTGGACTTTTAGTATTCCATTAATCATTCTCTTGACATTCAGAGAAGTCTCAGCGCTTCCCTGAAATTATAGATAAAATAGATTAAATTTCATTTCTCTTTTGGATACTATTTGCGTCCATTTTTCTTCATAATAGAGTTCAGTATATAAAGCAACAGGGAAATAACATCCCCAGTAAGGTGTATGATATTTTAAATTAATAAAAGAAAACTAACAAAAATCTCCTATAATGACAGCAAACAGTTTTGGTAAGAATTTGTGCTCAGTGAGTTACCAGATTGTATATTGTGGTTGAAGAAACTATTCATTGCAAAGACAAACTGATTTACTCATATCTACATGCAGATTTATAATGTATATAGTTAAGTTGTATTCCCACAGCAAAACACTAAAGAAAAACTGTTAGATAGAGCAAATTGTCCTTGCTCCATAGAAGTTCATAAGTTGCTAATACTTGCTGCCTACACAATACTGAGGAAATAATTTTACATCTGTAAGCATCAGTTTTTATATTTGAAAACCTAGGTTGATAATACTTTAAAAAATGTTGCCTCAAAGAATATGAAATAAAAGCAAATAATATTGTAAAATTTAAAACATCATAGAAATGTGAAGTCTCCATCATTGTTGCCAATAATAATATTACTGTAATATTAGTATGTAAACTAAGGCAATGGGATAATGTATTCTTTTAGGATCTCTAGAATTAAAGCTCATATTCACCAAATAGGTGGTAGTTAGGGAGGGACATGTTTCAATTCAACATAAAGAAAAGCTTCCTTAATATTAAAGTTGTCCAAAAGTAGAGTAGATTGCCCAATGATGTAATGTTCTCTCCATGACTGAAAGTATTCTGACAGAGAAAGATGAGGAAACTGAGTTCCTAGAAAGTCAAGTGGTTCAAATAGGCTTCTATGGAGGTCATGCTTTTTCTGCATCTATTGAGATGATCATATGGTTTTTATTCATTTGATTATTAATATGGTCAATTATACTAATAGTTTTCCTAATATTAAACCAGCCCTGCATTCCTGGTATAAATCCTACTTGGTCATAGTGTATTATCCTGGGGATGATTTTCTGAAGTCTTTTTGCTAATATCTTATTTAAGATTTTAGCATCAATATTCATTAAGGAAATTGGCCTATAGTTTTCTTTCTCAGTTTTTGATCTACCTGGTTTAGGTATCAGTACCATGCCTGTGTCATAAAAGGAATTTGGTAGGACTTCTTCAATCCCTATTTTTTCAAATAGTTTACATAGCATTGGAGTTAGTTGTTCTTTAAATGTTTGGTAGAATTCACATGTAAATCCATCTGGTCCTGGGGACTTTTTCTTAGGAAGTTGGTTAATAGCTTGGGCTTTTTCTTTTTCTGACATGGGACTATTTAGACTACTTACTTCTTCCTCTGTTAATCTGGGCAAGCTATATTTTTGAAGATATTCTTCCATTTCCTTTAAGTTATCGAATTTATCGGCATAAAGTTGAGCAAAGTAGCTCCTAACTATTGTTCTTATTTCCTCTTCACTAGTGGTGAGTTCACCCTTTTCATTTTCAAGACTAACAATTTGCTTTATCTCTTTCCTTTTTTTAATCAGGTTTACTAAGGGTTTGTCTATTTTGTTGGTTTTTTCATAGAACCAACTCTTAGTTTTATTAATTAATTCAATAGTTTTTTTACTTTCAATTTTATTAATCTCACATTTTATTTTTTGAATTTCAAGTTTTGTGTTTGGGAGTTTTTAATTGGTTCCTTTTCTAGCAATTTTAGTTGTAAGCCCAATTCATTGGCCCTCTCTTTCTCTATTTTATGCAAGTAGGCCTGTAGAGATATAAAACTTCCCCTTATTACTGCTTTGGCTGTATCCCACACCTTTTGGTATGATGTCTCATTATTGTCATTTTCTTGAGTGAAGTTATTAATTATGTCTATGATTTGCTGTATTACCCAATCATTCTTTAGTATAAGATTATTTAGTTTGCAATTTTTTTTGGTCTATTTTCCCCTGGCTTTTTATTAAATGTAATTTTCATTGCATTATATTGTGAAAAGGATGCATTTACTATTTCTGCCTTACTGCATTTGATTTTGAGGTTTTTATGCCCTAGTATATGATCAATTTTTGTATAGGTTCCATGAACTGCTGAGAAGAAAGTATACTCCTTTCTGTCTCCATTTAGAGACATTTCTCCAAAGATCTATCATATCAAATTTTTCTAGTATTCTATTTACCTCTTTGACTTCTTTCTTATTTATTTTGTGGTTTGATTTATCTAATTCTGAAAGTGCAAGGTTGAGATCTCCCACTATTATAGTTTTGCTATCTATTTCCTCTTTCAGCTCTCTTAATTTCTCTTTTAAGAATTTAGATGCTGCACCACTTGGTGCATATATGTTTAATATTGATACTGCTTCATTATTGATGCTGCCCTTTAGCAGGATATAATGACCTTCCTTATCTCTTTTAATTAGATCAATTTTTGTTTTTGTTTGATCTGAGATGAGGATGGCTACTCCTGCTTTTTTGGTTTTGCCTGAAGCATAATAGATTCTGCTCTGCCCTTTTACTTTTAGTTTGAATGTCTCACCCTGTTTCAGGTGTATTTCCTGTAAACAACATATAGTAGGATTTTGACTTTTAATCCAGTCTACTAACTGCTTCCTCTTTATGAGGCAGTTTGCCCCATTCACATTTATGGTTAGAAGGACTAATTCTATATTGCTTGCCATCCTATTAACCCCTGCTTATGCTTTTCCCCTTTCCTTCCCTCTTACCCCCCTACCCAGTATTAAACTTGTGAACACCACTTGCTTTTCACAGCCCTCCCTTTTTAGGATCCCTCCACTTATTTTATTCCTTTTCCTTGAAATTTCTGTATTCCCTTCCCCTTAGCTTACTCCTTCCCTTTCACTTTTCAATGAAGTGGAAGAAGTTTCACCCTAAATCGAATATGTCTATTGATACACACTATGTTCATCTCCCTCCTTTCTTTCTCTCAGATATAATAGGTTACCTTTGCCTCTTCATGAGATGTAGTACCACCACTTTACACTTTTTTATGATATAATTTCCTTTCCACCTCTAGTTTCTAAGACAAATTGTACATATGTTCTTTACATATTTTTTGGCAGAAGTATAGTTCTCAAGATTTCTTTTTACCTTTTTAGAAATCTCTTGAGTTCTGTATTTGAAGATCAAACCTTTTATGTAGGTCTGGTTTTTTCATCAAAAATAGATGGAATTCATTTATTTTGTTAAATGTCCATCTTCTTCCCTGGAAAATGATGCTCATTCTTGCTGGGTAAGTTATTCTTGGCTGCATACCAAGTTCTTAGACTTTCAGAATATCATGTTCCAGGCCCTTCGTTCTTTTAATGTGGTTGCTGCTAGATCATGGGTTATCCTTATTGTGGATCCTCCATATCTGAATTGCTTTTTTCTAGCAGCTTCCAATATCTTTTCCTTTGTCTAATGGTTCTTGAACTTGGCCACTATATTTCTTGGCATTTTGATTTTAGGGTCCCTTTCAGTAGCTGATCGATGAATTTTTTCAATGTCTATTTTACTCTCTGTTTCCAGAACGTCTGGGCAGTTCTCTTTGATAATTTCCTCGAAAATGGTGTCCAAGCTCTTTTTTTCCTCACATTTTTCAGGGAGTCCGATTATTCTCAAATTGTCTCTCCTGGATCTGTTTTCCAGGTCTGTTGTCTTTCTGGTAAGGTACTTGACATTCTTTTCAATTGTTTCATTTCTCTGGTTTTGCTTGACTACCTCTTGGTTTCTCCTTGAGTCATTCATTTCTACTTGTTCCAGTCTAATTTTCAATGATGTATTTTCTTCACTCACTTTTTTTATATCTCTTTGTAATTGTCCAATTGAGTTTTTATCTTCTATGGAATATTTTTCCATTTTATCGATTTTATTTTTTAGAGAGCTGTTTTCTTTTTCCAGCTCACTAATCCTGTTTTCCTTGGAGTTGTTTACTTTTTCCAGCTCACTAATCTTGTTTCTCAATGATTTGCTTTCTTTATCCACTCTGTCTTTGAATGCATGGGATGACTTCTCCAGGCTCTCTTGCCAAGCTTCCCTTTCCTTTTCCCATTTCTCTTTCAGCTCTCTAGTGGGAGCCTTTTTGATTTCCTCTATGAGATTCTTTTGTATTGAGGAGCAGCTCATATCCCTCTTAGGGGATTCATCTGGGGACAGTCTGTTTTTAGTCTCCTCAGTGTTTGAAGTCTGCTCTCTCTGCATACAAAAGCTGTCAATGGTAAGAGCCCTTTTGTATTTTTTGTGCATTTTGTCAGAGTAGAAATGGAAGAAAACAAATTGACAAGAGAAACAATTGGTCTGTTTTGTGGGTGATGGGGCTGGATGGTATTAATGGGCTTCCTCTACAGACTGGGGGTAGGGCAGCAGAGAGCCACTAACAGAACAGCAATGACTGTACTGAGTCTGAGCTCTGAGTCTCTGAGAACGTGCTGAGTCAGTCTAAGTGGGGGTTGGGGGTGGCTGAGTTCTGAGAGATGCTGCCTTTCCGGGGTTTTAATCTTCACCACTTGTGTTTACACCCTCTCCGCTGCTCCTCGCTTGCTGCCAAGATGGAGTATCCACACTGGGGAAAAAGTCTTTTTGCAGAAACGGCAGAGATCATACCCCCCCCTCCGGTCTGAGCTGTGTGAGCTGCCTGTCTTGCTCTGGCTTGCCTGCCCTCAGTCTGTGCCCAGTCTGATTGACCCTCCCCTGAGCAAACACAGACCTTTTCTGGCGACTTTCAAGGATGTCTTCTCTTGGTGATTATTTGTGGATTTCTTTCTGGGTCAAGCATCAAATCTGAGGCTTGTCATGAAGTAAGTTGCCATCTTGGCCGGAAGTTCGATCAATCCATATATTTCAAAATAACAGTTGTCTCTGAGTATCCTATGAGGACTTTTAAACAGATCAGTCAGTAAATATTGTTTATGCACCTACTATGTGGTATAACTGTTATGGGCCTGTGGATACAAAGTGGGAAAATGGTACAGGGCATATATTTGATTGACAAGAAAGCAAGCATATACATATATGCATGCATACATGTGTACATATCTGCACATATTTCAGTTTACATATATATGTATATATGTCAGAAATCCTATTAACTATTGATATAAGGAAATTCCTCATATAAAAGGCTTTTTTTTTTTAGCAATTTTTTGAAGGAAACTGGATTCCAAGAAATACATTCAAGTTGGGAATGCATTATATAAATGGAGGACAGACAATGGAAAAATTCAGAGACATGAGATGGAATGTCATGTGTGGAAAACCAGTTTCATAGAATCACAAAATAAGAAGAAAAGTAATTTAGGTGTAGTAAGCTTGGGAAAGATCAGTCCAGTCCAGGTTGTAAACAGATTTCGTAGTGACAGTGAATGCCAGTAATGAATGCCAGTATTCCAGTAACTCTAGATAGACAATTTCTAGGAAGAACTAGAAATAAAACTCATGGCTTCAAGTATCTCTATGTAAATATATAAGAAATTAAAGACAGAAGAAAAATTCATCCTCATAGTTACCATCTTGAGATGGAATTCATAATGGAAAGATGGTTCTGACTAGGTATAACTAATAGAAAAAGTAATTGAATATATTTAAAAAGTGAAGAGTTGTTTTTGAATACTAAACAAAAAGTCAACATGAAATCCAAAAATTTGAATGGAGGACTAGAGACTAGAGGTGAAAGCATATAAGTGAAAAAAAAAAAAAGAAGAAGAAGAAGAAGAAGAAAAGATAGAAGCAATATTGTCATGAGAATATGTTGCAGACTACTTACTGATAATAAGATATTGATCTTGTAATTCAAGTAATAGATAAAAGATAAAAAATCTTTACAAAGAAAAGTGATAAAATGATAGAGTACTTCAGCTATCTGGATATCCTCTATTTCTCTGTCTCCTTATCTCTGTTTCTTCTGTTTTTTTTTTTTTCATCTCTCTTTCTATCTGTCTCTGTCTCTCTCTGTTTCTCTCTCTCTCTACCTCTTTCTGTCTCTCTCCTCTCTTTCCTCTCTTTCTATTTCTCTGCCTCTTTGTGTCTATGCATTTTATAATTAGTGATTTTGCTACATTCTTAAAAATGAAGTCAAAATGACCACTGAGTCATGAGACCACATATCTCTTAAAGCTTGGGGCAGAAGAGGATCCAATGACCTAATTAGATGAAGTTGGCCTAAGAGAAATGCAAAACTGAAGAATGTCATTCTAAATTTGTAAAGATAAATTATTTCAATTAGAAAAAAGAACAAGTGGAGAGGGAGAGAGGGGACAATAAAGGAAGTGATATGGCTAAGCAAAATGAAGAAAAAAAGAAAGTATTCTTGGATAATAAAAACAAGAGTGAGCAACTTAGCATGAATAGAAAGGAATGCAAAACATGTAAGAATATTAGAAAAACTAAAATCTGGAATCAGGGTTTTGTATGTGTGTGTGTGTGTGTGTGTGTGTGTGTGTGTGTGTGTTTGTGTGTGTGTGTGTGTCAAGAGGAAACTCAAGCAAGAAATAGGATCAATGATTAGGATGATGAGATGAAATAATAAATGATGAGAATGCCAACTAAACCAATACTATCATTTTTCTATTTATCTATTCTTTTACAAAGATAATTATTTTGGCATGCTCCTATATAGGGAACAAAATTAGGTAACAGGTCATCAAAATCAAATATATTTGAGGAAATTGCAGAAGAATTGCCCTCTGTGAGTTCAGCAAGCTCTGAGGAAATGTATACTGAATTTCCATAAAAGAAGGCAGGTATTATTATTGTAGTCATTGGTCTTTGAAAGATTATTGAAACTAGTTCAAGTGTCATAGCTAATAACTAAAATGCATACAATACTTTAAAATTTTAAAATCATATTTTCATTTTATTATTTTATTATTTTTCATTATTTTATTATTCATATTTTACAAATGAAGAAACAGAAGCAGTCAAAAATTAAATGACTTAGAAAGCTAGTAAGAGCTTGAGACTGTATTGCCAGTCAGCAGCTCCCAAAAACAGAGCCAAGAATTTACCCACAATGTTACCTACTTGGCTCAGAGGACCAAAAAGATGAAATGTCCTGCTTTTATTTTAAAATATATGACATATTCTGCATAGTATAAGTCAGCAATTTTGATTTCATTTGCTACCTATATTTTAAAATATATGTCAAAATGGATAGTTTGTGAATATTTAGAATTGAAACAATGTATTTTAAAAGCCAACATGGTTTTACTAAAGCAAAAGTGATCAGACTAATATTATCTCTCTTGTTCTTTTGACAAGTTAAATCGATTGGTAGATGAGAGGGAAGATAGATTTCATCTAAATTAAAGGAAAGCCTTCCCAATAATTATGGCTATACAAAAGTGGCATAAAAGATTTTAGGAAGCAATTGGTCCAAGATCATTAGATATCTTTAAACAAAGTCTAATGACTATCTATTGGCAATATTCTAGAATGCATTTTAATTGATTGATAGAGATTGAATTCTGAACTATCTTTTGATTCTGAATTTTTTGAATCCTATCAGAACTGGTCATTTAAACTTAGTAAAAAGAAAACTTGATTCACTAACCCAGAATTCATGTTATTATTATTCCCATTTTATAGAATAGACAAGGGGCACAGCCAAGACGGTGGTGACCAGACAGATATTTAAGTGAGCTCTTACTGGTATCCCACAGAGTAATGCCAGAACAAGCCTCTGGACTATTTTTGAAGTGACAAATAATTGGAGTGTAACAAATTTCCAGCAGAAGATTTTTTGGAAGAACTTCAAAAAAGGTCTGTTTCAATCAGGCACAGGGGGAGGAGGAAAAGGAATAGGGAAGGCAGACAAGCACAGGCACAGGCCCCAGGATGGTATGGCATCCATGCTCTGGGGAATGTATTGCAAGGCTCTCAGTCAAAATACAACAGCATTGCAATGTTGGAGGGGATGTGGGAAAACAGGGATACTGATATGTTGTTGGTGAAATTGTGAATACATCCAGCCATTCTGGAGAGCAATTTAGAACTATGCTCAAAAAAGTTTTGCATACCCTTTGAACCAGCAGTGTTACTACTGGCTTATATCCCAAAGAGATCTTAAAGAAAGAAAAGGGACCTGTATGTGCAAGAATGTTTGTGGCAGCCCTCTTTGAAGTGGCCAGAAACTGGAAACTAAGTGGATGCCCATCAATTGGAGAATGGCTGAATAAATTGTGGTATATGAATATTATGGAATATTATTTTTCTCTATGTGACCTCCTCTGAGCTTCCTTCAAATCAACAGCAGATTAAGCCTCTTCACGGGTTTTAGAGTGACAGAAACCACAGATATATGGAGTACAATAAATTTCCAGAAGAAGATACTTTAGAAGAACTTCAAAATAGGTCTATTTCAATCAGCATGGGGAGAGACTGCAGAACCCAAACAGCAGTGAAGGAAGCCCACAATAGGGAGCCAAGGTGTGAAGGCTGGGTATTGCAGTATCTATGCACCAGGAAATCTACTATAAGGCTATTAGGCTACTATGTCCTGAATGCAAGTGGATGATTCAGCAGATTTGCTGAAAGACATCCAAAAGCAAATACAAAAAGCAAATTGTGAGCCACTGAGACCAGGAAGAATTCTGGACCTGGCCACACCTATCCAGAACCAGAAGTCAATCAGCAGTACAGGCTCCAGGGCTACCTAATGTAGCTGTAGCCCCTTTGTCTTAAGAGCAGATCACAATCATTAAAAAATGAGCAAAAAAGCAAAAATAACTCTGACCATAGACACCTTTTATGAAGAAAGAGAAGAACAGCCTTCAAACCCTGAGGATCCTAAACACAAATCAGTTCCAGATGAAGCCTCAAAGGTCCTGATGGTCCCTGTTCCACAAGGCTCTCTTGGAAGAAATCAAAAAGTTTCTTAAAAGAGAGTTAGAAAAATGGGGAAAAGAAATGAGAAGTTTGCAAAAAAAAATAAGGGAAAAGAAAACCAGAAATTATCTGAAGAAAACTTCTTAAAAAAAAACAACTAAGCATTATCTTTCAGGGAAAATATGGACATTCAATGAAACAGTTGAATTTCATCTATTTCTGATGAAAAGACCAGAAATGAACAAAAATTTGATCATCAAATATAGAACTCAAGAGAAGTATAAAAAGATAAAAAGGAAAGAAAATAATTGTTTCTTTTAAAAGTTAAAAAATTTACATCCCTATATGGAAAGATGATATGTTTAACTCTTGAGAAGTATACTTCTGTGAGGATGCATATAGTTTTGATTTTATTGTGATGATATAAAAAAGAAGCTAGAGGTGGAAAGAGAATTATAATGAAAGAAGAGGAAAATGAAGATAAAATGGGTTAAATTACATTTCATGAAGAGGCGAAAAATAATTATTATAATTGAGGGAATTAAGGGAAGGGCAGGAGCATTGTATAGATCTTACTCTCAAGATTTGGCTCAAAGAGAGAATATCACACAAATTTAGCTTCACAGAGGAACTTTTCTCACCTCTCTAGGGAAATAGGAGAGGAAAGAGGAAAGGAAAGGGTGAAGTTAATAGAAAAAAAAACAGAAATAGGAGGGAAAAGGGATAAAAATTCTTTGAAGGAGATAGTGATCAGAAGAAAAATACTAGGGAGGAGGGAAAGGGAGATCAGAAAGATAAAAGTATAACTTGGGGAAAATAAGATAGTAGGAAATATAGAGTTACTAATTTTAACTATGGATATGAATGGGATGACCTCTCTCCTAAAATGGAAGTGGATAGTAGACTAGATTAAAAACCAGAATCCTACAATATGTTGTTTACAAGAAATGCACAGAAAAATTATAATGGGGGGAATCTCAAACTTGTTGTCTCTGAACTACACAAATAATGAGAAAGAAGTTAAGGATGTACATAGAATTTTAGGAAAGTTGGCTATTTAGAAAAAATTAAATGGAAACAGAAAGGAATATACATCTTTCTTTGCAGTACATGGAACATGTATTAGGGTATAAAATTGAGCATGTATTAGGGTATAAAAGTCTCAAAAACAAATGCAGGGAAGCAGAAATAGAAAATGCATCTTTTTCAGATCATGATGCAGTAAAAAATTACATGTAATAAAAGGCCAGGGAAAAATAGATAAAAAAATTAATTCAAAAGTAAATAAGCTGATCCTAAAGAATGAGTGGGTGAAAAAATAAATCACAAACACAATCAATAACTTCATCCAAGAGAATGACAATAATGGGATACATGTCAAAATTTAGAGGATACAACTAAAGAACTTCTTAAGGAAAGGTTTATATTTCTAGATGTTTACATGCATAAAATAAAAAAAGAGAAATCAATGAATTGGGCATGCAACTAAAAAAATTAGGAAAAAAAAACAAATTAAAAACCACAATTAAATACCATATTTGAAATTCTAAAAATAAAAGGGGAGATTAATAAAATTGAAAGTAAAAAAACCCAAAACTATTGAACTAATAAACAAAACTAAAAGTTGGTTTTATGAAAAGACCAATGAAATAGATAAACCTTTAGTTAATTTGATTAGAAAAAAGGTGAGAAGCAAATCAAATTGTTAGTATCAAAAAAGTTAATATCAAAAAAGAAAAGTATGAATTTTCCACCAATGAAGAAGAAATTAGAGTAATAATTCAGAGCTATTTTGCTCAATTGTATGCTATAAATTTGATAATCTAAGTGAAATTCATGAAAACTTATAAAAATTTAGATTGCTTAGATTAACAGAGAAGGAAATAAATTACTTAAAGCATATCATTTTCCAAAAAAGAAATTGAAGATTAAATTTTCAAGACAGATAGATTTACATGTGAATTCTACCAAACATTCAAGGAATAATTAACTACAATGCAAATCATATGGAAAAATAGAAAAAGAAGAAATCCTACCATTTTTCCCCTGAGGCAATTGGGGTTAAGTGACTTGATCCAGGTCTCACATCTAGGAAGTATTGAGTGTCTGAGACCAGATTTGAACTTGGGTCCTCCTGACTTCAGGGCTGGTCCTCTATCCACTGTGCCATCTAACTGTCCCTTACTAAATTATTTTAATGACACAGACATGGTAGTGATATCTAAATGAGGTATGGTCAAAACAGAGAAGAACAATTATAGACCAATTTCCCTAATAAATTTTGGTGCAAAAATCTTAAATAACATATTAGTAAAGAGATTACAGCAAGTTATCTTCATGATAATACACCATCAAGTGGGATTTATACCAGGAATGCAGGACTGGTTCAACATTAGGAAACCTATTAGCTTAATTGAATATATATGTATATGTATATATATACATATATTTTTCCATATGTATATAAAATATAATATATTAATATGTAATATAAATAATGAGAATATATGTATGTATATATATATATATATATATATATATATATATATATATATATATATATATATATATATATATATATATACATACATATATTCTCAGGTACTACCACATACCTCTCAGATTGGCTAAGATTATAGGAAAAGATTATGACAAATGTTGGAGGGGAAATTGGAAACCTGGAACACTGATACATTGTTAGTGGAGTTGTGAACTGATTCAACCATTCTGGAGAGCAATTTGGAAGTATGTCTAAAAGGCTATCCAACTGTGTATACCCTTGGATCCAGCAGTGCTTCTTGGGCCTATATCCCAAAGAGCTCAAATGTGCAAAAATGTTTATGGCAGCCCTTTTAGTAGTGGCAATAAATGGGAAACTGAGTAGATACTTATCAGTTGGAGAATGGCTGAATAAATTATTATATATGAATATTATGGAATATTATTGCTCTATAAAAAATGATTTCAGAGAAGCCTTGAAATATTTACATGAACTGATGCTAAGTGATATGAACTGAACCAGGAGATCATTGTGCACACCAACAGCAAGATTATATGATGATCAATTCTTACATACTTGGCTCCTTAACCAGAAAATGATTCAGGTCGGTTCCATTGGTCTTATGATGAAGAGAGCTATCTGCATCAATAGAGAGGACCATGTGTAGTGAGTTTGGA
The DNA here is from genome assembly GCF_048593235.1 of Sminthopsis crassicaudata. Taxonomy (NCBI): domain Eukaryota; kingdom Metazoa; phylum Chordata; class Mammalia; order Dasyuromorphia; family Dasyuridae; genus Sminthopsis; species Sminthopsis crassicaudata. The sequence continues at coordinate 543,194,487 of NC_133619.1, forward strand.
TCACAACATATTATTTTCAATTTTATGTTGCTGTTTGCATTTTGTTTTCTTTTTCATTTTTTTTCTTTTTTGATTTTATTTTTCTTGTGCAGTATTATAATTGGTGCAATATGTAGTGAAGAATTGTGCATGTTTAATATATATTACTTGCTGTCTAGGGGACAGTGTGGGAGGAAGGGAGGGACAACAATTTGGAAGAGAAGGCTTTGCAATGGTGAATGCTGAAAATTATCTATACATATATTTTAAAAATAAAATATTTTATTAAAAAAAAGACAATTAAGAATCCTAGAAATTGCCTGACTTTCAATATGCCTTAAAACTAAGTGTATAAATTGGGTTTTAAACTCAGCTCTTCCTGACTCCAAATCTAGGTAACAATCCACCAAACCTAAATAAGCAGTTGACTAGAGCTGTGGTTCCTTCTAAAATAATATTTTATTTTTTCCAATTACATATCATAAAAATTTTAGCATTTTTCAAATGTTTCAAATTCTCTTTTCCTCCGTCCCTTCCTCCTGAGACTTAAAAAATAATTGATATGGGCTTCACATGTACAAGTCATGCAAAACACAATTTCATATTAATCACAATACGGAAACAAACATAGGCCAAAAAGTAAAACAAACAAAAAATACAGAAAATGAAAAACTGTATACTTAAGTATGCATCCAGACTTTATTAGCTTTTTCTCTGGAAATGAATAGCATTTTTTATTAGATGCCTTTATAAACTGTCTTAGATCTTTGCATTAGTAAGGATAACTAAAGCATTCAGTCATTTATTATATCTTATAGTGTGCCTGTTACTTTGCACAATGTTTTCCTGGTTCTGCTTGCTTATTTATGTCAGTTTTAAGTTCCACACCTCTAACAGGTATAATATTCCATGCTCCCCATATTTGCTTATAATAATATTATCTTTTATGTCTTAAGTCATCTACTACTTTTCACCTTACCTTGGTATAGGCATGAGATATTGTAGATCAGTGGTTTCAAACTATAGAAACAGGGGTCACTGAATTCTACATGAGAAACCCTATGGACTATATGTTGTCTTAGGTTTAAATATAATATTATCTATATTAATATATTATACACAAGCATATTATCTATATATAATGTAATATAATATAATATAATATTACACATATATGATTTATTGTATTTTACTTATTTCATTAAGTATTTTCCAAATATTTTAAACTGCATTCTGAAGTTATGTGACTGTGGTCAATAGATAATATATTTTACACCCCTGGGCTAGACCATTGAAAATACACCAGAATAATTGTCAGGTTTCATGAGCAAGGAAGAAAGGAATTTTCCTGGTGTAACATTGAACTAGCATAATCTCCAGGTTATGTCCCCTAACACCATCCACAGCTTAGTATAAGGGGATAGAACTCTGTAGTAGGTGAGAGTACAGAAAATAATATGTCTGTTCTTGGTTTCCCATTCACAAATTGGGAGATTTTCAGCAAGTCATCAGACTTTTGTGAATCTCATTATTTTCTACTGTAAAATGAAGGTATTGAACTAGTTGATATTAAGTAACTATATTCAATTTCCATGACTTACTATGAAACATGTGCCATGTTGAATTCCGGGCCAAGATGGTGGCGAGGAGGTACACAGCTGCTTGAGCTCCACGTTTTCTCTCAGAATTTACTTCATGACAAGCCTTAGAATTAATGCTTGACTGGAAAAGAAACCCACAAATAATCACCAACAGAAGACATCTTTGAAATTAGCCAGAAAAAGTCTGTGTTTGCTCGGGGGAGGGGATGAACAGACTGGGTGCAGACTGAGAGAAAGCAGCCAGAGCAAGGCAGGCAGCTCATACTGCTCAGACCAGAGGGGAAGGGGTGTGATCTCTTCCATTTCTGTAACACTAACTTTACCCCAGTGTGGATACTCCATCTTGGCAGAAAGCCAGGAGCAGCAGAAAAAGTGTAAACACTGAAGGTAAAGAATAAAACCCCGGAAAGCTAGCGTCTCTCCGGATCTGGCCACCTCCACCACTACTGGGGGTGACTCAGCATGTTCTTAGAGCCTCAGAGCACAGATGACAGCAAGCAGCCATCACTGTCCTGTTAGTGCCTCACTGCTGTCTCCCTCAGTCTGTAAGGGAAGCCCAGTAACACCATCCAGCCCATACCCCCAGAAATAGACCGATTGTTTCTCTTGTCAATTGTTTTCTTCAATTACCACTCTGACAAAATGAACAAAAAATTTTAAAAGGCTCTAATCATTGACAGCTTCTGTATGAATAGAGAGCAGACTTCAAACCCTGAGGAGACTAAAAGCAGACTGTCTCCAGAGGAATCCCCTAAGGGGGATATGATCTGCTACTCAATACACAAAACTCTCATAGAGGAAATCAAAAAGGATCTCACAAGAGAACTAGAAGAGAAATGGGAAAATGAAAGGGAACCTTGGCAAGAGAGTTTGGAGAAGTCATACAGAGTGGATAAAGAGATCAAATCATTGAGAAATAAAATTAGTGAGTTGGAAATAGAAAACAGCTCTCTAAAAAATAAAAGTGACAAAATGGAAAAAAAATTCAATAGAAAATGAAAACTCAATTGGACAATTATAAAAAGATATGAAAAAAGTGAGTGAAGAAAATACATCATTGAAAATTAGAATCGAACAAGTAAAAATGAATGACTCAAGGAGAAACCAAGAAGTAGTCAAGCAAAACCAGAAAAACAAAACAATTGAAAAGAATATCAAGTACCTTATTGGAAAGACAACAGACCTGGAAAACAGATCCAGGAGTGACAATTTGAGAATAATCAGACTCCCTGAAAAAGTGAGGAAAAAAAGAGCCTGGACACTATTTTCCAGGAAATTATCAAAGAGAACTTCCCAGACATTTTAGAAACAAAGGGTAAAATAGACATTGAAAAAATTCATCGATCACCTATTGAAAGGGACCCTAAAATCAAAATGCCAAGAAATATAGTGGCCAAGTTCAAGAACTAACAGACTAAGGAAAAAATACTGGAAGTTGCTAGAAAAAAGCAATTCAGATATGGAGGAACCGCAATAAGGATAACTCAGGATCTAGCAGCGTCCATATTAAAAGAAAGAAGGGACTGGAACATGATATTCTGAAAGGCTAAGGAACATGGGATACAGCCAAAAATAACTTACCCAGCAAAAATGAGCATTGTTTTCCAGGGAAGAAGATGGACATTTAATGAAATAAATGAATTCCATCTATTCTTGATGAAAAAACCAAATCTACACAAAATGTTTGATCTTCAAATACAAAACTCAAGAGATTTCTAAAAAGGTAAAAATAAATCTTGAGAACTATATTTCTGCCATAAAGATATGTACTGAACATATGTAATTTGTTCTAGAAACCAGAGATGGAAAGGAAATCATACCATAAAAAAGGGTAAAGTGGTGGTACTATATCTCATGAAGAGGCAAAGGTAACCTATTATACCTGAGAGAAAGAAAGGAGGGAGATTAACATAGTATGTATCAATAGACATGTTCGATTTATGGTGAAACTTCTTCTGCTTCATTGAAAAGTGGGAGGAAAGGAGTAAGCTAAGGGGAAGGGAATACAGAAACTGTCAGGAAAAGGGGTAAAATAGGGTGAGGAACTTTAAGGTGGAGGAGGGATACTAAAAAGGAAGGGCTGTGAAAAGCAAGTGGTGCTCACAAGTTTAATACTGGGTAGGGGGGTAAGAGGGAAAGAAAGGAGAAAAGCAGAAGCAGGGGTTAACAGGATGGCAAGCAATATAGAATTAGTCCTTCTAACCATAAATGTGAATGAGGTAAATAACCTCATAAAGAGGAAGCAGTTAGCAGACTGGATTAAAAGCCAGAATCCTATTATATGTTGTTTACAGGAAACACACCTAAAACAGGGTGATACATTCAAACTAAAAGGAAAAGGGTGGAGCAGAATCTAATATGTTTCAGGTGAAGCCAAAAAAAAAAAAAGCAGGGGTAGCCATCTTCATCTCAGGTCAAGCAAAAACAAAAATTAATCTAATTAAAAAAGATAAGGAAGGGCATTATATCTTGGTAAAGGGTACCATAGGTACTAAAACAGTATCAATATTAAACATATACGAACCAAGTGGTGCAGCACCTAAATTCTTAAAAGAGAAATTGAGAGGGATGCAAGAAGAAATAGACAGCAAAACTATAATAATGGGAGATCTCAACCTTGCACTCTCAGAATTACATAAATCAAACTACAAAATAAATAAGAAAGAAGTCAAAGAGGTAAAAAGAATACTAGAAAAGTTTGATATGATAGATCTTTGGTGAAAGCTAAATGGAGACAGAAAGGAGTATACTTTCTTCTCAGCAGTTCATGGAACCTATACAAAAATTATCATATACTAGGACATAAAAACCTCAAAATCAAATGCATTAAGGCAGAAATAATAAATGCATCCTTTTCAGACCACAATGCAATGAAAATTACATTTAATGAAAAGCCAGGGGAAAATAGACCAAAAAACAATTGGAAACTATATAATCTCATACTAAAGAATGATTGGGTAAAACAGCAAATCATAGACATAATTAATAACTTCACCCAAGAAAATGAGAATAATGAGACATCATACCAAAATGTGTGGGATACAGCCAAAGCAGTAATAAGGGGAAGTTTTATATCTCTTGAGGCCTACTACCATAAAATTGATAAGGAGAGGGTCAACGAATTGGGCTTACAATTAAAATTCTAGAAAAGGAATACATTAAAAACTCCCAGACAAACTCAAAACTTGAAATTCTAAAAATAAAAGGTGAGATTAATAAAATTCAAAGTAGAAAAAAAACCTATTGAATTAATTAATAAAACAAGAGTTGGCTCTATGAAAAAAACAACAAAATAGATAAACCCTTAGTAAATGTGATTAAAAAAGGAAAGAGTAAAAGCAAATTGTTAGTCTTAAAATGAAAAGAGAGAACTCACCACTAATGAAGAGGAAATTAAAACAACAGTTAGGAGCTACTTTGCCCAACTTTGTGCCAATAAATTCGATAACTTAAATGAAATGGAAGAATATCTTCAAAAATATAACCGGCCCTGATTAACAAAGGAAGGAATAAATAGTCTAAATAGGCCCATTTCAGAAATAAAAATAGAACAAGCTACTAACCAACTCCTTAAGAAAAAATCCCCAGGACCAAATGGATTTACATGTGAATTCTACCAAACATTTAAAGAACAACTAACTCCAATGCTATATAAACTATTTGAAAAAATAGGGATTGAAGGAGTCCTACCAAATTCCTTTTATGACACAGACATGGTACTGATACCTAAACCAGGTAGGCTGAAAACTTAGAAAGAAAATTATAGACCAATCTCCTTAATGAATATTGATACTAAATCTTAAATAAAATATTAGCAAAAACACTACAGAAAATCATCCTATACTATGACCAAGTGGCATTTATACCAGTAATGCAGGGCTGGTTCCATATTAGGAAAACTATTATCATAAGCGACTATATCAATAACCAAATTAACAAAAACTATATGATCATCTCAATAGATGCAGAAAAAGCATTTGAAAAAATCCAACATCCATTCCTACTAAAAACTCTTGAGAGTATAGGAATAAATGGACTATTCCTTAAACTAATCAGGAGCATATATTTTAAATCCTCAGTAAACACCATATATAATGACAGTAAACTGGAAACTTTCCCAGTAAGATCAGGAGTGAAACAAGGTTGCCCACTATCACCATTACTATCCAATATTGTACTAGAAATGCTAGCCTTGGCAATAAGATCTGAGAAAGAGATTAAAGGAATTAGAGTAGGAAATGAGGAAATCAAACTATCACTCTTTGCAGATGACATGATGGTATACATAGAGAACCCCAAAGACTCTGCTAAAAAGAGATTAGAAATAATTCAGAACTTTAGCAAAGTTGCAGGATACAAAATAAATCCACATAAATCCTCAGCATTTTTATACAATACCAACACAATCCAACAGCAAGTGATACAAAGAGAAATTCCATTCAAAATAGTATAAAATATTTGGGAATGTATCTACCAAAGGAAAGTCAGGAATTATATGAGCAAAATTACAAGACACTTGCCACAAAAATAAAGTCAGATTTAAATAATTGTGAAGACCTTGAGTGCTCTTGGATAGGCCGAGCAAATATAATTAAGATGACAATACTCCCTAAACTAATCTATTTATTTAGTGCTATACCAATCAGACTCCCAAGAAACTATTTTAATGACCTAGAATATATAACAACAAAATTCATATGGAAGAACAAAAGGTCAAGAATTTCAAGGGAAGTAATGAAAAAAAAATCAAATGAAGGTGGCCTAGCTGTACCTGATCTAGAACTATATTATAAAGCAGCACTCACCAAAACCTTTTGTTATTGGCTCAGAAATAGACTAGTTTATCAATGGAATAGGTTAGGTTCACAGGACAAGATAGTCAATAAAAATAGCAATCTAGTGTTTGACAAACCCAAAGATCCCAACTTTTGGGATAAGAATTCATTATTTGACAAAAACTGCTGGGAAAACTGGAAATTAGTATGGCAGAAATTAGGCATGGTCCCACACCTAACACCACATACTAAGATAAGATCAAAATGAGTCCATGATTTAAGGATAAAGAACAAGGTCATAAATAAATTAGAGGAACATAGGATAGTTTACCTCTCAGACTTGTGGAGGAGGAAGGAATTTGTGACCAAAGGAGAACTAGAGATCATTATGTATCACAAAATAGAGAATTTTGATTATATCAAATTAAAAAGCTTTTGCACAAACAAAACTAATTCAAACAAGATTAGAAGGCAAGTAACTAATTGGGAAAACATTTTTATAGGTAAAGGTTCTGATAAAGGCCTCATCTCCTAAACATACAAAGAATTGACTCCAATTTATAAGAAATCAAGCCATTCTCCTACTGATAAATGATCAAAGGATATGAATAGACAATTTTCAGATGATGAAATTGAAACTATTTCCACTCATATGAAAGAGTGCTCCAAATCACTATTGATCAGAGAAATCTAAACTAAGACAACTCTGAGATATCACTATACATCTGTCAGATTGGCTAAGATGACAGGAACAAATAATGATGAATATTGGAAGGGATGTGGGAAGACTGGGACACTGATGCATTGTTGGTGGAGTTGTGAAAGAATTCAACCATTCTGGAGAGCAATCTGGAATTATGCCCCCAAAATTATCAAAATGTGCATCCCCTTTGATCCAGCAGTGCTACTACTGGGCTTATATACCAAGGAAATACTACAGAAGGGAAAGGGACCTGTATGTGGCAAAATGTTTATGGCAGCCTTTTTTGTAGTGCCTAGAAACTGGAAAATGAATGGATGCCTATCAATTGGAGAATGGTTGGGTAAATTATGGTATATGAATGTCATTGAATATCATTTTTCTGTAAAAAATGACCAACAGGATGAATACAGAGAGGCTTGGAGAGACTTACATCAACTGATGCTAAGTGAAATGCGCAGAACCGGGAGATCATTATACACTTCAACAACAATACTATATGAGGATGTATTCTGATGGAAATGGATATCTTCAATATAGAGAAGAGCTAATCCAATTCCAATTGATCAATGATGGACAGAATCAGCTAAACCCAGAGAAGGAACACTGAGAAATGAGTGTAAACTGTTAGTATTTTTTGTTTTTCTCTCCACGTTATTTTTACCTTCTGAATCCAATTCTTCATTTGCAACAACAACAACAAAATTCGGTTCTGCACATATATATTTTACCTAGGATATACTATAACATATTTAATATGTGTGGGAATGCCTGCCATCTAGGGGAGTGGGTGGAGGGAAGGATGGGAAAAATTCGGAACAGAAGGGAGTACAAGGGATAATGTTGTAAAAAATTACCTATGCATATGTACTGTCAAAAAATGTTATAATTATAAAATTAAAAAAAAAGAAACATGTACCATTTCAATAAAATCTTTGAAGGGAAAGACCATTTACTTTCTGTATTTGTATCCCCAACTTCTAGCACAGTCTTACATATAAAAGGCATTTCATATTTACTGAATTTAATAAATAAATGAATTAAACAATTAGTCAACCAATGTACCTCCAATAATTCAAAGAATTGCATTAATCAATTCATTTTCTCAATGAATTTGGATCCTGCGCCTTTAGAGTCTGAATTATTACAGCTGGCAAGGTCTGGGTGCCAGAGAACTTCATAAATTGAAATTTTCCCTTTCAAAGTCTACCATATAATTAGAAAATAACTTCTATTTACAAAATAAAATACAACATCCAAGGAGCACCTTTTGATTACAAACAGAAAATTCACCAAAATCATTTACGAATTTTAAAGTTTCATCCATCTGATCTGTTATCTGTCTGGAACAGTAAAGTAATAGTGAATATTGCAGTTGTCAGGAAGTGTCATGGAAGAAGAAGGGGAATTAATATATAAATCATTATTACTTCTTCTAGCTGCTTATTTTGGCAAAATCAAGACTTAAAAACTTTGGCTCATATCCATCACAGCTTTATGTCAAGGTTTTAACAAACTGCTTATTTAAGTCAGCAACACTTAGAATTACTTCAATATTAATATCCTTAGAACTTCCAATACTTTGTGTATGAAAGACCTTTCTTTTGGATTAAAGATTGATTAACAACATATTTCACAAATGGAAGCCAGCAAAAGGCTAATGTAATGACTGTGTCAGAAGAGTGTCCAAATAAGGCTCACTCCCTAGATCTGCCTAAAACTAGATTGAAGCTACTGATTTGCTAAAAAAAAAAAAAAAAAAAAAAAAGGGAATTTTAGAAATATCCAGGAGTGAATCTTCCTCACTGCTGACTACAGTTATCCCCTCACACCCAAAGCCTTGACTTTTGAATCTTCATGAGATAAAATTTACTTTGACACAATACTGTTAATTAAAAAAAAGAAAATCCTATTCATTAACAACTCAAATATGTAACTACCATGAGAATAATAGGATCTTGTCCCTGAACAGTGATTTTCAGGAAAGAGTCTTCCTCCTTATGGGGATCACTATTTCCACATTTTAGCTCCCAGTAGCCAGCTATATAGAACTATCACAAGCAACGAGGTCCTATTGTCCAATGTGCCCCTGAAGATCTCCCTTACCATGGAACTTTGCCCAGGTATACAGCTTTCCTGCCACCTCTTATGAAGGAGAGTGCCTAACATTTTTTCTGTTCCCACATATTCTATAACACTCTACCTCTACTACTTCTCCTCTGTTTTGCCCCAGATGAAAATCCTTCTTGTTATACCTCTTCATAGACTCTCCTCTTGACCATTAAGAATATTTCTAAGTTCCTCATGCAAATGTCTTTAAGTCTCAGTCTATCTATCTGGCATTACACTTTTAGAGGCAATTATATCTATTCTAAGGTATCATGAGCATGGTTGTTTATAGTTCTTCAGGTGAAGTCTAACTATTTTATATACAATAGCACAATCTCCTTTGATTTATACTGTATTTTTCTAGCAATTCTGTTTGGCTTCTTCAATATAGAACATAGTGAGTTTTAAACCATGGGGAATTTTTCCGTAATAACTCCGAAATTTATTTGCACCTTCTGTTTATATGCTATCGTGCCTTTCAATTTCTTCTCTCTTTGGGATCTTTGCTTCAGGACTTGTTATTCTCTTTTTGTCTATTCCAGACTCCACCTGCCATGCTAGCAAATGCATTTAAATGATTTAGCCCTCCATGTGCTAGTCTTCTTGTTCCACATTACAGTTCACATCTTCTTATTTACTATACTTTTCAAAGCTAAATGCTGCTTTTCATACCAGTGTGCAATCTAAGATGATAGTAAGAAATTTTCAAAATGTTTCTGTCACATTTAAGCCTAAATTAGCCTCAGGTCAGACAGAGAAACGAGTGATACTGGGAGTGGGGCCAGTAGAGAACAGATAAGGAAGTAGAAAAAACAAGTCCTTAAAAGAACTTGGATTATTTTAAAAGTATAACTTTAGTTAGTATACCTGAATTCTAGTTGTTAAGCTCTCGCCTTTATACAATCCTCTCCTCTTTCCCAGCCCACATTCTCTACTATCCCTCTCTGCTTAGTCAATACTCACAATTCGCCATTCACTTCCTAGGGAATATATTATTGCCCTACCTCTTCATGCCTATAAATTCAGCATGAGGAAAGAAAATAAAATAAAATGCAGTTTTCTGACAGATCCTTATCTAGTCAAGGACTATTTCCTTCTTGTCCAAGAACTTGGTGTGACGTGTGTGTGTGTGTGTGTGTGTGTGTGTGTGTGTGTATGTATTCATACAATGTACCTGCACTATGGGAAGTTCGATGAATTTCCTGTAAGGCATGCAGGAAAAAACAAAACAAAAACAAAACAAAACAAAATAAAACAAAACAAAACAAAACAAAACAAAACAAAACAAAAACAAAAACAAAAACAAAAAAAAAACCTAACTAACAAATCAAAGAGATTAGAGAAAACTTGAGCCCACACAGTTAAACAGCCTGTTTCACTAAAGGCAGGTTTCCAAAATGATAATGTACTCTATAGGGTTTTGCAATAATTAAAAGTCAAAACACAGAGCAAAGTTAACAATGATAAATACTTCATTTCCATCCTACCCTTCCCCAAAGAAAGTTGTTTCCTAATCCTTAGCAAAATAAAATGAAATTGTTTTAGGTAAATAAAAAATAATTGTGTTAAATCATACAGAAAAAAACATACAACCTTATTTATTTACAAAGGAAAGAAAAAATATATTTTTATAGAGCATTCTGAAGATCAGTAAAAAATTAGAATTATTAAACAAGTAAAAATAAATGACTAAATAACTTTATTCTCTTTCTAAATAAGTAATAGTTTGGTAGAGAGGATGGACTTTGAGTGAAAGAAGACTTAGATTTGAATTATCTCTATCTTTGGCTAACTAGGAGCTTAGTTCAACACCCGGACTTAGTCTAATTAAATTTGATTCTGTTTCTTCCTGGTCATCTCCTGATCATTTCTCATAAAAGCTGCGTTTCCTTCCACCAACATACAGGTTCTCTCCTCTGAGGCTCTGGGCTTGTATTATGATTTTTACCTCTCTTAGCATGGTCTCTGGCCCACTATATGCTGCCCAGCTACCTCCAAGCCATTAATGTGCAAGTATCCCTCTAGCCACTTTCTTTTTGGTTTAACCTCTAGCTCTATTTCTGTGGTATCATCCCTTAATTTAATATAGATTCCTTGAAGACAGAGGTTATTTTAATCATTTTTATGGTTATTTTTTTTAATCTTAGCACTTATTATAATACCTGACTTACTGGTAAGTGCTAAATGAATGCTTATTTCACTCATTTACAAGCTGGAGATAATAATTCTTGTAATAATGTGCCTGTCTTATAGAGTTGCTATAAGTATCAAAGATTCAAAGTAGTATAAGGGAAGGAAATCTTTTCTTTTTAACTTCTAACCTTCTTCAGGTGCAACATTCTGCACACAGCAGGTTCTTAGTTAGTGATTGTTGAAGTGACCTGTAAAATAGCAGATGATCTGTATAACTTCTCTGTAAATGGGCAGCTAGGTAATTCTGTGGATAAAACATTGGGTATGAAGTTAGAAAGCTCTGAATTCAAAATTGACCTTAGACTCTTACAGTGTGATCCTGGATAAGTAATTTACTTTGTCTTAATTCATTAGAGAAAGAAATATCAAATCATTTCGGTATCTTTGTCAAAAAATCTTTTGGTAGTATGATTCACAGAGTCACAAAGAATCATATATAACTGTACAGCAGTTCAACAAAGAGCAATAAATGGTAAAATGAAATATGGATTATCCTCTGTTTCTGCATAATTTCTACACTGCAGATTAATATTCTGTTCACAAAATCACTAGGTTTGATTGTAGTTTATATGGAGGTTAATATTCATTACATCGTTTTGTAAGTGTCTATATCTGTGAGCTTCTCTGAATCTCTAGGGCTTATCACAATGCCTGCCATTTGGTTGGTGTTTAATTAGTGCTTATTAGTTCATGGATTCATTTTGTACTTTATCTATTGATCTAGTCTCATTTCCATGTTCTCTGTTTTCTATATTTTGTGACCTAATCCAACTAACCTTTTCTCTATTCCTCCATCTTCAATCTCTGGATATTTGTACTAGACAACTACCAAAGCATGAACAAATACCCACCTCATAGAATTCCCCACTCATTCAAGATGTAGTTCATGCCTTGTCTTTACATAAAGTCTTTCATGATATTCCCTCTCTCCCTAACTCCTTTATATTTAACTATTTGGTATTCATTTGTATTTATTCTCTTCATGTCAGTCACTATAATCAATTCTGGAGAAATAAATATAGTGAATTCTTACTGAAAAAGAAATCATATTCCAAAAGAGGTTTATATATATATATATATATATATATATATATATATATATATATATATATATATATATATAATGTGTGTGTGTGTGTGTGTACATACACACACATATACATATATTAGACATGAAGAGAATAATCATCCTTAATTGACAAATGGTCAAAGATATGAAAATTTTCAGATGACTAAATTAAAGCCATCTATAGTTATATGCAAAAATACTCTAAAGCTCTACTGATTAGAGGAATGCAAATTAAAACAGCTATGAGGGATTACCTCACATCTCTTAGATAAGCTAAAATGACAGGAAAAGATAATGATAAACATTGGAGAGGACATGAGAAAACTGGGACACTAATATATTGTTGGTAGAGTTATAAAATTCTGGAGAGCAATCTGGAACTATGTCTAAAGGGCTATAAAACTGTATGTATCTTTTTTGCCATCAGTGCCATTACTGGGTCTGTATTCCAAAAACATCAAAAAGGAAGAAAAAGGACCTAGACGTGCAAAAATGTTTATAGCAGCTCTTTTTTGCGGTACCAAATGAGTAGATGCACATCAATTGGGGAATGTTTGAACAAGTTGTGGTATATGAAGGTAATGGAATTTTATTTTTCTATAACAAAACGGTGAACAAGCTGATTTTGGAACATCCTAGAAATATTTAAATGAATTGATGCTGAGTGAAACAATCAGAACCAGGAATACATTGTGTACAATAACCGCAAGAATGTACAATGATCAACTATGAATGCTTTGGTTCTTCTCAGTGGTTCAGTAATCTAAAGCAATCAAAATAGACTTTGGACAGAAAATGCTATCTATGTCCACAAAAAGAACTAAGGAGACTGAATGTAAATCAACACATGCTATGTTCACTTTTTTTCTGTTTTGTTTTGTTTTTTTTTAATCTCTTCCATGGTTTTTCCCTTTTGCTCTGAATTTTATATCCCAAGATAATTTATAATGCAATGTGTGTTAAAAATAAATCAAAATTTAATTTAAAAAAGAAACTGCAGATATATTATATACAACTTGATACTTTCTAAATACACAATATAATTATCATGTAAATTTTTCCCCTCCTCCCCAATCTAGAGAAGGCCACCATTGAACATTCTTGGGTATATATGCAAAAATGTTTCTAACCATACTTCTATTTGTCAGTTATTTCTCTGGATGAAAACAATGTCTCTCTTTATATGTCCTTTGCAATTAATTTGGTTATTTAATAGTTAAAATGATTTAGTCACTCAAAGGTGTTTTTAAAAGAATATTATTGTTCAAAATTATTTTAGTTTTACTCATTTTACTCTGGATTATTTTGTGCAAGTTTATTCATGGTTTTTTTCCCTAAAATCATTGAGCTCATAATTTCATATAGCATGGTAGTTAGTATTTCATCACATTTATACCACAACTTGTCCAGCCAAAACCTAATTAATGGGTATCCTTGTGATTTCTAGTTCTTTTCAACACAAACAGAGCTGCTTATAAATATTTTAGAACATATGTGTTTTCCTTTTTTATTATTTTTTTAAATAATATGGTATTGGTAATACTAGTATTGGTGAATTGAAGAGCAGAGATAGTTTAATAACTCTTTGGACATAACTCCAAATTTCTTTCCAAAATGTTTGATCAATTCCCAGTTCCACCAATAACTAATTAATGTCCCAATTTATCTACATTTCCTCCAAAATCTGTTTCCTTGCTAGTTGATTTGTTGATAGAATAATGCTTATTTAGAGACAGAGAAATTCCAGAAATCATCTAATCTTGTGCAGAAGTTCATACAGATATAATTAAGTAGAAAATTCTGGATTCAAATCCTGGGCTTAGGGAAGAGACTTTTTCTTTGTATTTGTATCCCAATCAGTCCTTTAAAACAATGTCTATAAAATGGGGGAAATTCACCTGCTCTCCCTTCTAGAACATATGTTCAAAGTTCAAAGTCAGTCTTTCTGTCTCTCTGTCTCTCTGTCTCTCTGTCTGTCTCTCTCTCTCTCTCTCTCTCTTTCTCTCTCTCTCTCTCTCTCTCTCTCTCTCTCTCTCTCTCTCTCTCTCTCTCTCTCTCTCTCTCTCTCTCTCTCTCTCTCTCTCTCTCTCTCTCTCTCTCTCTCTCTCTCTCCTCCTCTCCTCTCTTCTCTTCTCTTCAGATTCCCTTTCTCTTTCCCTCTCTCTTTGTGACTCAAATTCCAGGCTTTTTTTCCTTGGATAATTCTTGAATTTTTAAATGATCTTCAGGGGTCTTCTCTGAACCTTCTATACATTTGCAGCTTCCGTTTCAAATTATAGGAGAACCCAGAATAGTACTAGCAAATAGAATTTTAGAGTAGCTTGTCCTCTTCAGTGAACTTTCATATATTAATTCACTGGATATATAAAATGCCTCCATGAAATTCTCAAAACATTTATTCTAATCCACATGTCATAGGTAAAGAAAAATGAAATCTCCAAAATAATCTAATTTAGCAAAGCATGAATCCTTTCATATACTGGATCCTCAACAAATATTTATTAGATAAGTGACTTGCCTAAAATTACAAATCTATGTAGCAACAAAATCAGACTAATATATTCCCATTATTCTAATAAAATTCCTGAACCATGAACTAACCTCCCAAATTCTCTGCTTAGTACTAAGTGCTTTGGAAGAATTTCTTGATTCCCAAAGGGAGGAGCAAGAAGAAGAGAAAGAGTATAGAAAATAACAGAAATAGTAGGAAGAGGTCAGATTTTGGTAACAGTTGGGATTTACAAAGTTATTTTCTCATAATACCTAGTAAGGTAAATAGACTCATTTAGTGATGTACTTTACTCATCCCTTAATGTATATCTTTTTATAATGCAAGCTTTTCTGGCTAGGCTGCATTAAATTATAGACATAAATAGCCTATCTACAATATAGAACACACTTGTTTTGCTGTCCAAACAGCATAATATTGTTAGTGTGACATATGGTTACATTTTCTCAGGTTAATAATAGGTAAAATCACATCACTGTGACTTAGAACAGAATAAATCAATGAAAAGTAATGCCTCCTTTATAATTTATGGACAATCCTTCAGCCTTCTATGTACTCCTCTTTTCCTTGGAATATTTTTTTAAAGCAGATAAGAATGTTTTTCACATTCTTTCTCAAAAGGGCATTGTAAGGATGAACCCACAGATGATTATAGAAAACTTATGAAGTGCATACTTGTCAACAGAACAAAGGCACAGATTAAATTATTCTCAATAATTCTACTTGGGTACTTTGGTGAATCTTTGATCTCTAAAATCAGCACTCCCTCTACTGGCACAAATTACAATTTAATCAAAATCATCTTGTCCTTTGAAATCCTAATTCACATCTTTTCAAAGGTCCTGTTTGCAGATCTAATAACTCAATGGAAACCTCCTTCCATGCCTCTATTATACTATGGATAGCAGTGCTGCAGTAAAAATCTCTTTCCTTGGCTTCCATGACACTGGACTTTTCTGGTTTGCTTTATCATTCATGTCCCATTCCCTAGCCTTTCATCTTTTAGGATTTTGGATTAACATCCCTCTCTCTACTTCTTTGAACTTTATAAGTTTAATTATTATCTCTCTATATAAATGACTCCCAAATATATATTTGCTTTTAATCATCTACAGAATTCTAGCCTCATATTTCTGCTGCCTAATGACATCAGTATCTCAAACTAAATATTTCAAAAACTGTACATATTATCTTACCTTCTAAATTCCAACTCTCTTCCAAACATTCACATTTCTCTAGATAATGACATCCATCTAATTAACCAATTTGACAAATAGGTGAGGAATCCTCATTTCTTCCCATTTTCTCATATTTGATCTCCAATCATTTTTTTAAACTGTCACAATTCTACATCCACAATATTATTCACATCTGTTTCCTTCTCTCAGAGCCACAACTCTATTTCAGATCTTCATTACCTTTCATTTAAAACTAACACATAAACCTCTTACTAGGTCAAACTATTTCCAGATTCTCCCTTCTCCAGGTCATTAATTACAAGGCTGAGAAATTCATAAATTCAATACATAAATCAATATAACCAAGTAGTTTATTAATTCAAAAAAGTTTTCAAAAGCTTATTGCTTCTTCACAAATGAGTTTCTCAGGTAGAATGAAAAGACATCCACAATCTGGTAATCATGTAATTTTAAAGGCATTTCCTATAACTCTCCTATATCACTAAGTATTGCATATTAATTTATTTTCAAAAATTTGTCTTGTAACTTTAGATTGGACTCACCATTGCATCTCCTATTTCTGCTTTTACATAGGTTTTCTCCTTTGGCTAAAATAGATTCTTCCTTGATATTTCCCTCTCAGAAGATCTAACTTGCTTTAGGACATATCTTATGTATCATTTAATGTTAACATAAATTATTTTCTGTTATTAACAGTTATTAACACTCTCTTCCTATTCAAGTTATGTTGTATTATTGATCTCTATTTAAGTTTATTCTTTCTATTAAAATATGGTTGTAGAAGACAAAGGCTGTTTCATTCTTACTTCTGTATCCTTGGCATGTAGAACATTTATATATTATATATATTTTATGTATTATATATTTTATTATAAACTATATATTAAGCATTAGGTTCTTTATATATTAAGCATTTTATATTTATATCATATGTTGTTTATTTATATATTGTTTTATAATATATATATGTACATATATATGTGTATATATATATATGTATATACAATTATATATTAACTACAGATATTAAGCACTAGGTCCTTTTTTTTTTTAATACTAAACCTACATTTAATGGTGTAATGGAGACTGTTGAGAAAAAATTGAAAAATATGTCTAAAATGTGTTTGAATCCATACTGCACACGATGCATCCCAGCAAGCTAACTGAACCAGTAAGACAAATCTTTTTGTTAAAAAGGAGGGGAAATAGGACTTCCGGCCAAGATGGAGGCATGGAGGCAGACAGCTGCTTGACCTCCATGTTTTCTCTCAGGACTTACTTCATGACAAGCCTCGGAATTAATGCTTGACCGGAAAAGAAACACACAAATAATCACCAACAGAAGACATCCTTGAAATTCACCAGAGAAGGTCTGTGTTTACTCTGGGGAGGGTCAAACAGACTGGACACAGACTGAGGGCAGGCAGCCAGAGCAAGACAGGCAGCTCACACAGCTCAGACCAGAGGGGGGAGGGGTAAGATGTCTTCCATTTCTGCAAAAAGACTTTTACCCCAGTGTGGATGTTCTGTCTTGGCAACAAGCCAGGAGCAACAGAGAAGGTATAAACACCGGAGGTGAACAATAAAACCCCAGAAACCAGCTTCTCTCAGAATCTGGCCATGCCCACCCCCACCCGAAGTGACTCAATACGTTCTCAGAGCCTCAGAGCCCAGAGGCAGCACGGCCATCGCTGTCCTGTTAGTACCTCTCCACTGTCTCCCTCAATCCGTAGAGAAAGCAGAGTAACACCATCCAACCCCATCCTCCCCCCCGGCCCTCCCCTCCCCAGCCGTCAGAAACAGACCAATTGCTTCTCTTGTCAATTTGTATTCTTTAATTCCCACTCTGACAAAATGAACAAAAAATTAAAAAGGGCTCTAACCATTGACAGCTTCTGTATGGAGAAAGAGCAGACTGAGGACACTACTGAGGACACTAAAAGCAGATTGTCCCCAGAGGAATCCCCTAAGGGGGAATATGAGCTGCTCCTCAATACATAAGACTCTCATAGAGGAAATCAAAAAGGCTCTTACAAGAGAGCTAGAAGAGAAATGGGAAAAGGGAAGGGAAGCTTGGCAAGAGAGCCTGGAGAAGTTATCCAGAGAGGATAAAGAGATCAAATCAATGAGAAATAAAATTAGTGAAATAGAAAAGGTAAACAACTCCAAGGAAAACAGGATTAGTGAGCTGGAAAAAGAAAACAGCTCTCTAAAAAATAAAATGGATGAAATGGAAAAAAATTCCATAGAAGAAAAAAACTCACTTAAAAACTCAATTGGACAATTACAAAAAGATATTAAAAAAGTGAGTGAAGAAAATACATCATTGAAAATTAGACTGGAACAAGTAGAAATGAATGACTAAAGGAGAAACCAAGAAGTAGTCAAGCAAAACCAGAAAACCATAACAATTGAAAAGAATGTCAAGTACCTTATTAGAAAGACAACAGACCTGGAAAACATCCAGGAAAGACAATTTGAGAATAATCGGACTCCCTGAAAAATGTGAGGAAAAAATGAGCTTGGACATTATTTTTGAGGAAATTATCAAAGAGAACTGCCCAGATGTTTTGGAAACAGAGGGTAAAATAGACATTGAAAAAATTCATCGATCACCTACTGAAAGGGACCCTAAAATCAAAATGCCAAGAAATATAGTGGCCAAGTTCAAGAACCATCAGATGAAGGAAAAAATACTGGAAGCTGCTAGAAAAAAGCAACTCAAATATGGGGGAGCCACAAGAAAGATAACCCAGGATCTAGCAGCATCAACATTAAAAGAAAGAAGGGCCTGGAACATGATATTCTGAAAGGCTAAGGAACTTGGTATGCAGCCAAGAATAACTTACCCAGCAAAAATGAGCATCGTTTTCCAGGGGAAAAGATGGACATTTAACAAAATAAATGAATTCCATCTCTTCTTGATGAAAAAAAAAAAAAACAGATCTACACAAAATGTTTGATCTTCAAGTACAGAACTCAAGAGATTTCTAAAAATGTAAAAAGAAATCTTGAGAACTATATTTCTGCCATAAAGATATGTAAAGAACACATGTATAATTTGTCCAAGAAACTAGAGGTGAAAAGGAAATTATATCATAACAAAAGGTAAAGTGGTGGTACTACATCTCATGAAGAGGCAAAGTTAATCTATTATATCTGAGAGAAAGAAAGTAGGGGGAAGAACATAGTGTGTATCAATAGACATATTCGATTTATGGTGAAACTTCTTCCACTTCATTGAAAAGTGAGAGGGAAAGAGTAAGCTAAAGGGAAGGGAAAACAGAAATGGTGAGAAAAAGGGGTAAAATAAGGGGAGAAACTCTAAGGTGGGTGAGGGATAGTAAAAAGGTGATAGTGAAAAGCAAGTGGTGCTCACAAGTTTAATACTGGATAGGGGGGTAAGAGGGAAGGAAAGGAGAAAAGCATAAGCAGGAGTTAACAGGATGACAAACAATATAGAATTAATCAGTCTTACCATAAATGTGAATGGGGTAAACTGCCTCATAAAGAGTAAGCAGTTAGCATAATAAATTAAAAGTCAGAATCCTACTATATGTTGTTTACAGGAAACACACCTGAAACAGGGTGATACATTCAAACTAAAAGTAAAAGGGTGGAGCAGAATCTACTATACTTCAGGTAAAGCCAAAAAAGCAGGGGTAGCCATGCTCATCCCAGATCAAGCAAAAACAAAAATTGATCTAATTAAAAGAGATTAAAAATGTGAAAGGCATTATATCCTGTTAAAGGGTAGCATCAATAATGAAGCAGTATCAATATTAAACATATACGAACCAAGTGGTGCAGCATCTAAATTCTTAAAAGAGAAATTGAGAGAGCTGCAAGAAGAAATAGACAGCAAAACTATAATAGTGGGAGATCTCAACCTTGCACTCTCAGAATTACATAAGTCAAACCACAGAATAAATAAGAAAGAAATCAAAGAGGTAAATAGAATACTAGAAAAGTTTGATATGATAGATCTTTGACGAAAGCTAAATGGAAACAGAAAGGAGTATACTTTCTTCCCAGCAGTTCAAGGAACCTATACAAAAATTGATTATATACTAGGACATAAAAACCTCAAAATCAAATGGAGTAAGGCAGAAATAGTAAATGCATCCTTTTCAGACCACAATGCAATTAAAATTACATTTAGTAAAAAGCCAGGGGAAAATAGACCAAAAAAAAATTAGAAACTAAATAATCTTATACTAAAGAATGATGGGGTAAAACAGCAATTAATAACTTCACCCAAGAAAATGACAATAATGAGACATCATACCACAATGTTTGCAATACAGCCAAAGTAGCAATAAGGGGAAGTTTTATATCTCTCTAGGTCTACTAGCATAAAATAGAAAAGGAGAGGGTCAACGAATTGGGCTTACAACTAAAATTGCTAGAAAAGGAACAAATTAAAATCCCCCAGACAAACATGAAACTTGAAATTCTAAAAATAAAAGATGAGATTAATAAAATTGAAAGTAAAAAAACTATTGAATTAATTAATAAAACTAAGAGTTGGTTCTATTAAAAAACCAACAAAATAGACAACCCTTACTAAACATGATTAAAAAAAGGAAAGAGAAAAAGCAAATTGTTAGTCTTGAAAATGAAAAGGGAGAACTCACCACTAATGAAGAGGAAATTAGAACAATAGTTAGGAGCTACTTTGCTCAACTCTATGCCAATGAATTCGATAACTTAAATGAAATGGAAGAATACCTTCAAAAATATAGCTTGCCCAGATTCACAGAGGAAGATGTAAGTAGTCTAAATAGTCCCATCTCAGAAAAAGAAATAGAACAAGCTATTAACCAATTCCCTAAGAAAAAATTCCCAGGACCAGGTGGATTTACATGTGAATTCTACCATACATTTAAAGAACAACTAACTCCAATGCTATATAAACTATTTGAAAAAATAGGGATTGAAGGAGTCCTACCAAATTCCTTTTATGACACAGACATGGTACTGATACCTAAACCAGGTAGAGCGAAAACTGAGAAAGAAAACTATATACCAATCTCCTTAATGAATATTGATGCTAAAATCTTAAATAAGATATTAGCAAAAAGACTTTAGAAAATCATCCCCAGGATAACACACTATGATCAAGTAGGATTTATACCAGGAATGCAGGGCTGGTTTAATATTAGGAAAACTATTAGTATAATTGACCATATTAATAATCAAATTAATAAAAACCATATGATCATCTCAATAGATGCAGAAAAAGCATTTGATAAAATCCAATTATCTATTCCTACTAATAACACTTGAGAGTATAAGAATATATGCACTATTCATTAAAATAATAACAAGCATATTATGTAATGGCGATAAACTGGAACCTTTCCCTGTAAGATCAGGAGTGAAAGAAGATTGCCCACTATCACAATTACTATTCAATATAGTACTAGTATCACTAGCCTGGGCAATAAGAGCCGAGAAA
Source organism: Sminthopsis crassicaudata (assembly GCF_048593235.1). Classification (NCBI taxonomy): domain Eukaryota; kingdom Metazoa; phylum Chordata; class Mammalia; order Dasyuromorphia; family Dasyuridae; genus Sminthopsis; species Sminthopsis crassicaudata. The sequence goes on from NC_133619.1 coordinate 543,216,082, forward strand.
GAGATTCAAGGAATTAGAGTAGGAAATGAGTAAATCAAACTATCATTTTTTGCAGATGACAAGATGGTGTACTTAGAGAACCCCAAAGACTGCTAAAAAGCTATTAGAAATAATACAGAACTTTAGCAAAATTGCAGGATACAAAATAAATCCACATAAATCCTCAGCATTTTTATACATTACCAACACAATCTAACAGTAAGAGAAACAAACAGAAATTCCATTCAAAATAACTGTCAATAGTATAAAATATTTGGGAATATATCTACCAAAGGAGAGTCAGGAATTATATGAGCAAAATTACAAAACACTTGCCACAAAAATAAAGTCAGATTTAAATAATTGGAAATATATTGAGTGCTCTTGGATAGGCCGAGCAAATATAATTAAGATGACAATACTCCCTAAAATAATCTATTTATTTAATGCTATACCAATCAGACTCCCAAGAAACTATTTTAATGACCTACAAAAAATAACAACAGAATTCATATGGAAGAATAAAAGGTCGAGAATTGCAAGGGAACTAATGAAAAAAAGTCAGAGGAAGGTGGTCTAAGTGTACCTGATTTAAAGCTATATTATAAAGCAACAGTCACCAAAACCATTTGGTATTGGCTAAGAAATAGACTAGTTGATCAGTGGAATAGGTCAGGTTCACAGGGCAAGATAGATAAAAATAGCAATTTGGTGTTTGAAACCCAAAGATCCCAACTTTTCAGGTAAGAATTCATTATTTGACAGAAACTGCTGGGAAAACTGGAAATTAGTATGGGAAAAACTAGGCATGGACCCACATTTAACACCACATACTAAGATAAGATCACAATGGGTCCAAGATTTAGGCAAAAAGAACGAAATCATAAATAAATTAGAGGAACATAGGATAGTTTACCTCTCAGACTTGTGGAGTAGGAAGGAATTTGTGACCAAAGGAGAACTAGAGACCATTATTGATCACAAAATAGAAAATTTTGATTACACCAAATTAAAAAAGTTTCTGCACAAACAAAACTAATGTAAACAAGATTAGAAGGGAAGTAACAAATTGGGAAAACATTTTTGCAAGTAAAGGTTCTGATAAAAGCCTCATCTCCAAAATATACAGAGAATTGACTTTAATTTATAAGAAATCAAGCCATTCTCCAATTGATAAATGGTCAAAGGATATGAACAGACAATTCTCAGATGACGAAATTGAAACTATTTCCACTCATATGAAAGAGTGTTCCAAATCACTATTGATCAGAGAAATGCAAATTAAGACAACTCTGAGATATAATTAAACACCTGTCAGATTGGCTAAGATGACAGGAACAAATAACGATGAATGTTGGATGGGCTGTGGGAAAATTGGGACACTGATGCATTGTTGGTGGAGTTGTGAAAGAATCCAACCATTCTGGAGAGCAATCCGGAATTATGCCCCAAAAATTATCAAAATGTGCATACCCTTTTACCCAGCAGTGCTACTACTGGGCTTATATCCCAAGGAAATACTACAGAAGGGAAAGGGACCTGTATGTGCCAAAATGTTTGTGGCAGCCCTTTTTGTAGTGGCTAGAAACTGGATAATGAATGTCCATCAATTGTAAAATGGTTGGGTAAATTATGGTATATGAATGTTATGGAATATTATTGTTCTGTAAGAAATGACCAGCAGGAGGAATACAGAGAGGCTTGGAGAGACTTACATCAACTGATGCTGAGTTAAATGACCAAAACTAGGAGATGATTATACACTTCAACAGTGATATTGTATGGCAATGTATTCTGATGGAAGTGGATATCTTCATCATAGGGAAGAGCTAATCCAATTCCAATTGATCAATGATGGACAGAATCAGCTACATCCAGAAAAGGAACACTGGGAAATGAGTGTAAACTGCGAGCATTGTTATTATTTTGTTTTTGTTTTTGTTTTTCTTCCCACACTATTCTTACCTTGAAAATACAATTCTTCCTTTACAACAATAACAACAACAAAATTTGGTTCTGCACATACATATTGTACCTAGGATATACTATAAGATATTTAATATGTATGGGAATGCCTGCCATCTAGGGGAGGGGGTGGAGGGAAGGAGGAGAAAAATTAGGAACAGAAGGGAGTACAAGGGATAATGTTGTAAAAAAAAAATTATCTATGCAAATGTACTGTAAAAAAACAATGATATAATTATAAAAATTTTTAAAAATTAAAAGGAGGGGGATATACTTTCATACCAAGTAGAAAAAAGACATATTTATCAATTAAACAAATATAAATCATGATGGGTTTGGTAGGAGAAAAAAAAAAAGAGTTTATTATAACACAAAACAATATCTCTAAAATTAAAAGAAACAATTGCTTTGGTAAATTATTTGCTGTAGATAAATCAATTAAAGAAGTAACTAATATCTAGAGGTTTATTAACATTTTCTTTTTTTAATACTTTATTTTGTAATTAATCTTATAATCATAACTTTTTTTGACAGTACATATGCATGGGTAATTTTTTACAACATTATCCCTTGCCCTCACTTCTATTTCAAATTTCCCCCTCTTTTCCTCCCTCCCAGATGGCAGGCAGTTCAATATATGTTAAATGTGTTATAGTATATCCTAGATACAATATATGTGTGCAGAACTGAATTTCTTGTTGCACAGGAAGAATTGGATTCAGAAGGTAAAAATAACATGGGAAGAAAAACAAAAATGCAAACAGTTTACACTCATTTCCCACTATTCCTTCTCTGGGTGTAGCTAATTCTGTCCTTCATTGATCAATTGGAACTGAATTAGATCTTCTCTTTGTTGAAGATATCCACTTCCATCAGAATACATCCTCATACAGTATCATTGTTGAAGTGTATAATGATCTCCTGGTTTTGCTCATTTCACTTTATTAACATTTTCAATAAAGCAACGATCAAAATAAAAGTTATAAAGAAGGAAACCTTTTAATACCATGAAAAATCACTTACATAATTAAATAAATGTAAGTCAAAGCAGTGTTAAGATAAAACACTGTAGTGGAGAAAAAAACGAAATAACAAAAATAGCAAATAATAATAACAGTGTAATAAAATTGAAGAAGCATAGATATTGTCATGCTGGAATTGTAGAATGTAGAGAAGAATAGAGTGATATAAAATGAGAATCACTTTAATCTCTGAATTTTGCCAACATACTTCAGCTATCTTTTTACTCCACTCCTGTAAGCACCCTTCTCTTTTTGATGAGTTTCTCCTCAGATATATATTTTGAAAAAGGGTCCACACCAAACATCTTTGATTCTCTATATTTTACCATATGCTTCTTCAGGGATTGTTGCCCCATTCTTTGCATTTTTGATTTTCTGCTTTTTAACTCCCCTTTACATGTTGTCTTCCTTTAATTGAAGGTAAGCTCCTTAAGGGCAGAATGTCTTTCTTTTTACTTATATTTATATCCATATTTATATGACCCAGAGTGCATGCTTTTTATATGTGTATGTGCATAGTTGACTGACTTGACAATAAGATGATGGAAACTTCAGACAAGTCTGGACATTAATATAAAGAAAAATGTTGTATACTTACTTTGTTATTACATTAATTCATTTGATTTTGTCTTGTTAAAAAGATAATTATTTGCTGTTATGAGAAACAAATTTCATATCATTTAGGTTGCTGATTGTTTTGTTGATAGAAATTAAAATTATCATAACATTGAAAAATATTTATTGAAGTAAAATCATTCTGGCAAAGAACCAATAATTCCTACCTCTGAAAACATGATTTGGAAATGCAAGTTACATTTTTAGGCTTCAGCTGTTCAGGTCCTAAATCTGTATTTCTCTTATGAATTTAATATAATTAAGTAAACAAAATTAATACAAACAACACAAGTGTAAATTCTTCAACCTCTCACTCAAAAATTAGTAGCCCCAAATCACATGCTTTTTTTAGCTTCTTTTTGATAGGTCACCTTATTCTACTATAACAAAAGTGAAATTTATAGGTTTGGTTCCAGACATTTCTTAAGCACAGACACTAATCCAAGGAAGTTGATACATTTGTCTATGATTACTGTAAAGCTGTCCCATGATTCCTTCAATACCTTCTATGAGGGCGTTACCAATCACTTGTATTTGTCTGTTCCTCTTTGTAGGAGTATCAGATGGCTTCTTCTTCAGTGACATCCTTGTATATTCATCTAATACAGATGAGAAGTTCCTTCCTCTTCAATAGTTAATTTTACACTCTATAATACATCTCAAATGTTTAATAAATATTTGTTGATTGATTATTTGGATTTTTAAAAAATATCATTAGGCATTTCTAGTGCCTGGACTTAGTACGCTAAAGAACTAACATTTTCATACACATTTTAATTAGTATAAATAATCAGGAAGCCACTTCACAAATAGAAGATTAACTTGAGCCAATACAACAGAATTAATATTTTCATTCCCAGTCAAAAAGCTGCCTATTATTAGCCATACTAAAATACACTGGTCGCTTACTTTTTTTTTTAAATAATTTTTATTATATATTTTTTATAATATTATCCCTTGTATTCATTTTTCCAAATTATCCCCCCCCTCTACTCCCTCCCCCCGATGACAGGCAATCCCATGCATTTTACTTGTGTTACAATATAACCTAGATACAATACATGTGTGTAAATACATTTTTCTTGTGGCACAATAAGCATTAGATTCCGAAGGTACATGTAACCTGGGCAGACAGATATTAGTGCTAACAATTTACATTCATTTCCCAGTGTTTCTTCTCTGGGTGTAGCTACCTCTGTCCATCATTGATCAACTGGAAGTGAGTTGGCTCTTCTTTATGTTGAAGATTTCCACTACCATCAAAATGTATCCTCATACAGTATTGTTGTTGAAGTGTACAGTGATCTTCTGGTTCTGCTCATTTCACTCAGCATCAGTTGATTTAAGTCTCTCCAGGCCTCTCTGTATTCCTCCTGCTGGTCATTTCTTACAGAGCAATAATATTCCATAACCTTCATATACCATAATTTACCCAACCATTCTCCAACTGATGGACATCCATTCATCTTCCAGTTTCTAGCTACAACAAAAAGAGCTGCCACAAACATTTTGGCACATATATGTCTCTTTCTGCTCTTTAGTATTTCTTTGGGATATAAGCCCAGTAGTAGCACTGCTGGGTCAAAGGGTATGTACAGTTTGAAAACTTTTTGGGCATAGTTCCAAATTGCTCTCCAGAATGGCTGGATTCTTTCACAACTCCACCAGCAATGTATTAGTGTCCCAGTTTTCCCACATCCTCTCCAACATTCATCATTATTTGTTCCTGTCATCTTAGCCAATCTGACAGGTGTGTAGTGGTATCTCAGAGTTGTCTTAATTTGCATTTCTCTAATCAGTAGTGATTTGGAACACTCTTTCATGTGTGAGTGGATATAGTTTCAATTTCTTCATCTGAGAATTGTCTGTTCATATACTTTGACCATTTATCAATTGGAGAATGGTTCGGTTTCCTATAAATTAGGGTCAGTTCTCTATATATTTTGGAAATGAGACCTTTGTCAGAACCTTTGCTTTTAAAAATATTTTCCCAATTTGTTACTTCCCTTCTAATCTTGTTTGCATTAGTATTACTTGTACAGAAACTTTTTAGTTTGATGTAATCGAAATCTTCTATTTTGTGATCAATAATGATCTCTAGTTCTCCTCTGGTCATAAATTCCTTCCTCCTCCACAGGTCTGAGAGGTAGACTATCCTCTGTTCCTCTAATCTGTTTATGATTTCATTCTTTATGCCTAAATCATGGACCCATTTTGATCTTATCTTGGTATATGGTGTTAAGTGTGGATCCATATCTAATTTCTGCCATATTAATTTCCTGTTTTCTCAACAGTTTTTTTCCAAATAATGAATTTTTATCCCTAATGTTGGTATCTTTGGGTTTGTCAAAGATTAGATTGCTGTAGATGTACGCTTTTTTGTCCTTTGTATCTAATATGTTCCACTGATCTACTGGTCTATTTCTTAGCCAATACCAAATGGTTTTGGTGACTGCTGCTATATAATATAGCTTTAGATCAGGTACACTTAGACCACCTTCCTCTGAGTTTTTTTTTCATTAGTTCCCTTGCAATTCTCGACCTTTTATTCTTCCATATGAATTTTGTTGTTATTTTTTCTAGGTCATTGAAATAGTTTCTTGGCAGTCTGATTGGTATAGCACTAAATAAATAGATTAGTTTGGGGAGTATTGTCATCTTTATTATATTCGCTCGGCCTATCCAAGAGCACTGAATATCTTTCCAATTATTTAAATCTGACTTTATTTTTGTGGCAAGTGTTTTGTAATTTTTCTCATATAATTCCTGACTTCTCTTTGGTAGATGGATTCCCAAATACTTTATACTCTCAACATTTGTTTGGAATAGAATTTCTCTTTGTATCTCTTGCTGTTGCATTTTGTTAGTGATATATAAAAATGCTGAGGATTTATGTGGATTTATTTTGTATCCTGCCACTTTGCTGAAATTTTGAATTATTTCTAGTAGCTGTTTAGCAGAGTCTTTGGGGTTCTCTAAGTATACCATCATTTCATCTGCAAAAAGTGATAGTTTGATTTCCTCATTTCCTACTCTAATTCCTTGAATCTCTTTCTCGGCTCTTATTGCCGAGGCTAGTGTTTCTAATACTATATTGAATAGTAATGGTGATAGTGGGCAACCTTGTTTCACTCCTGATCTTACTGGAAAAGGTTGTAATTTATTTCTATTGCATATTATGTTACTGACGGTCTTAAATATATGCTCCTGATTATTCTAAGGAATAGTCCATTTATTCCTATACTCTCAAGAGTTTTTAGTAGGAATGGATGTTGGATTTTGTCAAATGCTTTTTCTGCATCTATTGAGATGATCATATGGTTCTTATTAATTTGATTATTAATATGGTCAATTATATTAATAGTTTTCCTAATATTAAACCAGCCCTGCATTCCTGGAATAAATCCTACTTGATCATAGTGTATTATCCGGGGGATGATTTTCTGAAGTCTTTTTGCTAATATCTTATTTAAGATTTTAGCATCAATATTCATTAAGGAAATTGTTCTATAATTTTCTTTCTCAGTTTTCGCTCTACCTGGTTTAGGTATCAGTACCATGTCTGTGTCATAAAAGGAGTTTGGTAGGACTCCTTCATCCCCTTCAACGCCCTTGAGGGCGTTGTGTTCTAGGGGCTTCCCTGACTTTTGAGATTGAAGTAAAGAAGGCACAAAGCCCAGCCTATGCTTCCTGGTGGGGCGTGGATGTCTTCAGCAGGTGCCGTGAAAAGCCCCTGCGCTCAAACTGGAAGTGTCTGCCAGAAACTGTGGCCCCTAGTTCAAAGGTTCTGCTTCTCTGGGACTTCCGGAGCTGAGTTCCACACCTGAGTTCCACCCCCTCCAGCTAAGCTAGGCAGTGTGTGTTGCCTTGGGCCGTATCTGCCCACTTGTCAATCTCTTAACTAGTCTTAGGTGGGGGCTGAGGCCACACCCCCTGGTGCCGAGATCTGCTTAGTCACCCCCAGGATCCGGGGAAAATCTAATCTATCTGAATTTTTAAAGTGTTTAGATTTCCCTTCTGAACTGCTATATTATAAGCAGAGAAGAGCTAACAGCCTGTGCCAGATTCCTTTATCTCAGTGGCTTCTCTGATCCCAGAGCCCTTCCCAGCGCAATCGGCGCAGTATGCTAGCACCCACCCGTCTGTGCTAGCCTCTCTTCTTCCTCCCCTGGGAACCGACCTTTACTGTTGAAACTCCAGATTCTCTTCAGCTGGTAAGTTGTGCTTCCAGTCCTTGTAGTATCTATCAGTCCAGCGCTATTTCTGAGGCTGATTTATCTAATTGGTTGTGAGGGGGTAAGGACGTTCACAGAGTCGTGTGTTTCTTCTCCGCTATCTTGGCTCCGCCCCCCTCCACTTACTTTTTTTAATAATTTCAACTCTCTAGAATGTAAAATGGAGATATAAAATGCATATTTTAGTACCTCATAAGATTTTTGTAAGGATAGTACTTTGTGAAAAGTTTAAAAGCTCAGTTCAATTCAATAAGCATTTGTCATATGACCACTCCATTTAAACTACCTGTCTTTTTATAGATTGGCACATAGTAAGGAAGCAATAACTATGCTTGTTAAATCTATTTAAATGTATTATCTGGCATGATTCTGACCAGCTTTTTCATGAAGAGAATCCTCAAAATAAGAGTGGGTAAAACTCTCATTCTCTGCTATTTTCTCATGTTAACATAAACCATGTACTTTAAATGTACACATGCATCCATTAAAAGAGTATGATTTCCCTAAATTGCTTGGGCACTCTTCTCAAATGACAGAGCAAAGCTTTGGATGCGTGACAGTGATGCACAATGTTTTGCCTAACAGTCTTTTTATGAATTGCTGCCATGTTCCCACATCCCAGAAGTTGTAAAATGCTATAGTCTCATTCATTCAGCAGCCAAATCTTTGCCCCTGGATTCACCATTTATAAAAGCCTTGCATTCTATTCAGTGATTATGGCAAAAGCCAGTGAGAAATTTAATTAAAGTCAAAAGCTTTATTTTTTTTCATCTTTATCACAAAAGACTATCTATTTACTTCCAAAAATGACATTGAACTAGATGCTATAGAAAACTAGTTAAGAACAATGGTCATAGAAAACTAAGAATTTAATCATCCATGTCTTAGCATCCCCATTTGAATGTCTATTCTCAGTTTTTATCCCTAAGCATCTGTCGTACTACTTGAACATTGAACCAAAGCAAATAATATAGAAAGTAATAAAAACAGAACAAAATATGGCTAAGTATGGCTATTAAAGATATAATATTTGAATATATTTGAATTTTTCAGAGGAAAGAAAACCTAATATGATTCAGACAACTAAAAAAAGCTAATGTGACATTAAAATATGTTGAAATACTGTCTAATATCCAATATGATAGTCTAATATGTCTTATATGATAGTCTCTGTTCTTTAATCAAAGCCAAAATGATTATCTTTGATTCTAGATACCACATTGATAAATGGGAAAACAACCAAAAGTCAATGGCTTATAGTCCCAAGACAATGCTGTGTATGAAAAAATTTACAGATATTTATTCTGAAAAAAGGAAAACATGGAGCCAAGGGATATGATTTATACCTTCATATATTTGAAGGATTATCTTATAAAAGAGGGATTAGACTTATAGGTTTTATGCCCCAAGGGAATAATAGGTAAAATTTTCAGAGGCAAATTGATAAAAAAAAAAACAAAAAACAACTTTCTGTTAATTATAACAATTCAAGAGTAGAATGGAGTAGAATGGACTAGAATGGAAGGTAATGAGTTCTCCCTAATTGGAAGACTTTGAGCAAAGGCTGAATGTCACTTACGTGGATGTTTTATATAGCATTTTTTGTTCAGATATGAGTCCATTTATATATCCTCTGAGATACCTTTCTAATCACTCAAATAATTATACAGATATTTCTGCTTCCACCCCTCTTCTGAAATGGTTTTCTTCACAGTCATACAGGGGCAGAGCTAAGGATAAAGGAGAGTAGACATACATCTATGTGACCTCCTCCAAGCTTTTCACAAATCAATAGCATATTAAGCCTCTGAACTGGTTTCAGAGGGACAGAACCCACAAATATTTTGAGTAAAAAAAATTACCAGAAGAAGATACTTTGGAAGAACTTCAGAAAATGTCTGTTTCAATTGGGCAGGGTGAGAGGTTACTAAGCCCAGACCACAGAAAGAGAGCCTGGGGCAGGGAGAGGGGGGTAATAATTCAGGGTTGGTTGGTCTCCATTTCACAAGGCTCTCTTGGAAGAACTCAAAAAAGTATCTTAAAAGAGAGTAAGAAGAAAACTGGGGAAAGAAAATGAGAAGTTTACAAGAGGGAATGGAAAAGGAAAAAGAAAAAGCATCTGAAAAAAACTCCTTATAAAATAGATTTGATGAAATGGAAAAGCATATAATTACTTACAAAATAGATATGAAAAAGAAAAAAATTCATTGAAAACAAGAATTCTTTTGAACCCATTTAAAAGGTCAATTAGTCCATGTAGAGGGAAATCTACTGCAAAGCTGTTAGGATACTCTGTCCTGGTTACAAGCCAGTGGTTCAGCAGATTTTCAACAGATTTGTGAGACACCCAAAGCAAAGAGCAGAGAAAAATAATGAGCTTCTCTGAACCCCATAAAAACATGAGATCTAGCCATGCTTATTGAGCACTGGAAGTCAATCAGCAGCACCTACATGAGGGAAAACTAGTGTCTGTTGCCCTTTTGTCTTAAGAGAAGGCCTCAATATGTTAAAAAATGAACAAAATAGTGAAAAGAACTCTGACCATATACAGCTTTTATAAAGAAAGAGAAGAATGGACCTCAAACTCTGAGAATCCTAAAGGCAAATTAACTCCAGATGAAACACCAAAGCTAATATGAGTTGGTCCCAATTTCACAAGGCTCCTTGGAAGAACTCAAAAAGTATCTTAAAAGAGAGTAAGAAGAAAACTGGGGAAAGAAAATGAGAAGTTTACAAGAGGGAATGGAAAAGGAAAAAGAAAAAGCATCTGAAAAAACTCCTTATAAAATTGTTTTGATGAAATGGAAACGCATATAATTACTTACAAAATAGATATGAAAAAGAAACCAATTCATTGAAAAACAGAATTCTTTTGAACCCATTTAAAAGGTCAATTAGCCAAATGCAAAAAGAGATTAAAAATTGAAGAAAATAATTCACCTCCACTAAAAATGGAACTGAATTACCAAGTGAAACTTCAAGAATCACTCAAATAAAACCAAAAAAAAAAAAAGAAAAAAAATAGAAGAAAATGTAGAATACTCATTGGAAAAATAACTGACCAGTAAAATAGATCTAAGGAAGACAATCTAACAATTATTATACTTCCTGAAAACCATGATGGAAAAAAAAAAGATCCCAGACAACATATTTCAAGAAAAAAGCAAGGAAAACTGTTTTGATGTCCAAGAATGAGATGAGGAAATAGCCATTGAAAGAATTCACCAATCGCCTCCTGAAAGAGACCCCAAAATGAAAATGCTAGGGAACATTGTACCTAAATTTCAGAATTTTCAAATCAAATTCCAAGCAGCCAGAAAGAAATTGTTTAAATATCAAGTAGCCACAATCAAAATTACCCAGGACCTAGCAGCTAACACTTTAAAAGATTGAAGGGCATTGAATTTGATATTTTGAAAGAGAAAGGAACTTGGATTGCAGCAAAGAATCAAATACCCAGGAAAATTGATCATCATGTTTCAGGTAAAAGATGGACATTCAATGAAACAAGTGAATTTCATCTACTTCTGATTGAAATCTAGAGCTTAATAGAAAATTTGATCTTCTTATTATATATGGTAACAGCAAGATTATAAGATGATCAACTATGATGAATGTGGGTCTCTTCAACAATGAGATCATTTAAACCAGTTCCAGTTGTTCATAAAGAAGAGAATCATAATCTGTTTATTTAGCATTATACCAATCAGACTCCCAAAACTCTATTTTAATGACCTAGAAAAAAATAACAACAAAGTTCATATGGAAAAACAAAAGGTCAAGAATTTCAAGGGAACTAATGAAAAAAAAAAAAAATCAAATGAAGGTGGCCTAGCTGTAACAGATCTAAAATTATATTATAAAGCAGCAGTTAACAAAACCATTTGGTGTTGGCTAAGAAATAGACTAGCTGATCAGTGGAATAGGTTAGGTTCAAAGGACAAAATAATCAATATCTTTAATAATCTAGTGTTTGACAAATTCAAAAACCCCAGCTTTTGGGATAAGAACTCACTGTTTGAGAAAAACTGCTGAGAAAATTGGAAATTAGTATGGCAAAAACTAGGCATTAACCAACAGTTAACACTGTACACCAAGATAAAGTCAAAATGGGTTCATGACCTAGGCATCAAGAATGAGATTATAAACAAATTAGAAGAATATAGGACAGTTTACCTCTCAGACCTGTGGAAAAGAAAGGAATTTATTACCAAAGAAAATTTTGATTATATGAAATTGAAAAGTTTTTATACAAAGACAACTAATGCAGACAAGATTAGAAGAGAAGCAATAAACTAGGAAAACGCTTTTACAGTCAAAGGTTCTGATAAAGGCCTCATTTCCAAAATATATACAGAACTGACTCTAATTGATAAGAAATCAAGCCATTCTCTAATTGGTAAATGGTCAAAGGATATGAACAGATAATTCTCAGATGAACAAATTGAAACTATTTCTAGCCATATGAAAAGATGTTCCAAATAATTATTAATCAGAGAAATGCAATTAAGACAATTCCGAGATACTACTACACACCTGTCAGATTGGCTAGACATCCAGCCATTCTGGAGAGAAATTTGGAACTATGCTCAAAAAGTCATCAAACTGTGCATACTCTTTGATCCAGCAGTGATATTACTGGGCTTATATCCCAAAGAGATCTTAAAGAAGGGAAAGCGACCTGTATGTGCAAGAATGTTTGTGGTAGCTCTCTTTGTAGTAGCCAGAAACTGGAAACTGAGTGGATGCCCATCAATTAATTGGAGAATGGCTGAATAAATTGTTTTATATGAATATTATGGAATATTATTGTTCTCTAAGAAATGACCAGCAGGACGATTTCAGAAAGGCTTGGAGAGACTTACATAAACTGATGCTGAGAGAAATGAGCACGACTAGGAGATCATTATATACTTCAACAACAATACTGTAGGATGATCAATTTTGATGGACATGGCCCTCATCAACAATGAGATGAACCAAATCAGTTCCAATGGAGCAGTAATGAATCGAACCAGCTATACCTAGCGAAAGAACTCTGGGAGATGACTATGAACCACTACATAGAATTCCCAATCTCTCTATTTTTGTCCGCCTGCATTTTTTATTTCCTTCACAGGCTAATTGTACACTATTTTAAAGTCCAATTCTTTTTTGTACAGCAAAATAACTGTATGGATGTGTGTGTGTGTGTGTGTATGAAAAATTACCCCTACATATATCTTGTAAATAAAAAACTATAATAATAAAAATTGGTAGTGATAAATAAAAGCCAGCGATGGTGTACATGTAGAACTAATCAGTTCATCCTTCCCAGTATTTTTTATATAATTGGATTTTATCTATTGCACTTAAATTTTCATAGCATTCTTCATTATTACATTGAACATTCAGTTATTCCCCAAATAAAATTATATCAATGTTACAGAATCTAAGTCTAAGAAAAATTAAAAGTATTATTCAGTATGACCCCCCCCCCAAGAGAATCAGCTACACCCAGAGAGAGAACTGTGGGAAATGAATATGTACCATAACATAGCATTTCCACTCTTTCTGTTATTGTTGGCATTTTTGTTTTCCTTCTCAGGTTTTTTTCTTTCTTTCTAGATCCAATTTTCCTTATGCATCAAGATAACTGTATAAATATGTATACATATATTGAATTTAACTTTCTTTTAAAAGTTAAAAAGCTTATATCCTTATATTGGAAGATATAACTCAAGATCTGTATCCCTATTATAGATCTACTTAGAAGATGCAGGTAGAATGTGATTTCATGGTGATTTAAAAAAGAAACTAGAGGAGGAAATATAATTCTACTAGAAGAAGAAGAAAATGAAGCTAAAATTCAGTAAATATTTCATGAGGAGACAAATATGACCTACTATAATTGAGGGAAAGAGAATAGGGGGATGACCATTATGTGAATATTGCTGACATCAGATTTGGGTTAAAGAAAGAATATCAGTCACATTTAGCATTACAGAGTAGTTTGTCTCACCCTATAGGGAAGTTGTAGGAGAAAGCGGAACAGAAGAAGGGAGGCTAATAGAAGAGAGAACAAAAATAGAAGTTGAAATGTATAAGAAAGTGGAAGAGGCTGCAAAAGGAGAGGACTTTGAGGGAGGGAATGATTAGTGATGAAATACTGGGGAGAAGGGAAAAAGAGAAAGGAAAGAGAAAAGTATAACTGGGGGTAAACAAAATGGCAGGAAATACAGAACTAGTAATTTTATCTATGAATGTGAATGGGAGGAACTCTCCCATAAAAGGGAAGCAGGTAACAGGTTGGATTAAAAGCCAGTATGCTACAATTTGTTGTTTACAAGAAACTCATTTAAAGCAGAGTGATACATTTAGAGTAAAGATAAAAAGCTGGAGCAAAATCTATTATCCTTCAGCTGAGGTAAAAAAAAAAAAAAAAAAAAAGCAATCATTCTGGAGAACAATTTGAAACTCTGCTCAAAAAGTTATTAAATTGTGCATACCTTTTGATCCAGTAGCATTTCTACTGGGCCTATATCCCAAAGAGATCGTAAAGGAAGGAAAGGGACCCACAAACATGTTTGTGGCACCCCTTTTCATAGTGGCAAGAAACAGGAAACTGAGTGCATGCCCATCTGTTGGAGAATGGCTGAATAAATTATGGTACATGAACATTATGGAATATTATTTTTCTATAAGAAACAATCAACAGAATGCTTTTAGAGAGGCCTGAAGAGACTTAAATGAACTGAGCTAAGTGAACAGGACTAGGACATCATTATACATAGCAATATTAATATTATGTAATGATCAATTTTTTATTTTTTTATTTTCTTCTCTTATTATTATTTAGTATAGTTCTAGAACTCCTAATAATAATAATATGAAAATCAAACTAAAATAATGGTACAGAATATAAAAATTGATGCAGAAAAGGAAAAAGAATTTTCATTTACAGAGTAATATGAAATTACATGAACATGGGACTTCCATTCCTTACAACTCAGAAAAAAAATAGTCATTCTGATAAAACACTTTTTCTTTTACATTATATAATTTTTTCTTTTAATAATATTTCCTTATCTTTTTGACCATAGCATTAGCTCATAACACTAATTCATATTTACTTAGTACTTTAAGGTTTGCAAAACACTTTTTATACATTACCTCATTTGATCCTCACCATCTTGTGAATTTGTTTTTTTATATCTTTCCCTTTAACAAGGAAATTGAGGCTCCAAGAATTTATATCACTAGTAAGGTGGCATGCAGAGTAAATATCTGAGATTCACTAGACTCAAAGCAATTTCTTCTTGGTCTGGATCTGTTATGTACTATAGCATGCTTTTTCCTATGACAATGTATTTCAGTTAACAGCATTCTTGAAATGTTCTGAAAGCAGGGGTGGAGCCAAGATGGTAGAGAAGGCACACAGGACTTTCTACGCTCCTCTCATGCCCTCACAACCAATCTTTGAATTCAGCTTCAAAAATAGTACTTTACTAGTGATATTCATGAACATTAAAGGTACAACGACTTACCAGCCAAAGATAATCTGGAGGACCGCCAGAGAAGGTTTGTCCTAAGGGGCAGGAACAGACTGGCACAGGCAGGGAGATAGGAAAGACTGGCATCCTGAGCGGACCAAGGACAGGGAAAGCCTTTGAAGCTAGAAAACTAGTGGAAACAACTCTGCCATAGGCTGATTGCTTTGCCTTTATTGTAAAGCTGTGAACCAGCAGAAATATTCGAGCCAGAGGTACAGAGTGCTTTAAAAATGCCAGTACCTAACAGGATCTGTCTGTACCCACCCTAAACAGGAAGTGAGTCAGCATAGATCAGCACTACTGTGCAGCTGCATTCTGCAGCAAGGCTAGGGCAATTGCAAATCTACATGGCAGGGGGTGCAACCTAGGGCAGCCTCTAATCTGCACAGTGTGGAGCTCAGCATGGGGCAATAGAACCTCCCCAGCCTGACTGTGCTTTCCTTGGTGCAGCCACTTCCGGTGCCTTGGGGGACTATTCACTGGGCAACTGCTAATACCTACAGCCCCAGAGCAGGCTTTGGCTTGGGATAGTGACACTTTCACTGCTCAGCCTCTTCTCACAGGGGAGGCATTAATCCACACAGTGGGGTTCTTCACAGGGTACTTCTGCAGCTTGGCCTGTGCAGGCCTGAGTCACTTCCATTCAGGAACTATTTCCCAGAGCACTCAAGTACCATGCCACTCTTTGTCGCAGGTTGGCAGACTGTCCATATAACTATCCCTGTTCTGCAGAGGAAGCTGGTAACCTCTTGGCCCTGAATGCAAACCCTATAGGCTTTAAAAATGAGTAAAAAAATCAAAAGGACCATCAATAGCTTCTATACAGAAAGAGAGTAGTTTTTCAACCCCAAGGAGACTAATAGCAGACAGTTTACAGACAATTGTTGGTCCCCAACACAAAAGGCTCTCCTAGAAGAGACTATTAAAAACCATAAAAGAGAGCTAGAAGAAAAATGGGGAAAGGAAAGAGAAGCTATACAAAAGAGTAACAACTTCCTGAAATATGAATTGGAAAAGGTAAGCAAATTCCTGAAATGTGAATTGGAAAAAGTAAAAAACTCCCAAGAAGTGCAGGGAAACAGAATTTGTGAATTGGAAAAGGTAAATAACTCACTAAAAAAATAGTGAAATGGAAAAAAATTCCATAGAGCAAAACAATTCACTTAAAAACTCAATTGGACATATACAAAAAGAAGTCAAAAAAGCTAATGAAGAAAATAACTCATTAAAAATTAGAACTGAACAAATAGAAATGAATGATTCATTGAGACACCAAGAATCAGTCAAGCAAAACCAAAAAAATGAAAAAAAAAATAGAAAGAAACATTAAATATCTACTTGGAAAAACAACAGACCTGGAAAATAGATCTAGGAGAGACAATCTTAGGATTATTGGACTTCCCAAACATTATGGTGAAAAAAAGACAGTAGATACTATTTTACAGGAAATCATCAAAGAGAACTGCCCAGAGGTAATAGAACCAGGAGGTAAAATAGGCATTGAAAGAATTCATTGAACACCTTCTGAAAAAGACCCTAAAAAAAACTCCACAGAATATTGTGGCCAAATTTCAGAACTATCTGACTAAGGAAAAAGTGGGAGAGGAAAAGGGAAAAGGGAAAAAGTCATAAGGGGAGGGTACAAGACAGGGAAAGGGATTTAAAGGGAGGGAAGAGGGATACTAAAAAGGGAGGGCTGTGTGATGCAAGTGGGGCCCATAAGTTTAATATTGGGGAAGGGGCTCAGTGGGGGCAAGGAAAAAAAGCATAATATGGGGATAATATTATGGCAGGAAATTAGTAATTTTAACTGTAAATGTGAATGGAATGAACTCTTCCATTAAGCAGAGGTGGATAGCAGACTAGATCAAAAGTTAGAACGCTACAATATGTTGTTTACAGGAAACATATTTAAAGCAGGGAGATACATACAGAGTAAAGGCAAAAGGCTAGAGCAGAATTTATTATGCTTCAAGTGAAATAAAAAAAGCAGGGGTAGCCATCCTTATTTCAGATCAAGCAAAAGCAAAAACTGATCTAATTAAAAAGATAAGGAAGAAAACTATATCCTGCTAAAGGGTAGCATAGACAATGAAGCCATATCAATACTAAACATATATACACCAAGTGGTATAGCATCTAACTTCCTAAAGGAGAAGTTAAGAGATTTGCAAGAAGAAATAGACAGTAAAACTACAATTGTGGGAGATCTCAACCTTGCACTCTCAGAATTAGACAAATCAAACCACAAAATAAATAAGAAAAAAAAATTAAAGAGGTAAATAGAATATTAGAAAAATTAGGTATGATAGATCTTTGGAGAAAACTGAATGGTGATAGAAAGGAGTATACTTTCTTATCAGCAGTTCATGGAACTTAAACAAAAACAAAAACTGACCATATATTAGGACCTAAAGATCTCAAAATTAAAGCAGGAAGGCAAAAATAGTAAATGCTTTCTTTTCATATCACTATGCAATAACAACTACATTCAACAAAAAGTTAGGGGTAAATAGACCAAAACATAATTGGAAAATAAATAATCTCATCTTAAAGAATGATTGGGTGAAAAATATCTCTCATATTGGCTAAGATCACAGGAAATGATAATGATAAATGTTAAATGGAATGTGGGAAAACTCTGACATTGGAGTTGTTAAATGGTCCAACCATTCTGGAGAGCAATTTGGAACTATGACCAAAGAGATATAAATTTGTGCTTAGGCTTTGATCCAGCAGGGCACCTTTTGGGTCTCTATTTCAAGGAAATCGTCAAAGAGGAGAAAGGACTAACATGTGAAAATGTAGCAGTTCTTTTTTGTGGTGGCAAAGAATTGAAAAATGAGTAGATGTCCATCAAATGGGGAGTGGCTGAATATGTTATGGTATATGAAAGTAATGGAATGTTATTTTTCTATAAAAATGAACAGAATTATTTTAGAAAGTCCTAGAAAGATTTACATGAATTATTCTGAACAAAACAAACAGAACAGAACCAGGAAAACATTTTACACAGCAACAGCAAGATTATATAATGATCAACTCTGACTGAGTTGGTTCTTCTCAGCAGTTCAGTTATGCAAGGCAGTTGCAATAAACTTTAAATGGAAAATGCTATGTGCATTCAGAAAAAGAACCATTGAGACTGAAAGTAAATCAGCACTTTATATTCACTTTTCCACCTTTTTTTGTTTTTGTTTTCTTGTGTTTTTTTCCTTTTGATCTGATTTTTATCTTCGAAAATATGACTTCTTATATATGATTTTCCATTTCATATATAATGAATACTGCACATGGTGTTCAGAATTGTCTAAGTTCTTTTTTCTTCCTTGTAGGTTTTCTCTTTTTTTGCTATACCCTTTTATTTCATTCTTCCCCCCCCCCTTATTCCTCACTACTTCCCCAAAGAAGGCTCAATACAAGTTAATCAAACACTTATTATGTTAATTGTCTCATGCATACTTACAATGCACCATTATATGTAACTTATTAAGGGCTAGGGATTAAAGAAAAAAATACCCTTTTTAAAACTTATATATAGTGGAGAGGCTAGAAATTATAGAGGAGTCATAATTAGATCAAAGGAGACCTAGCAGCAACTACATAAAAATACCACAGTCTTTGACAATTATGTGGATGAACAAAAGAACTAAAATTGCAGCTGAAAATATCATACCCAGCAGAGTTAAGTATAATCCTTAATGAAAAGAAATGGACATGCAAAGAATTGCCAGTTTTTCTGACTTTTGCTATATAAAGATCTGAACTTAGTAGAAAATGTACATATAAGATCAAAACGAAATACAAAGTAAACATTAAAGACTACTTTGAAGAGATTCAAGGAAAAATTGTGTGTTTATAAGTGGAAAAACTGTGTACAAGATTATCATTAGTAATTGGATAGTTCAAAAGAAAGATTGGGGTAGAGCTGACTGTGAAGTAATTATATAAAGCAATGCTGTGTAGGAAAAGGTAAAAATAATTTTGTTACATGATAGTAGGAATATAGAAAGCTATGTATATTGACAGGAATGGGATAAAGAAGGAGAAAAAGAGTTAGGGGAGAAGGTGAGGGAGAGATCAATAGAAGGAGGTGAAGGAATAGCAAGGCAAGGTAGTGGGTAGAAGGAAAACAAAGGACTCAGCAGGGATAAAGGAAAGATACACACAAACCATAATAAAGATCAGGAGTAGAATTTATTAAAAAAAAAAGCAGGGATAATAATCATTGATTTCAGACAAACATAAAGCTAAAATAGGTTTAATCAAAAGAAATAAAATAGGAACACTACACTATATTTCAGCCATATTAATCAGTATTTTTTCGACTATTTAAAATAACTGGATAGTTTCAGAATATTGCTGTGGCATAGGAAATAATGAGTTGTTGAGTTTAGAAAATATATGGAAAGACTGGAACTTATGGAGGATGATGTTATCCATATTCAAAGAAAAAGAGAAAAAATCAGTGTAATGCCTATGTTTATGAATGTATATGTGTAGATATGTATATAATTATATATAAAGAGCTACAACTGAGCAGAGGCAAGGTAACCTAGCACTTGAGGCTAATTACCAATTGGACAATTCTCTGTTAACATGTTTAGAGGATGACCCTACTCAACTCTGTACTGGCTCTATCAGTTGGTGTGGACAAAGAAGGGGAAGTAAGATCAGTGGGTGGAGTAGGAGTAGGAGATTCATTTTTTGGCAGTAGAGTGAGAGGAAGGAAGTGGAGAAAAAAAAAAAATCTATAGTGTGTGTGTGTGTGTGTGTGTGTGTGTGTGTGTGTGTGTGTGTGTGTGTGAATCTGAAAGGTTTTCATTATATTAACTTGTCTGGTGGCCATCCTTGGGTAGTAAACCTCTCCTAACTTATCTGGCCTTGTCATCAGATGACAGTTTGTTATCGGGTTCATAATTATATTAAGTATAACATTTTAAGACTTTCCAGAACATGTATTGTTTTTGACATGGCATATTTCACTTTCACATTATAATGAGTCATCAGAAAAAGAATAGTAATGGCCAAATGTAATGTTTAAGTTGGGGAAAAAAACATAAATTTAAAGAATTCCTCCATACATCCTATGTCCCCATGAAGATTTCCCCAAAGTCCTAAGCCCAAAGACTATCATCTCAGAATAGCTATAACACTTACTGTCTGCACTGTTTGTTTATACCTTAATATCTTGCATTAATTGTTATCTGTTCTTGTGTCTCTATGACTTATTCTTAATTATACTTTATTTTAAGCTGTTTGTTTATATATAATATATACAATTTATGTATGTGTATATGTATGTGTATTTTTAAAACTACATAATGTTAATTGAGATGAAAAAAGTTATCAAACTTCCACAGAGATCTAGGCATTGTATGTATTCAATTAAAGTTTGTTGATTGATTGATTGATGCTGCAGGAAGTGGAGCAAGTAGTTCCATCTAATGGTCTGAATCATGAGAAATTTATGAAGCCCTCAAGATCAATGATCTGAAACTCCTCAAAACATTCTTCCAAGAAATAAAGTATTATGCTTCTTTTAATGAACAGAGAGAATAAGAACATAAAGATGGATATTTCCAAGGACTAGTCAGAGCAAATTCTAACCAGTGAAATTTCTGAGATAGTTGCAATCCCCATAAATATAAGCTTTGTATAATCTTTCTTGAATACTATAGAGGAAGAGGGATACTGGATTTCACTAATGAAAAATTAACCAAATGTTCATTAAATATATTAAATTATCCCCATTAAATAAAAAAAAGCTAAAATTTTTTTTGAGATTTTGATGTTGAATTTTTTTATTAATTTTTATAATTATAACATTTTCTTTGAGATTAGATATGCATAGGTAATTTTTTTTTACAACATTGTCCCTTGTATTCCCTTCTGTTCCGAGTTTTTCCCCTCCTTCCCTCCACCCTTCCCCTAGATGGCAGGCATTCCCATACATATTAAATATCTTATAGTATATCCTAGGTACAATATATATGTGCACAACCGAATTTTGTTGTTGTTGTTGCAAAGGAAGGATTGTATTCGCAAGGTAAAAATAATCTGGGAAGAGAAACAAAACAAAACAAAACAAAAAAAAAAAAAAACAAAAACAAAAAAAAAAAAACAATGCTCTCAGTTTACACTCATTTCCCAGTATTCCTTTTCTGAATGTAGCTGATTCTGTCCATCATTGATCAATTGGAATTGGATTAGCTCTTCTCTATGTTGAAGATATCCACTTCCATCAGAATACATCTTCATACAGTATCATTGTTGAAGTGTATAATGATCCCCTAGTTCTACTCGTTTCACTCAGCATCAGTTGATGCAAGTCTCTCTAAGCCTCTCTGTATTCCTCCAGTTGGTCATTTCTTACAGAACAATAATATTCCATAACATTCATATACCATAATTTACCCAACCATTCTCCAATTGATGGACATCCATTCATTTTCCAGTTTCTAGCAACTATGAAAAGGGCTACCACAAACATTTTGGCACATACATGTCCCTTTCCCTTCTTTAGTATTTCCTTGGGGTATAAGCCCAGTAGTAGCACTGCTGGGTCAAAGGGTAGGCACATTTTGATTACATTTTGGGCATAATTCCAGATTGCTTTCCAGAATGGTTGGATTCTTTCACAACTCCACCAACAATGCATCAATGTCCCAGTTTTCCCACAGACTCTCCAACATTCATCGTTATTAGTTCCTGTCATCTTAGCCAATCTGACAGGTGTGTAATGATATCTCAGAGTTGTCTTAATTTGCATTTCTCTGATCAATAGTGATTTGGAACACTCTTTCATATGAGTGGAAATAGTTTTAATTTCATCATCTGAAAATTGTCTGTTCGTATCCTTTGACCATTTATCAATTGGAGAATGGCTTGATTTCTTATAAATTAAAGTCAATTCTCTGTATATTTTGGAGATGAGGCCTTTATCAGAACCTTTAACTGTAAAAATGTTTTCCCAATTTGTTACTTCCCTTCTAATCTTGTTTGCATTAGTTTTGTTTGTGCAGAAACTTTTTTAATTTGTCAAAATCAAAATTTTCTATTTTGTGATCAGTAATGGTCTCTCATTCTCCCTTGGACACAAACTCCTTCGTCCTCCACAAGTCCGAGAGGTAAACTATCCCATGTTCCTCCAATTTATTTATGATTTGTTCTTTATGCCTAAATCTTGGACCCATTTTGATCTTATCTTAGTATGTGGTGTTAAATGTGGGTCCATGCCTAGTTTCTGCCATACTAATTTCCAGTTTTCCCAGCAGTTTTTGTCAAATAATGAATTCTTATCCCAAAATTTGGGATCTTTGTGTTTATCAAATACTAGATTGCTATTTTTATTCACTATCTTGCCCTGTGAACTTAACCTATGCCACTGATCAACTAGTCTATTTTAAAAGAGCTAATTTAAAAAAAATGATCATAGAGATTCAATCCATTCCTGAAGCATAGGAATCCTCTATAATCCAAGTTCATTAAGAGCAAAATATGTATATTGTATCTGTATCCCCTGCAATTAGTACAACACATAGTAGTGATTAACAAATGCATTTGATAGATTAGCATCTCAATAAATATAATTAGCTGCATAGTTCTGGACCTGGAAAGAACTTTATAGGTCATCTGGATTAACCCTCTCATCTCATAAATGAGGAAACTGAGGACCAGAGAAACTCTTTTTTTTCTGAAGCCATAGAAAGTAAGTAGGAGAACTAACCCTTTGACTCTCAAATTATCACTTTTAGCTGCACATTCTATAGCTTTGATTTGGCCTTTTGTTGTTGTTGTTGTTTTTTATATTTTAATAATTTTTTATTATATATATTTTTATAATATTATCCCTTGTATTCATTTTTCCAAATTATCCC
Organism: Sminthopsis crassicaudata; assembly: GCF_048593235.1. NCBI lineage: Eukaryota > Metazoa > Chordata > Mammalia > Dasyuromorphia > Dasyuridae > Sminthopsis > Sminthopsis crassicaudata. The sequence goes on from NC_133619.1 coordinate 543,239,310, forward strand.
CCCCTCCCTCTACTCCCTCCCCCGATGACAGGCAATCCCATACATTTTACTTTTGTTACAATATAACCTAGATACAATACATGTGTGTAAATACCGTTTTCTTGTGGCACAATAAGCATTAGATTCCAAAGGTACATGTAACCTGGGCAGACAGATATTAGTGCTAACAATTTATATTCATTTCCCAGTGTTTCTTCTCTGGGTGTAGCTACCTCTGTCCATCATTGATCAACTGGAAGTGAGTTGGCTCTTCTTTATGTTGAAGATTTCCACTACCATCAAAATGTATCCTCATACAGTATTGTTGTTGAAGTGTACAGTGATCTTCTGGTTCTGCTCATTTCACTCAGCATCAGTTGATGTAAGTCTCTCCAAGCCTCTCTGTATTCCTCCTGCTGGTCATTTCTTACAGAGCAATAATATTCCATAACCTTCATATACCACAATTTACCCAACCATTCTCCAACTGATGGACATCCATTCATCTTCCAGTTTCTAGCTACAACAAAAAGAGCTGCCACAATCATTTTGGCACATATATGTCTCTTTCTGCTCTTTAGTATTTCTTTGGGATATAAGCCCAGTAGTAGCACTGCTGGGTCAAAGGGTATGCACAGTTTGATAACTTTTTGGGCATAGTTCCAAATTGCTCTCCAGAATGGCTGGATTCTTTCACAACTCCACCAGCAATGTATTAGTGTCCCAGTTTTCCCACATCCTCTCCAACATTCATCATTATTTGTTCCTGTCATCTTAGCCAATCTGACAGGTGTGTAGTGGTATCTCAGAGTTGTCTTAATTTGCATTTCTAATCAGTAGTGATTTGGAACACTCTTCATGTGTGAGTGGATATAGTTTCAATTTCTTCATCTGAGAATTGTCTGTTCATATCCTTTGACCATTTATCAATTAGAGAATGGTTCGGTTTCTTAAAAATTAGGGTCAGTTCTCTATATATTTTGGAAATGAGACCTTTGTCAAAACCTTTCCTTTTAAAAATATTTTCCCAATTTGTTACTTCCCTTCTAATCTTGTTTGCATTAGTATTATTTCTACAGAAGCTTTTTAGTTTGATGTAATCAAAATCTTCTATTTTGAGATCAATAATGATCTCTAGTTCTCCTCTGGTCATAAATTCCTTCCTCCTCCACAGGTCTGAGAGGTAGACTATCCTCTGTTCCTCTAATCTGTTTATGATTTCATTCTTTATGCCTAAATCATGGACCCATTTTGATCTTATCTTGGTATATGGTGTTAAGTGTGGATCCATATCTAATTTCTGCCATATTAATTTCCTGTTTTCTCAACAGTTTTTTCCAAATAATGAATTTTTATCCCTAATGTTGGTATCTTTGGGTTTGTCAAAGATTAGATTGCTATAGGTGTACCCTTTTTTGTCCTTTGTATCTAATCTCTTCCACTGATCTACTGGTCTATTTCTTAGCCAATACCAAATAGTTTTGGTGACTGCTGCTATATAATATAGCTTTAGATCAGGTACACTTAGACCACCTTCCTCTGAGTTTTTTTTTTTTTTTTCATTAGTTCCCTTGCAATTCTCGACCTTTTATTCTTCCATATGAATTTTGTTGTTATTTTTTCTAGGTCATTGAAATAGTTTCTTGGCAGTCTGATTGGTATAGCACTAAATAAATAGATTAGTTTGGGGAGTATTGTCATCTTTATTATATTCACTCGGCCTATCCAAGAGCACTGAATGTCTTTCCAAATATTTAAATCTGACTTTATTTTTGTGGCAAGTGTTTTGTAATTTTTCTCATATAATTCATGACTTTTCTTTGGTAGATGGATTCCCAAATACTTTATACTCTCAACATTTGTTTGGAATGGGATTTCTCTTTGTATCTCTTGCTGTTGCATTTTGTTAGTGATATATAAAAATGCTGAGGATTTATGTGGATTTATTTTGTATCCTGCCACTTTGCTGAAATTTTGAATTATTTCTAGTAGCTGTTTAGCAGAGTCTTTGGGGTTCTCTAAGTATACCATCATGTCATCTGCAAAAAGTGATATTTTGATTTCCTCATTTCCTACTCTAATTCCTTGAATCTCTTTCTCGGCTCTTATTGCCGAGGCTAGTGTTTCTAGTACTATATTGAATAGTAATGGTGATAGTGGGCAACCTTGTTTCACTCCTGATCTTACTGGGAAAGGTTGCAGTTTATTTCTATTGCATATTATGCTTACTGACGGTCTTAAATATATGCTCCTGATTACTCTAAGGAATAGTCCATTTATTCCTATACTCTCAAGAGTTTTTAGTAGGAATGGATGTTGGATTTTGTCAAATGCTTTTTCTGCATCTATTGAGATGATCATATGGTTTTTATTAATTTGATTATTAATATGGTCAATTATACTAATAGTTTTCCTAATATTAAACCAGCCCTGCATTTCTGGTATATATCCTACTTGATCATAGTGTATTATCCTGGGGATGATTTTCTGAAGTCTTTTTGCTAATATCTTATTTAAGATTTTAGCATCAATATTCATTAAGGAAATTGGTCTATAATTTTCTTTCTCAGTTTTCGCTCTATCTGGTTTAGGTATCAGTACCATCTCTGTGTCATAAAAGGAGTTTGGTAGGACTCCTTCGTCCCCTATTTTTTCAAATAATTTATATAACATTGGGGCTATTTGTTCTTTAAATGTTTGGTAGAATTCACATGTGAATCCATCTGGTCCTGGGGATTTTTTCCTGGGGAGTTGATTAATAGCTTGTTCTATTTCTTTTTCTGAAATGGGACTATTTAAGCAATTTATTTCCTCCTCTGTTAATCTAGGGAGCCTATATTTTTGGAGGAAGTCATCCATTTCACTTAAGTTATCAAATTTATTGGCATAAAGTTGAGCAAAGTAACTCCTTATTATTTCTCTAATTTCCTCTTCATTGGTGGAAAGATCCCCCTTTTCGTTTGTAAGACTAACAATTTGATTTTCCTCTTTCTTTTTTCTGATCAGATTTAGCAAAGGTTTATCTATTTTATTGGCTTTTTCATAAAACCAGCTCTTGGTTGTATTTATTAATTCAATAGTTTTTTTTACTTTCAATATTATTGATTTCTCCTTTTAATTTTTGTATTTCAAGTTTAATATTTGCTTGGGGTTTTTTAATTTGGTCTTTTTCTAGCCTTTTAAGTTGCAAGCCCAATTCGTTAATCTTCTCTTTCTCTATTTTCTTCAAATAAGCCTCTAAAGATATAAAATTTCCCCTTATTACTGCTTTAACTGCATCCCACAGATTTTAGTATGATGTCTCATCATTGTCATTATCTTGGGTGAAATTATTGTTTCTATAATTTGCTCTTTTACCCAGTCATTCTTTAAGATGAGATTATTCAGTTTCCAATTACTTTTTGGTCTATTTATCCCTAACTTTTTTACTGAATGTAGCTTTTATTGCATTGTGGTCTGAGAAGAAGGCATTTATTATTTCTGCCTTCCTACATTTAATTTTGAGATCTTTATGTCCTAGTATATGGTCAATTTTTGTATAGGATCCATGAACTGCTGAGAAGAAAGTATATTCCTTTCTATTGTCATTCAGTTTTCTCCAAAGGTCTATCATACCTAGTTTTTCTAATGTTCTATTTACTTTTTTAATTTCTTTCTTGTTTGTTTTGTGGTTTGATTTGTCTAAATCTGAGAGTGCAAGGTTGAGATCTTCCACTATTATAGTTTTACTGTCTATTTCTTCTTGCAACTCTCTTAACTTTTCCTTTAGAAAGTTAGATGCTATACTACTTGGTGCATATATGTTTAGTATTGATATGGCTTCATTATTTATGCTACCTTTCAGCAGGATATAGTTTCCTTCCTTATCTCTTTTAATTAGATCAACTTCTGCTTTTGCTTGATCTGAGATAAGGATAGCTACCCCTGCTTTTTTGTCTTTACCTGAAGCATAATAGATTCTGCTCCAACCTTTACCTTTACTCTGTATGTATCTCCCTGCTTTAAGTGTGTTTCCTGTAGACAACATATTGTAGGGTTCTGATTTTTGATCCAATCTGCTATCCGTCTCCGTTTGATGGGATCGTTCATCCCATTCACATTTACAGTTAAGATTACTAATTCTGTATTTCCTGCCATCATATTATCCCCAGATTATGCTTTTTCCCTTGACCCCCCCTGATCCCCCTCCCCGATATTTAATTTACAGACCCCCATTGTGACGCACAACCCTCCCTTTCTTTTAGTATCCCTCCCCCCTCCCTCCAAGTCCCTTCACTTATTCTCCTTTTCCTTTTCCCTTTTTTCTCTCCCCCCCTTTTAATGAGGTGAGAGAAAATTCTCTGAAAAACAAAGATGTTAATTATTTACTCTTTGAGCCTCTCCTGATGAGAGTAAGATTCACACAATGATTCTCCCCCTCACTAAATTCCCTCAGATATGGTGTATTTTCTATGCCTCTTCCTGGGATGTAGTTTCCCTCTTTTTATCATTCCTTCCCCTTTTTCTGAAACGACCTCCTTCCCTTTACTACACCCCCCTTTTTTTCTTTTATATCAGTAAAATCAAATTATCCTTGAGTACTTTTTATATACCCATAACAGAGTTACAGTTCTCAAGGGTTCTGTGTACCTTTTTCTGTGTCTCTTCAGTCTTGTGGATGTAGATCCAATTTTTTGTTTAAGTCTGGTTTTTTTCTTAGAAACATATAGAATTCCTATATTTCATTGAATGACCATCTTCTTCCATGGAAAAAGATGCTAAACTTAGCTGGGTAGTTCATTCTTGGTTGCAGTCCTTGATCTTTTGCCTTACGGAATATCAGGTTCCAGGCCCTTCTATCTTTTAATGTGGAGGCAGCCAGATCTTGAGTGACCCTTATTGTGGCACCTTGGTATTTAAATTGTTTTTTTTCTAGCTGCTTGCATGATTTTCTCCTTTGTGTGGTAATTCTGCAGCTTAGCCACAATATTTCATGGTGTTCTTTTTTTAGGGTCTCTTTCAGAAGGAGTTCAATGAATTCTTTCCACATCTACTTTCCCTTCTGTTTCTATTATCTCTGGACAGTTCTCTTTGATAATTTCCTGTAAAATAGAATCTAGGCTCTTTTTTTGGTCATAGATTTCTGGAAGTCCAATGATCCGCAGATTATCTCTCCTAGATCTATTTTTCAGGTCTATAGATTTTCCCAGTAAGTATTTGACGTTGTTCCCCAGCTTCTCATTTTTTTTGTTTTCTTTGACTGATTCTTGGGTTCTCTGTGAATCATTCATTTCTATTTGTTCCATCCTGAATTTTAAGGAGTTATTTTCTTCTTTCACAGTTTTTAGTTCTTTTTGTAAATGCCTAATTTCGTTTTTAAATGAATTATTTTACTCTATTGAATTTTTTTTCCATTTCCCTAATTTTTTTTGAGAATTATTTTCTTTTTCCAATTCAGAAATTCTATTTTCTTGAGACTTTTTTATCTTTTCCAATTCAGAAATCCTACTTTCCTGTGTTTTTGTAACCTTTTCTAATTCATAAATTTTGTTTCCCTGCATCTCCTGTGAATTCTTTATTTTTTCCAACTCCAATTTCAGGACGTTGTTATTCTCTATCATCGCTTCCCTTTCCTTTCCCCATTTTTCTTCAAACTCTCTTAACTTTTTAATAGTCTCTTCTAGGAGAGAGTTATGTGATGGGGGGCAGGAATCGTTCCCCTTTAGGTTGTTAACTGCTGACTTTTTGCTGTTAACTTCCTCGGGGTTGGATACCCGCTCTTTCTCTGTGTAGAAGGAATCTTTAGTTTTTCTGGCTTTTTTGTTCATATTTAAAAAATCTTTTGGGGTCTGTCCCTGGGGTAGGAAATTATTTATTTACTTCTTTACCAGCTTCCTCCCAGACCAGATGGATGCAGCGGCTCTTGGGCCTGAGCTAAGATAGAGCTCTGGGAGAGAGTTCCCCACCCACTCCCTGGAGGTGCCTCAGAGGTGACCAGCACCTGTGCCTTGAGGGCATTGTGTTCTAGTGGCATCCCTGAAGTTTGAGATTGAAGTAAAGAAGGCACAAAGCCCAGCCTATGCTTCCCAGTGGGGCGTGGATGTCTGCAGCAGATGACGTGAAAAGCCCCTGCGCTCAAACTGGAACTGTCTGCCAGAAACCGTGGCCCCTAGTTCAAAGGTTCAGCTTCTCTGGGACTTTCGGAGCTGAGTTCCACCCCCTCCAGCTAAGCTAGGCAGTGTGTGTTGCCTTGGGCCGTATCCGCCCATTTGTCAATCTCTTAACTAGTCTTAGGTGGGAGCTGAGGCCACACCCCCTGGTGCTGAGATCTGCCGAGTCACCCCCAGGATCCGGGGAAAATCTAATCTATCTGAATTTTTAAAGTGTTTAGATTTCCCTTCTGAACTGCTATATTATAAGCAGAGAAGAGCTAACAGCCTGTGCCAGATTCCTTTATCTCAGTGGCTTCTCTGATCCCAGAGCCCTTCCCAGCACAATCGGCGCAGTATGCTAGCACCCAGCCGTCTGTGCTGGCCTCTCTTCTTCCTCCCCTGGGAACTGACCTTTTCTGTTGAAACTCCTGATTCTCTTCATCTGGTAAGTCGTGCTTCCAGTCCTTGTGGTATCTATCAGTCCAGAGCTATTTCTGAGGCTGATTTATCTAATTGGTTGTGAGGGAGTAAGGACGTTCACAGAGTCATGTGTTTCTTCTCCGCCAACTTGGCTCCGCCCCTGATTTGGCCTTTTGTGACAAAGAATGAGAGATGTTTTGAAGTCAGTTTAAACCAGCTCATAAGAGCCAATAACTAAATTTTAAGCAAGAGTATTTGCACCTCAGTAATCTGCAAACACTAACTAAGAGCTTGAGTTATTATTTAGTGATTTCTAGATGCATGAAATGATGAGTAAAGTATCTTCTAGAATAAATTTCAAAAGAGTGTCATGTGGAAATTTTTCCCATTGAACTGGTTGTTAAACATTTATCAGCACAGCTTTATAAGGAATCTACTAGATATCATAACTATACCACTGGACTTTCAGACAATTCTTATCATTAAAATTTCCTTTATTTAGTGCTTTGAGACCAAGGAATGATAAAATAGATCCAGTGGTCCGTCAAGTAAGAGATCATTGGGTCTGGATCAAAAGATAGCATGGTAGTGATAAGTTGTTCCTTTGCCTGGTAGAATTTAGGCAGCTTTTTGTCCACTTAACCAATGAAGTATATTTTCTTCCCAGCACATATATCAAGAACATAATTGAGAAAAATTTCAATGCTAGTAAAAACAGATTGCTGGTATTAATCTTTTTTATTCATTTGAGTCCACATGAGACTAACAGAAGAAAATCTAAATTACCCAAAAATCACAAAATTAAAGGGCTTTGAATTGTAAAGTATGTGGAAATAAAAATCTCCCTATGTAAAACTCATGCTGAAATATGCCTTTGGGTGTTACCTTGCTCAAAAGAAACTTAAGTCAGAGCAGGAGAGACATAGGAGGTATGAATAGGTAATGTATAATAAGATATACACATGTATAGAAATCAAAGAACCAAAAAGGTGAAATATTTGAGTCAATGTCAATAGAAACATAAAAAAAAGAATTTCAAATATATTCTGAATATATTGCAGATCACCAGAACATAAAAAAGAAATATGTTAGAAGTTCTGGAAACAGATCACAAGACTATCACAGGGGTATGATATAATAGTGATGTGGAACTTCAGTTATCCAGGTATTTCCTAGAATTTAGTCCTTTCCAAAAACAAATGAGCTTATGATTTCTTGATTGGTCCAATAAAAATTCTTGTGACAGTTGATTTTTTTTCTTGGAAAGTTTTGTAAACTAAACACATTGAAAAGTGTTGAAACGCCTTGACTACTTAGACAAAATTGAAAGGCAAAAATTTCCTTCAAATTAGTGGTTTTTAAATGTTATTAAAGAAATTATCTCCTCCTGCTTTAAACTCTAAAAGTTCACCTATAAAATTTATTTGTACAAAATAATAATAAGATATAATATATGGCTTAGGGGTAAAGAAAAGCTTTAAGATTTCAATAATGACTATCCCCATAATTTAAGGGTGAGTGAGTGTACTATTACAATTCATTTTATGTGGTGCATTTGAATAATTATCAAGTAAGACTGAAAAGGTTAAATGGAGGACACTTAAAGGATGGATATGGGAAAATTCTGGAATCCTATCTCTATTATTTTCTAATTTATTTCAGTGTAACTCAGTACCCTTTTCTTAAAATTCTGGAGCTGTTAGACTAAATTATCTATAAGATCTAGTTCTGAATCTATGCTCTTATGGATATAAGAAAATAATGAGGAATGATTATTTAAAGAAACAATAAATAGACTGGTCTAGATGGAATGTTAAGATACATGTAGTAGATAGTGAAGGATATTAGGAAAAAATAGTTGAAGCAAAATTCCATGCTGGAGAGAGAAACATGAATCAATAAGCATCCTCTCCATTTCAACATTATAAAAACGCAGGATTCAACACTTTCCAAATTAGGAAAGGAATATGCACAAAAAGTGCATATCCTCTTTATCTGAAAGGCACAAAGGACTCAGATCTTTTTGAAAACAGATATCATTTTTCATGCTGCTTAGTATCTTGGAGGAATCCTTATATTGGACAGCCCAGCATGTTGATCATGATTTTACTTGGGCTCACAGGAGCATAGCTTTAAATGTGGAAAGGATCTTAGACATTATCCTGTCCAGCTCCCATACCCAATCATTTTATAGATGTGAGGCAACTGAAGGAAAGAAAAGGAACTTGTTCAAGGCCATGACCAATAATAAATGGCAAGGCCAGAGTTGAAACTCAGGTCCTTTGATTAAAAATGTTACATCAAACACTAAACCATATTGCCTCTAGACATAGATTTATTGTACAAACAAGATGATATAAACTCAACAAGCATTTATAAGGACTCACTAATACAACATATGAGTACCTCTACACACAAGTTCAATGTGTTGTGAATGAATATAGATACAAATTCCTCACTTTCACATATAAAATCCTAAATAGAGGATCTTAACCTGAGTTCTCTGAACTTCCTTTCAAATCATTTTTTAGAAGTTGCATGTTTTCTATCATTGGTTTTTTTTTTTAAATCTTGTGCATTTTGTTTTATACTTTTAAAAATATTGTCCTGGGAAGTAAGGGTTCAATAGTAAGCTAAGTGGCACAGTGGATAGGCTACTGAGCCTGGAGTCTAGAAGACAATTTCATGAGTTCAAATCTGGCATCCAATAATCACTAGATGTTGCACCCTGAGCAAGTCATATAATCCTGTTTGTCTTAGTTTTCTCATTTCTAAAATGAACTGTAGAAGAAAATTGCAAGCCACATTCTTAATGAGTCAAGAAAAAAGTTTTGAAGACAAGGAAAATACCATTAATGAATGAATAAAGAATGAATAAACATGGCATACTTCAGATTAAGTGTAGAGTGTAACGTGCTCTCCTGGCAGTTACAATTACTAGTCTGTCCTAGACCCACCAGAGTACCTTTGACCACTGTCCTTTGCAGTGTGAGCTCTACCCGGCTCGCCTCCTCTGAGGCCTTCTAAGGTCTCTGGTCACAATCTCTTGAATCTATAGCTTAGTAACCGGTAGCGCACTCAAGAACAACCACGTGTAATCTTAAAAGCCTTTATTATACCTACTCACATAATGCCCTAGCTGATGCCCTGACTTGTTGGTTCCCGAGTGAACACCTGGTCAGAAGACCCATGTGTTCACTACCAAAATCCTTACCTCTTTCGGCTACCCATCTTGGCTTGGCCACCCAGGCTGGTGAGCCAGGGTGAACAGCAGGAGGTTAAAGAGCGCAGTTGCTGCCTGCAGTGGGCTTATATAGGGCCTGTGAGGTCACACACACAGCCAATCAGTGAGAGAGTCACCCATTACAAAACTATCTCAATATGGCCAGGATCCCGCCCAAGGGCAGTCCTAATATCCACAGAAATTATTTCTGGGCCTCAATCTCCCGATGCACTGTGTCCGCCCATTTAAAGGGCCCTTACAGTAGAGGGCCTTAGATAATGGGGAAACTCTGGGTAAGGGATAAGACCCTTCAGCCCAGAGGGAACCTGCTGACTGTGTCTGATTTAGTTCCCATCTCCCCTAAGGGCTCCCACCTTTCCTGAGAAGTCAAGGAGGGCATGACCACCTGTGTTCTACTAGAAGCAAGGGATATTTACATTAAGAGGGATTTATATATCTGTGATGTAAAGCTACCATAAATAGCACTTGTGCAGTGTGCTGTGGTGATGTGGTGATATAATGGTTCTAGATTTGGCACATGCTTATTGTGCTGTAGTGATGGAATCATACTAAGATATGTAAGGGCTGAGAGGACTTGAAATAAACAGACTCAATCTTTGAGTTACCATCCTCATGGATCTCCTGTATTCACTACTCTTCCACTAAGATCAAGGACTCAGGCTGGTCCTGAGATCCTCTAGAGAACTAGTCTGGATGATATATTTTGACACCCCAGCGTGGGAACTTTAGAAAGCATAGTACATTTTGGCACTCCAATTTGGGAGCACTAGAAAGCACACTACAATTAAGAAAAGAAAAAAAAATGTTTTTACATATTACCATAAACAGGGTCATTAGGAGTTGAAGCAGGAATTACTAATAATTAAAGGCAAGAGCAAAATAGTGTTACAGATTAATTATGTTCAGTGAAAGAAAGGTGATATATTTGTATATTGTCTTTAATATACAAGATGGGACAATAGGAAAAATATCATATTTGGATTGATAAATCCTTAGTTTGAATTCTGGTTCTGTTACGTACATCCTGTGAGACTTTGGGCAAATCATTTATTATCTCTGCATCTACACTTCCCTTATTGATAAAATAAAAGTATTGGATGAAATGGCTTTTATGATCCCTTCCACTGCATAAGTCTATAACATAGATTACCTATTATTTTCTTTCTGTTTCTTTTCTTTAGACCAGCTATTCTAAAATGTGTATGTATATGCAGCAGGTCACTTTTGGTGAAGATTGTGAATGAATTTTCTTCCCAGAAAGTTTACAAGTTCAAAAACTAAAGTATTATTAGAATCTATGCTCTTGTTATTCCCTTAATTTTGTCTTTAGAGATCTGTTCTTAAATGTGTGTATATGTGTACAACAGGTGCCATTGGTGGCCTGGTGAAGCTTACAAATGTATTCTCTTCCCAAAAAGTTTATAAGTTCAAAAAATAAAGCATAAAAGATTACAATAAGAAATAATTATGCTAAAAACAATTATGAGGGGGAAAGAAGTTCACTAATCCAAAGTTATGAAACACTGACAGAGAATCTTTCAAAGCAATTTTAATATACACTATAACCATGTGGGATTTCTATGAAGAATGCAAGGCTGATTCACTTTTAGGAAAATTATCAGCATAATTGGCCATATCAATAATCATATGATTACCTCAATAGATGTATAAAAAATTTTGGTGAAATGCAGCATCCATTCCTATACATATGAAAATTAATTCTAATCAGAATTATTAGAAATAAATGGATACATTAAAATGATAAGTAACATATTAAACCATTAGTAAGCATTATCTGTTATGGGAATATAAGAAAATGTAAAGGGCTAGAACTAAGCAAATGTATTTAACCTAGATGCAAGGTAATCTAGCACTTAGGGCTAATTACCAATTGGACAATTCTCTATTAACATGTTTGGAGGATGACCCTACTCAACCCTATGCTGGATCAATCTGTGGGTATGGTGAGAGAAGGGAGGAGAGATCAGCGGGTGGAGTAGTGGAAGGAGGATCATTCTTTTGGCACTGGAGAGAGAGGAAGGAGGTGTGGAGATTGCTACAACCCCAAAAGACCAAGAATAAAGACTTTTGCATATCCTGACTCCAGCTGATTTTAAGATATCCAGGGGCTCAACATTTGGTGTCCAACAAGTGGGCCAAGCACCCTACTTCCACTGAAGTTCTTCAATGACCAGAAAATTAGGTATTTTAATAGACAAACAAGGAACTTACTTTGTTAAGGGCTAAACTAGTAACCTTTTATAGCTGAAACAGGGCAGATGTTAGGAAAAGATTCTCCCCTGTCCTCAGCCCCACCCCCACCCCAAAGTGGTGCTATAGAAAGCATGCTTAAATTAATTAAGGGGTAAGGTATAATTATAACCTGGGTACATATTACTAGATTCTTGGGTACATTAAAACGCATATTCCCTTGCTTCTTAGAGGAAGAAGAAATAAGTGTAGATAATTAGAAACTTGTGGGAGAACAACTGTGTGAACTCTACAACACTAGAGGTTCTCCTTCAATTTCCACAGAAGCATTTTATATATATAACATAATTCAATTGGCCTTAAACAATTGTGCAAATTGTAGAAAAAGGAAAAGTTTTAGAAACGGCCAGATGTGGAAGTATGAGGGAAAAAAATGAACAGTCTCAAGACCTTGCCTGAGGTCATGGGAACTGAAATGAGTTTCAATGGCACAGTGATTCTGGCTCTCTTGAGGCAGCTTCAACCCCACCTAGGGAGCAGATTATTGACAGGCTCACATCAGCTCCACCTTCTGAGATGGAGGGAGGAGGAGGAGTGGGAGGGATGGTGATATCACCAGTACCTCCTCCTCCCTTCTCCCCCCCCCCCCCCGCCCCAGCAATCACCACCTCCTATTACTAGATTGCAAAAAGCAGTTCTTAAAGCTACAGAAGAAGGGAAGGAAATAGATAGTGATCTGAAACTTCAAATTTATCCAATAATTCAACAGTTTAACTCTTCAGGTCAAGAAAGTAGAAGATACGTTCCTTTTGATATAGACATCCTCAAAGACCTGAAATAGGCTTGCACTTTTTATGGGGCTACATCAGCTTATGTTAAAATGTTATTAGAGAATTTGGCTTATGAAATCTTAACTAGTTGTAACATGCCCTCCTGGCAGTTATAATTACTAGTCTGCCCTAGGCTCAATAGAATACCTTTGACCTCTGTCCTTTGCAGTGTCACCCGGCTCGCCTCCTCTGAGGCCTTCAAAGGTCTCTGGCCATGATTTCTTGAATTTATAGTTTAATAACCAGTAGCACGCTCAAGAACAGCCACGCGTAATCTTAAAAGCCTTTATTATACCCACTCACATAATGCCCTGATTTGTCATCTCCCTAGTGAACACCTGGTCTGAAGACCCACGTGTTCTCTACCAAACTCCTTACCTCTAGGCTATCCATCATCTTGGCTTGGCTTGGCTACCCCAGGTTAGGGAGCCAGGTTAAAGAGTGCCACATTAAAGAGAGTGACTGCTGTCTGCAGTGGGCTTATAAAGGGCCTGTGAGTTCACACACACAGCCAACCAGTGAGAGAGCCATCATCCATTATGAAGCTATCTCAATATGGCCAGGATCCCACCCACAGGGCAGTCCTATATCCACAGAGATTACTTCTGGACCACTCAATCTCCTGTTGCGCTGTGGCACCGCCCATTTAAAGGGCCCTTACACCTAGTGACTGGAAATCTATAGCAAGGATATGCTTAGAACCTGGACAAAACTTGTTGTGATTTTCTGAATATAGTGAGCTCTGTAGGATACAAACCCAACAAAATAGTCAACATGGAGTTAATACTTCAATCACCTGTGACCAACTAACAGGTGTAGGTTCTTATGCAGAAGTTTCAGTACAGATTAATTACTCCATAGCAGCATATGAGCAAATTGCTGCTGCTGCTATCAAAGCATGGGCTTCTCTCCCCAATAAAAACAACAAGGGCGAGACCTTCACAAAAATTGTACAAGGATCAAATGAACCCTTTGCTGATTTTGTGGGACAATTACAGACAGCTATCATACAGACTAATGGTGAAAATATAGTAACAGACAATCTGGTAAGGCAACTTGCTAGAGAAAATGCCAATGAAGTTTGTAGAAGGATTATACTAGGACTACATAGGGATGCTCCTTTAGAGGAGATCATAAGATGCTGTGCCACAGTGGGCACAAATGCCTTTTATAGCCAGGCTATGGTGCAGACTTCCCAAGATCCCAACATGGGAAAATAGGGTCCCTTTTGGCAAAGGAATTCCAGAGAGGCTCGTCAATGCTTTTAATGTGGTAAAGTAGGGCATCTGAAAACTCAATGTTGGCATAGAGACTGAGTGAGAAAACAGGGTGGGAGAACAAGACCCAATACCCCATGTCCAAAATGTAACAGAGGGTTCCATTGGGCATCAGAGTGTAGACTGATTGAGGGAAATGGGATGAGGGGCCCAGCCCCAGGACCCAAGACAAAAAACACTTGGGGAATGATGGCAGCTTATGCCACAACCAGAGAATGCTTAGAAGTTCAATACCCAGACATGATCAGTCAGCCAGGAAGCAACCTGATAGGAGAACAGGATTACACAATCAATCAGCAAGAAGCAACATGATGGGAGAAAGGGATTACAATTAGAGACAATAGAGTTGTATGTAGCTGGGACAACTGAGATTCCCCCTGGAGAGGTGAAATCTGTTCTTCTCCAGCCTAGGGATCCCTTGCCTACAGGTACAGTAGGCTTGACAATTTCACTTCCTGAGAGTACTTAGAAAATAGTGTTCATCTATACACTGATGTGGGAAATGTGTAGCTAATATCTCAGTCCCTAACACAGGTAGACAATGTGTGACTTATCAACCAGGAGAAGTAGTATTATCAGGTTGACTGATACAGACTCCTAATAAGCAACCTGGTGATAGTCACCCACATTCTGACTCCAAGCAACAGAATCCAGGAATATACTGGACCATAGTTGTGACAGTTGACCTACCTATGCTCACCATCTATATAAATGGGATACCATTAGAAGGACTGGTAGACACAGGTGCAGATCGCACTGTCATTAGAGGTTCCAACTGGCCCAGTCACTGGCCAAAGATTAAGGCAGACACCTACATGTCTGGGGTAGGAGGATCAATAGCAGCTAACTCTTTGAGATGGATATATGAAGGCGAAACAGAGTTTTTACTCCTTTTATAGTTGAAAAAATCCCCATCAATCTGTGGGGAAGAGACATTTTACAACAATTAGGGTTAAAAATGAGTACTTCATTTTTTTAGACAGGGCTGCTGTTGAAGGCTTGCCAACACTTGCACCTGTTCCTATCCAATGGAAAACTGATACACCAGTGTGGATAAAACAGTGGCCCTTAGGTAGTGATAAAATTCAGGCCTTACTAGACATAGTACAGGAGCAACTTGACCAAGGACACTTACAATCTTCTCTAAGTCCTTGGAATTCCCTAGTATTTGTTGTAAAAAAGAAATCTGGAAAATGGAGGATGTTGATTGATTTAAGAAAGGTAAATAAACAGATGGAAACAATGGGAACTCTTCAACCTGGACTTCTGTCTCCTACTCAATTGCTGAGAGAATGGCCTCTTTGGGTTATAGACATTAAGGATTGTTTCTATTCTATCCCTCTAGATAAGGAGGATATGAAAAGATTTGCCTTTTCAGTGCCCAGCATAAACTTAGCTGAGCCTTATAAAAGATATGAATGGACAGTTTTGCTACAGGGAATGAAAAACAGCCTTACTATGTATCAAATGTATGTTGCTGCTGCTCTTACTCCAGTAAGAAAAACATTTCCAAAAGTAATGTTATTACATTACATGGATGATATATTGATATGTGCACCTGAAGAACAAACGTTAGAATCATATCTACAAAAAACCATAGAAACCCTAAAGAATTTTAAATTGCACATAGCTCCAGAAAAAATTCAAAGATATGCTCCTTTTCAATATTTAGGATATGAAGTATACTCTAAGGTGCTTACAGTACAAAAACTCTCCTTAAGAACAGGAAGGTAAACACCTTAAATGATTTCCAGAAATTGATAGGAGATATCCAATGGATGCTTCCCGTGTTAGGCTTGATTACCTGTCAATTGCAACCATTATATTACATGCTTTAAGTTCAACACGCCAGCTTACAAAAGAAGCTCAAGAGGCTTTGAGACAAGTTGAACTGGTTTTATCCAGTGTGGTTGAAAAAGTCACTCAGCCCTTGGAAATATCAGTTTTTGCTACAAAAGAGGCACCCACAGCAGTCCTCCATCAAGGAGATAGTGGGTGAACCTCTCAGCATAACCAGAACAAAGCCTTACTCCTTTCCCAGGGCTTGTGGCTAGAATTTTATTAAAGGCCATTAAGCTAGCAGTACAATTATCTGGAATAAGACCTGACAAGATATACACCTTTTATACTAATGCACAAGTTAATGTGTGCTGTGAAACCATCCCAGAGTGGCAAATTTTATTAGCCATGGCTCCAAATTTTACACACTGTTCTCCATTAAAGATAACCAGACTGTTACATAATTGGTGATTGATTCGTGAAGAAAAGGTTTCTAAAGTTCCTCTTAATGGACCAACTGTCTTTACAGATGCATTCAAACATAATATTTGTGCTGTATACTCTCATGACTTAACTATAAAGAGAGTAGTCAGATCTCCTTTTCAGTCCACTCAGCAGAATGAATTGTATGCAATCATTCTAGCTCTTACTTATTATCCAGGACACATAAATATAATATCTGATTCGGCCTATTCAATAGGTATGGTACAAAGAATTGCCACAACCCAAATAAAATTTGTAGCTTCCAATATATATCAGCTCTTTAAGGAACTTCAAGTGAGAAAGCATCCAGGTAAGATTTATATCTTGTATGTCCATTCTCATAGTGGACTTCCAGGTCCTATTTTTGATGGTAATTCAAAGGCAGATAGCCTTCTAACTATGTTAGCCAATACTCCTTTATTTCAAGAAGCCCAAGAGTCTCATTCTACATCTCATCAGGCTGCCTGAGCTTTACATTTACAATTTGGAATAACAAGAGAAGAAGTTAGGAGCATAGTAAAAGCCTGTACAGCTTGCCTTCCTTTCCATGCTCCTACACCCTCCAGAGAAGAACCCTCATGGTTTGAGACCTAATGAAATTTGGAAAATGTATGTGACCCATTGTAAATCTTTTGGTTGTCTATCTTTTATCTACATTGTGGTAGACACCTTTTCAGGATTCACTTTTGCAATACCAGCAGCAAAAGAGACAGCCCAAGTGGTCACTGAATTCCTTATACAACCATTTGCAATTATGGGTGTGCCACAAGCAATAAAAACAGACAATGAACCTGTATATACTTCTAAACATTTTGTACAGTATTGTGCATGGTATAAGATTTTATATACCACTGACATACCTTTTGATCCTCAAAGTCAGGCAATAGTAGAGAGAAGAATAGAGATATTAAAACACTCCTCCAAAAAAAAAAGAAAGGGGGAGCCATGGGTAACTCTAGAGAACTTCCAAATTTAGTTGTCTATACTATTAATTTTTTTAATTTTTGACAAAGATTCACTGGCTCTGGCAGATAGGTTTTATAACCCCCTCTGGAAGGGCAGTGTCCAGTGTGAGCAGCTCTACTGCCTTAGATAATTGCCAGGTCATGTGGAGAGACCTAGCAAGTGGTGAATGGAAGGGACCAGATAAGTTAACTGCTTGGGCGAGAGAGTTTGGTTGTATTACTACAGATGGAGAAGGAATCAGATGGGTGCCAATGAGCCGTATTCACCTTTTCCATTGGAGAGAGATGGAGCATACCCTTGAAATGAAGAAGACCCAAGAAACATCAGGTGGTTCCATTGCTGACTGTTCCCACCACTGAAAGAGCATGGCAGTTATGGTGTTTGACTCATGGACATCAAAACTTGTTGTACTTGAAAACCCACAGAAATCATTGGATTCTCTGAGACCTGATAAGACTATTGTAGGGATTGAAAACCCTTAGGAATCATTGAATTCCCTGAGACATAAGACTGTTGCAGGACTTCAAAACCTGTAGGAATCACTGGATTCCCTAACATATAAAATGATTGTTGCAGGACTTCAAAAACTTGTAGGGATCATTGGATTCCCTGACATGTGAAGCAATGGACAACAGATTGGTTTTGAACTATCTCTTGGTTGCTGAAGAAGGCATATGTGTGACTGATGTTTACATACCCTTCTTCTAGGACTTCTGGAAATCTTTCACAAGACCATGTAGCTTTATATTGTTTGTTATATCACTACTTGCATGTACAATTCATGTTTGTTACACCACATCGAGCCTGCACTAACTGTGGGGAGAGTCATCACTAATAATCTCTGTGTTGTTGCTATGTGCCTGTGTAATATCTCCCATGCTGATGAGTTTGTGCTTGTCTCTAATAAGACCTTTCAGCCCAGAAACCCACTAGCAATCCCCACTTCTCTTTGGTGCTTTTCATCTCCCTTACTGAGATGTCAGGGTGCGCATGATCACTTCCTTTTCAGTGTTTTCACCTCCATTCCTGAGAAGTCAGGGAG
Source organism: Sminthopsis crassicaudata (assembly GCF_048593235.1). Taxonomy (NCBI): domain Eukaryota; kingdom Metazoa; phylum Chordata; class Mammalia; order Dasyuromorphia; family Dasyuridae; genus Sminthopsis; species Sminthopsis crassicaudata. The sequence continues at coordinate 543,257,672 of NC_133619.1, forward strand.
GATGTGATCATCTCCTTTTTGGGGTTCTCACCTCTCTGAGAAGTCAGGGTTCTAAACAAAAGAAAGTGGGAGATATAAAGGGCTAGAACTGAGCAGATGTATTTAACCTAGATTCAAGGTAACCTAGCACTTACGGCTAATTACCAATTGGACAATTCTCTATTAACATGTTTGGAGGATGACCCTAGTCAACTCTATGCTGGCTCGATCTGTGGGTGTGGTGAGAGAAGGGAGGAGAGATCAGCAGATGGATTAGGGGAAGGAGGACCATTCTATTGGCAGTAGAGAGAGAGGAAGGAGGTGTGGAGATTGCTAGATCTAATCCCCTGACTGCAACCCCAAAAGACCAAGAATAAAGACTTTTGCTTATCCTAACTCCAACTTATTCTAAGACATCCAGGGGCTCAACAAGAAAAAAACATCCAAATAAAACCAGGGATGAAGCAAGGATAACCATTATCACCTCAATTATTTAAAATTGTACCCATGAGGGGGTGGACCAAGAAGGCGGAGAAGATACACACGACTCTGTGAACATCCTTATTTCCTCACAACCAATTAGATAAATCAGCCTCAAAAATAGCGCTGGACGGATAGATACTACAAGGACTGGAAGCACTACTCACCAGGTGAAGAGAATATGGAGTTTCAACAGGAAAGGTCAGTTCCCAGGGGAGGAAGAAGAGAGGCCAGCACAGATGGCTGGGTGCTGGCACACGGCACCGTTCACGCTGGGGAGGGCTCTGGGATCAGAGAAGCCATTGAGATAGAAGAATCTGGCACAGGCTGTTAGCTCTTCTCTGCTTATTAAAAAAAAAAAAAAAAAACAAAAAAAAAACCAGCAGTTCAGAAGAGAAATCTAAGCCACTTCAAAAAAAAAAAATTTTAAAGCCAGAGACTGGATCTTCCCAATCCCAGAGGTGATTCAGCAGATCTCGGCACTGTGGGTGCAGCCGACATAGGCTGTCCTAGCTCTCACCTGTGAGTAGTTAAGAGATTGAGAAGTGGACGGATACGGCCCAAGGCAACACATAGTGCCTGGCTCAGCTGGAGGCTGAGGAACTCAACCCCGGAAGTCCCAGAGAAGCTGAACCTTTGAACTAGGGACTGCGGTTTCTGGCAGACACTTCCAGGTTGAGTGCAGGGGCTTTTCATGTCACCTGCTGCTGACATCCACACCCCACCGGGACGCATAGGCTGGGCTTTGTGTTGCCTTTACTGTTCAATCTCAAACTTCAGGGAAGCCCTAGCACACAGCGCCCTCACAGCACAATCCTGCGGATCACCTGTGAGGCACCTCCAGGGAGGGGGTGGGGAACTCTCTCCCAGAGCTCTCTCTTAGCTCAGGCCCAGGGGCCGCTGCATCCATCCAGGTCTGGGAGGAAGTGGTAAAGAAATAAATAAATAATTTCCTACCCCAGGGATAGACCCCAAAACATTTTTTAATCATGAGCAAGATGCAAAAAAGAACTATTGACTCATTCTACACAGAGAAAGAGCGGGTATCCAACCCCGAGGAAGTTAACAGCAAAAAGTCAGCAGTTAACAACCTAAAGGGGAACGATTCCTGCCCCCCATCACATAACTCTCTCCTCGAAGAGACTATTAAAAAGCTAAGAGAGTTTGAAGAAAAATGGGGAAAGGAAAGGGAAGCTATGATAGAGAATAACAACGTCCTGAAATTGGAGTTGGAAAAAATAAAGAATTCACAGGAGATGCAAGCAAACAAAATTTGTGAATTAGAAAAGGTTAAAAAAATCACAGGAAAGTAGGATTTCTGAATTGGAAAAGATAAAAAAATCTCAAGAAAATAAAATTTCTGAATTGGAAAAAGAAAATAATTCTCAAAAAAAATTAGGGAAATGGAAAAAAATTCAATAGAGCAAAATAATTCATTTAAAAATGAAATTGGGCATTTACAAAAAGAATTAAAAACTGTGAAAGAAGAAAATAACTCCTTAAAATTCAGGATGGAACAAATAGAAATGAATGATTCACAGAGAACTCAAGAATCAGTCAAACAAAACAAAAAAAAAAAAAATGAAAAGCTGGAGAATAACGTCAAATACTTACTGGGAAAATCAATAGACCTGAAAAATAGATCTAGGAGAGATAATCTGCAGATCATTGGACTACCCGAAAACTACGACCAAAAAAAAAAAGACTAGATTCTATTTTACAGGAAATTATCAAAGAGAACTGTCTAGAGATAATAGAAACAGAAGGGAAAGTAGATGTGGAAAGAATTCATCGAACTCCTTCTGAAATAGACCCTAAAAAAAGAACACCACGGAATATTGTAGCTAAGCTGCAGAATTACCACACAAAGGAGAAAATCTTGCAAGCAGCTAGAAAAAAACAATTTAAATACCAAGGTGCCACAATAAGGGTCACTCAAGATCTGGCTGCCTCCACATTAAAAGATAGAAGGGCCTGGAACCTGATATTCCGAAAGGCAAAAGATCAAGGACTGCAACCAAGAATGAACTACCTAGCTAAGTTTAGCATCTTTTTTCCATGGACGCAGATGGTCATTCAATGAAATAGAGGAATTCTATATGTTTCTAAGAAAAAAACCAGACTTAAACAAAAAATTTGATCTACATCCACAAGACTGAAGAGACACAGAAAAGGGTACACAGAACCCTTGAGAACTGTAACTCTGTTGTGGGTATATAAAAAGTACTCATGGATAATTTGATTTTACTGATATAAAAGAAAAAAAAGGGGGTGTAGTAAAGGGAAGGAGGTCGTTTCAGAAAAAGGGGAAGGAATGATAAAAAGAGGGAAACTACATCCCAGGAAGAGGCATAGAAAATACACCATATCTGAGGGAATTTAGTGAGGAGGAGAATCATTGTGTAAATCTTACTCTCATCAGAAGAGGCTCAAAGAGTAAATAATTGACATATTTGTTTTTCAGAGAATTTTCTCTCACCTCATTAAAAGGGGGGAGAGGAAAAGGGAAAAGGAAAAGGAGAATAAGGGAAAGGACTTGGAGGGAGGGTGGAGGGATACTAAAAAAAAGGGAGGGCTGCGCGTCACAAGGGGGGTCTATACATTAAATATCGGGAAGGGGATCAGGGGTGTCAAGGGAAAAAGCATAATCTGGGGATAATATGTTAGCAGGAAATACAGAATTAGTGATTTTAACTGTAAATGTGAATGGGATGAACGCTCCCATCAAACGGAGATGGATAGCAGACTGGATCAAAAATCAGAACCCTACAATATGTTGTCTACAGGAAACACACTTAAAGCAGGGAGATACATACAGAGTAAAGGTAAAAGATTGGAACAGATCCTATTATGCTTCAGGTAAAGCCAAAAAAAGCAGGGGTAGCTATCCTTACCTCAGATCAAGCAAAAGCAGAAGTTGATCTAGTTAAAAAAGATAAGGAAGGAAACTATATCCTGATGAAAGGTAGCATAAATAATGAAGCCATATCAATACTAAGCATATATGCACCAAGTGGTATAGCATCTAACTTTCTAAAGGAAAAGTTAAGAGAATTGTAAGAAGAAATATACAGTAAAGCTGTAATAGTGGGAGATCTCAACCTTGCACTCTCAGATTTAGACAAATCAAACCACAAAACAAACAAGAAAGAAATTAAAAAAGTAAATAGAACATTAGAAAAGCTAGGTACGATAGACCTTTGGAGAAAACTGGATGGCGACAGAAAGGAATATACTTTCTTCTCAGCACTTCATGGATCCTATACAAAAATTGTCCATATATTAAGACATAAAGATCTCAAAATTAAATGTAGGAAGGCAGAAATAATAAATGCCTTCTTCTCAGAACACAATGCAATACAAGCTACATTCAGTAAAAAGTTAGGGGTAATTAGACCAAAAAGTAATTGGAAAATGAGCAATCTCATCTTAAAAAATGACTGGGTGAAACAGCAAATTATAGAAACAATTAATAATTTCACCCAAAATAATGACAATGATGAGACATCATACCAAAATCTGTGGGATGCAGCTAAAGCAGTAATAAGGGGAAATTTTATATCTTTAGAGGCTTATTTGAAGAAAATAGAGAAAGAGAAGATTAACAAATTGGGCTTACAACTTAAAAAGCTAGAAAAAGACCAAATTAAAAATCCCCAACCAAAAATTAAATTTGAAATACAAAAATTAAAAGGAGAAATCAATAATATTGAAAGTAAAAAACTATTGAATTAATAAATAAAACCAAGAGTTGGTTTTATGAAAAAGCCAATAAAATAGATAAACTTTTGGTAAATTTGATCAGAAAAAAGGAAGAGGAAAATCAAATTGTTAGTCTTACAAATTAAAAGGGGGATCTTTCCACCAATGAAGAGGAAATTAGAGAAATAATAAGGAGCTATTTTGCCCAACTTTATGCCAATAAATTTGAGAACTTAAGTGAAATGGATGACTTCCTCTAAAAATATAGGCTCCCTAGATTAACAGAGGAGGAGATAAATTGCTTAAATAGTCCCATTTCAGAAAAAGAAATAGAACAAGCTATTAATCAACTCCCCAGGAAAAAATCCCCAGGACCACATGGATTCACATGTGAATTCTACCAAACATTTAAAGAACAATTAGCCCCAATGTTATATAAATTATTTGAAAAAATAGGGGATGAAGGAGTCCTACCAAACTCATTTTATGACACAGAGATGGTACTGATACCTAAACCAGATAGAGCTAAAACTGAGAAAGAAAATTATAGACCAATTTCCTTAATGAATATTGATGCTAAAATCTTAAATAAGATATTAGTAAAAAGACTTCAGAAAATCATCCCCAGGATAATACACTATGATCAAGTAGGATTTATACCAGAAATGCAGGGCTGGTTTAATATTAGGAAAACTATTAGTATAATTGACCATATTAATAATCAAATTAATAAAAACCATATGATCATCTCAATAGATGCAGAAAAAGCATTTGACAAAATCCAACATCCATTCCTACTAAAAACTCTTGAGAGTATAGGAATAAATAGACTATCCCTTAGAATAATCAGGAGTATATATTTAAGACCTTCAGTAAGCATAATATGCAATAGAAATAAACTGCAACCTTTCCCAGTAAGATCAGGAGCGAAACAAGATTGCCCACTATCACCATTACTATTCAATGTAGTACTAGAAACACTAGCCTCGGCAATAAGAGCCGAGAAAGAGATTCAAGGAATTAGAGTAGAAAATAAGGAAATAAAAATATCACTCTTTGCAGATGACATGATGGTATACTTAGAGAACCCCAAAGACTCTGCTAAAAAGATATTAGAAATAATTCAGAATTTTAGCAAAGTGGCAGGATACAAAATAAATCCACATAAATCCTCAGCATTTTTATATATCACCAACAAAATGCAACAGCAAGAGATACAAAGAGAAATTCCATTCCAAACACATGTCGAGAGTATAAAATATGTGGGAATCCATCTACCAAAGAAAAGTCAGGAACTATATGAGAAAAATTACAAAACACTTGCCACAAAAATAACGTCAGATTTAAACAATTGGAAAGACATTCAGTGCTTTTGGATAGCTGAGCAAATATAATAAAGATGACAATACTCCTCAAACTAATCTATTTATTTAGTGCTATACCAATCAGACTGCCAAGAAACTATTTCAATGACCTAGAAAAAATAACAACAAAATTCATATGGAAGAATAAAAGGTCGAGAATTGCAAGGGAACTAATGAAAAAAAAAAACTCAGAGGAAGGTGGTCTAAGTGTACCTTATCTAAAGCTATATTATATAGCAGCAGTCACCAAAACTATTTGGTATTGGCTAAGAAATAGACCAGTAGATCAGTGGAAGAGATTAGATACAAAGGACAAAAAAGGGTACGCCTATAGCAATCTAATCTTTGACAAACCCAAAGATACCAACATTAGGGATAAAAATTCATTATTTGGAAAAAACTGTTTGGAAAACTGGAAATTAATATGGCAGAAATTAGATATGGATCCACACTTAACACCATATACCAAGATAAGATCAAAATGGGTCCATGATTTAAGCATAAAGAATGAGATAATAAAAAATAGTCCACCTCTCAGACCTGTGGAGGAGGAAGGAATTTATGACCAGCGAAGAACTAGAGATCATTATTGAACACAAAATAGAAGATTTTGATTACATCAAACTAAAAAGTTTCTGTACAAACAATACTAATGCAAATAAGATTAGAAGGGAAGTAACAAATTGGGAAAATATTTTTAAAAGCAAAGGTTCTGACAAAGGTCTCATTTCCAAAATATATAGATAACTGACCCTAATTTATAAGAAACCAAACCATTCTCCAATTGATAAATGGTTAAAGGATATGAACAGACAATTCTCAGATGATGAAATTGAAACTATATCCACTCATATGAAAGAGTGTTCCAAATCACTACTGATCAGAGAAATGCAAATTAAGACAACTCTGAGATACCACTACACACCTGTCAGATTGGCTAAGATGACAGGAACAAATAATGATGAATGTTGGAGGGGATGTGGGAAAACTGGGACACTGATACATTGTTGGTGGAGTTGTGAAAAATCCAACCATTATGGAGAGCAATTTGGAACTATGCCCAAAAAGTTATCAAACTGTGCATACCCTTTGACCCAGCAGTACTACTACTGGGCTTATATCCCAAAGAAATACTAAAGAGCGGAAAGAGACCTGTATGTGCCAAAATGTTTGTGGCAGCTCTATTTTTTGTATCTAGAAACTGGAAGATGAATGGATGTCCATCGATTGGAGAATGGTTGGGTAAATTATGGTATATGAAGTTTATGGAATATTATTGCTCTGTAAGAAATGACCAGCAGGAGGAATACAGAGAGGCTTGGAGAGACTTACATCAACTGATGCTGATTGAATTGAGTAGAACCAGAAGATCACTATACACTTCAACAACAATACTGTATGAGGATGTATTCTGATGGAAGTGGAAATCTTCAACATAAAGAAGATCCAACTCACTTCCAGTTGATCAATGATGGACAGAAATAACTACACCCAGAGAAGGAATACTGGGAAGTGAATGTAAATTGTTAGCACTAATATCTGCCCAGGTTACATGTGCCTTCGGAATCTAATGCTTATTGTGCAACAAGAAAATGGTATTTACACACATGTCTTGTATCTAGGTTATATTGTAACACATGTAAAATGTATGGGATTGCCTGTCTTCGGGGGGAGGGAGTAAAGGGTGGGGGGGATAATTTGGAAAAATGAATACAAGGGATGATATTATTAAAAAATATATAATAAAAAAATAAATCTGTACCCACAATGTTAGCTCCATCAATAAAAGAAGAAATGGAAATTAAAGGAATTAAATTAGGTAATAAGAAAATAAAATGATCAGTCTTTGCAGATGATATGTTATTATACTTAGAAAATGCTAGAGAATCAAGTAAAAAACTACTAGAAATTATTAACAACTTTGACAAATTTGCAGTATATAAGATAAATCCATACAAACTATTAACTTTCTATAGATTAACAACAAAAGACAGAAAGAAATTTCAAATAACTGTAGGCAATGTAAAGTACTTGGGAGTCTATCTGTCAGGACAAACCCAGAAGCTATATGAACACAATTATAAAATACTTTGCACACATATAAAGTCAGTTCTAAATAGCTGGAAAAATATTAGTTGCTCATGGGTAAGCTGGACCAATATAATAAAAATGACAATTCTACCAAAATTATTTTCTTTATTCAATTAAAGTACCAAAGAATTATTTTTGTAGAGCTAGCAAAAAATAATATCAAACTTCATCCAGAACAAAAGCTCAGGGATATCAAAGGAATCAATGGAAAAATGTGAAAGAAGGTGGTCTAGCTGTACCACATCTAAAACTGTATTACAAAGTGGTAACTATCAGAACAATTTGGTACACCCTAAGAAATAGAGTGGAGGATCAGTGGAATACATTAGGTACAAATGACATCATAGTAAATAGCCACCTTAATCTAGTATTAATAAGGCAAAAGATCCATTCTTTTGAAACAAAACTAAATATTTGATAAAAATTGCTGGGAAAACTAGAAAACATTATGGCAAAAAGTAGGTATAGATTAACATCTCACATTATATGCCAAAATAAAGTCAAAATGGACACATGATTTACATATAAAAGATGAAGAGTGATACCATAAGCAAATTAAGAAAGCGTGAAATAGTTATGTCATATTTAAAAATAAGGGAAGAATATAAGTCCAAAGCAAGCATTAAAAATGTAAAATAGATCATTTTAACTATATATACATATATATATGTATATATGTATGTGTGTATGTATAAATTATAAAAGTTTTGCTCAAATACAGCCAATGCAACAAAGCAAGATTATAAAGAAAATAGAAATCTAGGGGTGGAGAGGTAGAATTTTGCAACAGGTATTCATTTCTAAAATATATAATTGTGTCAAATTTATAAAAATACAATTTGCTCCTCAACTGACAAATAGTCAAAGCATATGAACAAAACATTTTCAGACAAAGAAAACAAAACTATAATCTTATGAAAAAAAGCTCTAAATCATGATTGATCAGAGAAATACAAAATTAAAAATTATGATGTAACACTTCACATCTATTAGAATGATTAATATGACAAAAAATAAAATAAAATGTTGGATCCTAGAGGGACTGTGGGAAAACTGAAAACTGAGACATAGTGCACTGTTAGTAGAGTTTTGAAGTGATCCAACTATTGTGGGGAACAATTTGAAACTATGCCTAACAGGTTATAAAACTGTGCATATCTTTTGATCTAATAGTTCCACTATGGGGTCTATATCTCTAAAAGATCATAAAAGATGGGAAAGAATCAACAAGTGCAAAATTTTTTATAGCAGCTCTTTTGTGGCAGCAATGAATTGGAAATTGAGTAGATGCCCATCAATTGGGGAATATCTGAATAAGATTGTAGTGTATGAATGTAATGGAATATCAACTCATTTTAGAGAGGCCTAGAAAGACTTACTGATGCTAAGTGAATTGAGCAGAATGAGGTAAACATTGTACATAATAACATAACATTGTGTGATGATTGAAAATGATATATTTATTTTTTCTCAGCAATTTTGCAATAATTCAAGACAATTCTAATACACTTGGCATTTCAAAAGCCTTTTGCATCCAAAAAAAGAACTGTGGAGACTGAGTGTGGAATAAAGAATATTATTTTCTTTCTTTTTTTTTATCTTGTGGCTATTACCTTTTGTTTTGATTTTTCTTTTACAACATAACTAATATAGAAATAAGTTTGGAAGGATTGTACATGTATAATCTATATCAGATTTCTTCCTATCTTGGGGAGGGGAAATGTAAAGAAGGGAGGGAGAAAATTTGGGACTCAAAAATCTTACAGGAATGAATATTGAAAATTATATTTACATGCAATTAGGGGGAAATAAAATACTATTAAATAGAAAAATATTAAAAGCTGTGCATACCCTTTGATCCAGCAATACCAATATTAGATGTATATCCCAAAGTAATAAAAAATGGAAAATGACCTATGTATGAAAATATTTATAGCAGCTCTTTTTTTGGTGGCTAAGAACTGGAAATCAAAGGGATAACCATCAATTAAGGAACAGCTAAACAAGTGATGGTATGTGATAAATAATGGAATATTATTATACTATAAAAAATGACCAGCAGGATAATTTCAGAAAAACCATGAAAGACTTACATGAATTGATGTGAAATTCATAGTAAAGTGAACAGACCCATTGGCGAATATTGTACATAGTAATGGCAATTTTGTTTGATGTAGATATATGAATAGCTTAATTATTCTCAGCAATGTAAAGATCTAAGATAATCCCAAAGGACTAATGATATAGCATATGATCTGCCTCTAATGAAAGAACTGTATTGATTTAAAGTAGACTAAAAAAAGTTGGTTTTACTTTCATTTTTTTTCTTTTGAGTTTTTTTTTTTGTACAAAATGATTAATATGAAAATGTTTTATATAATTAAACTTATTATCTATATCTGATTTCTTACCACCTCAGCAAGTTACAGAAGGAAGGAAGGGTGAGATAGAATTTAGAATTCAAACTTTTAAATGAAAAATATTTAAAAATTTTAAAAAACAAAATTTGGAAAAAAGAAAAGTAAGGATGGTTTGGAAATTGCTTTGAAATTTACATTTATTTAGTGTAAGCTAACCATACAAGCTAGGTTTATCATAGGTACTACTTAGACTAAGCACTATTGAAGTACATTATGATATTATTTGAAATGTAAATGGACAGCCTTCAATGAGTTTTAGAATTCCCTCAAGCTACATAATTTTCTTTCCAGAATGGAAGTAATTGGGTTCTCTAAGGCTTTTAGGATTAGACTCACACCTAATTGAACTAGAATCTCCCAAGCAGTATAATTGGAGAGTTATCATTCAGCTTTTACTTATAGACCCTGGAAAGGAAATTCATTCCTTCTCAAGGAAGCCCATTCAACTTCTACACAGGTCTAATTGTTTTGAAGAGGGGTTTTGTTTTTGGTGCTTTTTTAATTTTTGTTTCTGTTTTTGTTTTTCCTTTTATCAAGTCTGTGTCTATCTAAATCTACCACATTTACCATCATAACTTTCAGACAGGTGGGACCAAAGAGAAAAAACGTAGTCCTTCCACAATACAACCCAATATAGCTAGTATATTCAAACTACTTTCTCTAGGAAAATCATATCAATTCTATCAATCTAGCCTTTGACAATTTTTCTTCTTATTGTTGTCTTTGTTTTCCTCCATTTGCCTCATTGTCTCATGAACCACTTATATAGGTGTGTCTGGAGGAAGTATTTTGGATTCTTAGTGTTTAATAAAAAAAAAAAAAAAAAAAGCATCTTGTATTTAAAAATGGCCAGATTCTACCATTTAACTACCTTCAATTAATAGACACTACTACATTTTCATGCTCTCCCATTAAGAAATTTTTTTTAAAGTAAATCTTGAAAAGTTATTCCCTTATTACTGACAAGTTCTATACTACATAATTCTTTCTCTCCAATGCAATGTTGTCAAGACATCTAAAGAATAATCATACTAAGTCTTCTAATTTCCAAAGAGAAGTAATGCACATATGTACAAACTTAAATTAGGAGAAAATATATATCTGGTAATATAAAATCCCTGGGGACTATCTACAGAGCAAAGGCAATCTAAATGAATACAAAGGAAGTAGAACTAGTTATGCCTGCACTCTAGTCATTAACTTTAAGAGGAAAGAACTTTCTTGATTAAGTATAAAAAAGAAATTTTAAAAGATGCCTAAAGCATTCATTACAGTAGAGCCTATAGAAAGAGCCCAGATAGAAATTTAAGACAAAAGGTAGTATAGTGATTTGGGGTTTGCTCCTGCTGGGAAGTTAGACAAAGTAGATCATGAAATGCTTTCCCAGACAACAAAGCCCCATAAAAATGCCAGCCCATTAATCATGAGTGATTTTAATTACCCTGATATTGATTAGTATAGCAACTATGCAAAAATCTAAGGCAGGGATTGTGCTTTCCCAAGCTTGCTTCTCCTCTCTCCTCACCCCCTCTTCACAGTTCTTGAACAGCTGGTTTAGCCAAAACCTATTTTAAGATCTAAAAATTGAGCACACTTGAATAAAGATTGTGAAAGGTTGTAGATGGTTGCAGTAGGCAACTATCCGACAATGGGAATCTAATTGCTCTTAAGAACATTTGCTTCTTAAAATAATGCCCTACAATAGATTTTGTTCCTAAGGAATGAGTTCTCCTTCATTTGGTTATCTGTTGGAAAGGTATGGAATGTTTGGTTTTGTTTCCTATACTGTCTGTTTAGAACTAGTTTTCTATTATTCTATAATAAAAATCAGTGAGGTAAAAACAGAGAATAAATTTGTCCCTAAAGTTGAAAATAAAGTCTGTTTTCTTCCCAAATCTATCTAACAGATCTCTATCTCATAGTATCTATTTCAGTTGTATCAGAGAAAAATCTCATCTCTTTACTTGGGACTCCAAGATCAAAAAATTATAAAGGAACAAAACAAAATCAATTGAAATAAAAACCAAAATTAGAAATGATCTTGAAAAAGTGACTTTGTTAGTATTAGCACACTCTATGAGTATTTTTACTAGCTATAAGCCATGTCTGAATATTCTACCCATCTTTTATCTCCAAACTTCCTTTTAGATGCAAAAGTCCCACCTTTCTTTACTATGACAGTATTTACATTTTATTCCCTATGTGTGTGTGTGTGTATATATATATATATATATCTTGTTTGTATGTAGCTGTTTATACAATGTCTCTTATTAGAATATGAGTTCTTTGAAAGTAAGTACTGTCTTTTGCCTTTCTGAATCTCCAGCATTTAGAGTAATATCTGGCACATAAAAAGTACTTGAAAAATGCTGGGTAACTTATTTTATTTAATTTTTGAATCTTATGTATTAGCTGATATAGCTAGTATCTCTAACATGTAAGAGCCTTCACAATCCTGTGAAATCATGGAATGATTTCTAATTTAAAAAAAAATAATAATTGATCAGCTTGAGTAAAAACCAATGTTAGGAACACAAGTAACAGGTCAAAAATATATGGTGGTAGTTCTTTCAAGAATTATGAAAACCTAGTATATTCATGAAAATTCAAATATTTTACCATGTAATAACAGAAACTCAGGCTCAGCTGAAATCAAGATTAGGATTTCTTGTTTTGTTTTGTTGACTGATTAAAAAAAACACACACAAAAAAAAACATATAGGGGCAGCTAGGTGGTGCAGTGGATAGAGTATCAGCCATAAAGTCAGGAAGACCTAAATTCAAATCTGGCCTCAGACACTTAACATTTCCTAGCTGGGTGACCCTGGGCAAGTCACTTAACCCCAGCTGCCTGGGGGGACAGGGAACCACTTACATGCATAAATAAAATAGAACAGCAAAACAGGATTAAATGTGTCATCACTAGTACTTCTTATGTACTTGTTTTATAAAGTATGTAACAAATTCAATAGTTTGTTTTCCACTCTATCCCACTTGTTTGTATTTCTTTCTAAACTTCTTTCTCTTCTGTGAATTTCTAAAAATTCCTTAGTAATGTTTTTTTCTTTTTTTTTTTTTTTCTCTTCTTGGCAATACTCTTGATACTCTCCAATCCTACCAATTATCCAACCCTCAAATTAAAAAAATAAAAAGTTCTTTTAAAAATATACATAACCATAGAGAATAACAACGTCCTGAAATTGGAGTTGGAAAAAATAAAGAATTCACAGGAGATGCAGGGAAACAAAATTAGTGAATTAGAAAAGGTTAAAAAAACACAGGAAAGTAGGATTTCTGAATTGGAAAAGATAAAAAAGTCTCAAGAAAATAGAATTTCTGAATTGGAAAAAGAAAATAATTCTCAAAAAAAAAAATTAGGGAAATGGAAAAAAATTCAATAGAGCAAAATAATTCATTTAAAAACGAAATTGGGCATTTACAAAAAGAACTAAAAACTGTGAAAGAAGAAAATAACTCCTTAAAAGTCAGGATGGAACAAATAGAAATGAATGATTCACAGAGAACCCAAGAATCAGTCAAACAAAACAAAAAAAATGAGAAGCTGGAGAACAACGTCAAATACTTACTGGGAAAATCTATAGACCTGGAAAATAGATCTAGGAGAGATAATCTGCGGATTATTGGACTTCCAGAAAACTATGACCAAAAAAAGAGCCTAGATTCTATTTTACAGGAAATTATCAAAGAGAACTGTCCAGAGATAATAGAAACAGAAGGGAAAGTAGATGTGGAAAGAATTCATCGAACTCCTTCTGAAATAGACCCTAAAAAAAGAACACCACGGAATATTGTGGCTAAGCTGCAGAATTACCACACAAAGGAGAAAATCCTGCAAGCAGCTAGAAAAAAACAATTTAAATACCAAGGTGCCACAATAAGGGTCACCCAAGATCTGGCTGCCTCCACATTAAAAGATAGAAGGGCCTGGAACCTGATATTCCGTAAGGCAAAAGATCAAGGACTGCAACCAAGAATGAACTACCCAGCTAAGTTTAGCATCTTTTTCCATGGAAGAAGAATGAAACAGAGGAATTCTATATGTTTCTAAGAAAAAAACCAGACTTAAACAAAAAATTTGATCTACATCCACAAGACTGAAGAGAAACAGAAAAAGGTACACAGAACCCTTGAGAACTGTAACTCTGTTGTGGGTATATAAAAAATACTCAAGGATAATTTGATTTTACTGATATAAAAGAAAAAAAGGGGGGTGTAGTAAAGGGAAGGAGGTCGTTTCAGAAAAAGGGGAAGGAGTGATAAAAAGAGGGAAACTACATCCCAGGAAGAGACATAGAAAATACACCATATCTGAGGGAACTTAGTGAGGGGGAGAATCATTGTGTGAATCTTACTCTCATCAGAAGAGGCTCAAAGAGTAAATAATTAACATATTTGTTTTTCAGAGAATTTTCTCTCACCTCATTAAAAGGGGGGAGAGGAAAAGGGAAAAGGAAAAGGGGAATAAGTGAAGGGACTTGGAGGGAGGGGGGAGGGATCCTAAAAAAAAAAAAAAAAAAAAAAAAAGAGGGAGGGTTGCGCGTCACAAGGGGGGTCTGTAAATTAAATATCGGGGAGGGGGATCAGGGGGGTCAAGGGAAAAAAGCATAATCTGGGGATAATACGATGGCAGGAAATACAGAATTAGTAATTTTAACTGTAAATGTAAATGGGATGAACGATCCCATCAAACAGAGACGGATAGTAGATTGGATCAAAAAGCAGAACCCTACAATATGTTGCCTACAGGAAACACACTTAAAGCAGGGAGATACATACAGAGTAAAGGTAAAAGGTTGGAACAGAGCCTATTATGCTTCAGGTAAAGCCAAAAAAGCAGGGGTAGCTATCCTTATCTCAGATCAAGCAAAAGCAGAAGTAGATCTCGTTAAAAAAGATAAGGAAGGAAACTATATCCTGCTGAAAGGTAGCATAAATAATGAAGCCATATCAATACTAAACATATATGCACCAAGTGGTATAGCATCTAACTTTCTAAAGGAAAAGTTAAGAGAACTGCAAGAAGAAATAGACAGTAAAACTATAATAGTGGGAGATCTCAACCTTGCACTCTCAGATTTAGACAAATCAAACCACAAAACAAACAAGAAAGAAATTAAAAAAGTAAATAGAACATTAGAAAAACTAGGTATGATAGACCTTTGGAGAAAACTGAATGGCAATAGGAAGGAATATACTTTCTTCTCAGCAGTTCATGGATCTTATACAAAAATTGACCATATACTAGGACATAAAGATCTCAAAATTAAATGTAGGAAGGCAGAAATAATAAATGCCTTCTTCTCAGATCACAATGCAATAAAAGCTACATTCAGTAAAAAGTTAGGGGTAAATAGACCAAAAAGTAATTGGAAACTGAATAATCTCATCTTAAAGAATGACTGGGTGAAAGAGCAAATTATAGAAACAATTAACAATTTCACCCAAGATAATGATAATGATGAGACATCATATCAAAATCTTTGGGATGCAGCTAAAGCGGTAATAAGGGGAAATTTTATATCTTTAGAGGCTTATTTGAAGAAAATTGAGAAAGAGAAGATTAACGAATTGGGCTTACAACTTAAAAGGCTAGAAAAAGACCAAATTATAAACCCCCAACCAAAAATTAAACTCGAAATACAAAAATTAAAAGGAGAAATCAATAAAATTGAAAGTAAAAAAACTATTGAATTAATAAATAAAACCAAGAGTTGGTTTTATGAAAAAGCCAATAAAATAGATAAACCTTTGGTAAATTTGATCAAAAAAAAGAAAGAGGAAAATCAAATTGATAGTCTTACAAATGAAAAGGGGGATCTTTCCACCAATGAAGAGGAAATTAGAGAAATAATAAGGAGTTACTTTGCCCAACTTTATGCCAATAAATTTGATAACTTAAGTGAAATGGATGACTTCCTCCAAAAATATAGGCTCCCTAGATTAACAGAGGAGGAGATAAATTGCTTAAATAGTCCCATTTCAGAAAAAGAAATAGAACAAGCTATTAATCAACTCCCCAGGAAAAAATCCCCAGGGCCAGATGGATTCACATGTGAATTCTACCAAACATTTAAAGAACAATTAGCCCCAATGTTATATAAATTATTTGAAAAAATAGGGGATGAAGGAGTCCTACCAAATTCCTTTTATGACACAGACATGGTACTGATACCTAAACCTGGTAGATCGAAAACTGAGAAAGGAAATTATAGACCAATCTCCTTAATGAATATTGATGCTAAAATCTTAAATAAGATATTAGCAAAAAGACTTCAGAAAATCATCTCCAGGATAATACACTATGATCAAGTAGGATTTATTCCAGGAATGCAGGGCTGGTTTAATATTAGGAAAACTATTAATATAATTGACCATATTAATAATCAAATTAATAAGAACCATATGATCATCTCAATAGATGCAGAAAAAGCATTTGACAAAATCCAACATCCATTCCTACTAAAAACTCTTGAGAGTATAGGAATAAATGGATTATTCCTTAGAATAATCAGGAGTATATATTTAAGACCGTCAGTAAGCATAATATGCAATAGAAATAAACTGCAACCTTTCCCAGTAAGATCAGGAGTGAAACAAGGTTGCCCACTATCACCATTACTATTCAATATAGTACTAGAAACGCTAGCCTCGGCAATAAGAGCCGAGAAAGAGATTCAAGGAATTAGAGTAGGAAATGAGGAAATCAAACTATCACTCTTTGCAGATGACATGATGGTATACTTAGAGAACCCCAAAGACTCTGCTAAAAAGCTACTAGAAATAATTCAAAATTTCAGCAAAGTGGCAGGATACAAAATAAATCCACATAAATCCTCGGCATTTTTATATATCACTAACAAAATGCAACAGCAAGAGATACAAAGAGAAATTCCATTCCAAACAAATGTTGAGAGTATAAAATATTTGGGAATCCATCTACCAAAGAAAAGTCAGGAATTATATGAGAAAAATTACAAAACACTTGCCACAAAAATAAAATCAGATTTAAATAATTGGAAAGACATTCAGTGCTCTTGGATAGGCCGAGCGAATATAATAAAGATGACAATACTCCCCAAACTAATCTATTTATTTAGTGCTATACCAATCAGACTCCCAAGAAACTATTTTAATGACCTAGAAAAAATAACAACAAAATTCATATGGAAGAATAAAAGGTCAAGAATTGCAAGGGAACTAATGAAAAAAAACTCAGAGGAAGGTGGTCTAAGTGTACCTGATCTAAAGCTATATTATATAGCAGCAGTCACCAAAACCATTTGGTATTGGCTAAGAAATAGACCGGTAGATCAGTGGAACAGATTAGATACAAAGGACAAAAAAGGGTACATCTATAGCAATCTAATCTTTGACAAACCCAAAGATTCCAACATTAGGGATAAAAATTCATTATTCGGAAAAAACTGTTGGGAAAACTGGAAATTAGTATGGCAGAAATTAGATATGGATCAACACTTAACACCATATACCAAGATAAGATCAAAATGGGTCCATGATTTAGGCATAAAGAGGGAGATAATAAATAGATTAGAGGAACAGAGGATAATCTACCTCTCAGACTTGTGGAGGAGGAAGGAATTTATGACCAGAGGAGAACTAGAGATCATTATTGATCACAAAATAGAAGATTTTGATTACATCAAACTAAAAAGTTTCTGTACAAATAATACTAATGCAAACAAGATTAGAAGGGAAGTAACAAATTGGGAAAATATTTTTAAAAACAAAGGTTCTGACAAAGGTCTCATTTCCAAAATATATAGAGAACTGACCATAATTTATAAGAAACCGAACCATTCTCCAATTGATAAATGGTCAAAGGATATGAACAGACAATTCTCAGAGGAAGAAATTGAAACTATATCCACTCACATGAAAGAGTGTTCCAAATCACTACTGATCAGAGAAATGCAAATTAAGACCACTCTGAGATACCACTACACACCTGTCAGATTGGCTAAGATGACAGGAACAAATAATGACAAATGTTGGAGGGGATGTGGGGAAATTGGGACACTGATACATTGCTGGTGGAGTTGTGAAAGAATCCAGCCATTCTGGAGAGCAATCTGGAATTATGCCCAAAAAGTTATCAAACTGTGCATACCCTTTGACCCAGCAGCGCTGCTACTGGGATTATATCCCAAAGAAATACTAAAGAGCGGAAAGAGACATATATGTGCCAAAATGTTTGTGGCAGCTCTTTTTGTTGTAGCTAGAAACTGGAAGATGAATGGATGTCCATCAGTTGGAGAATGGTTGGGTAAATTGTGGTATATGAAAGTTATGGAATATTATTGCTCGGTAAGAAATGACCAGCAGGAGGAATACAGAGAGGCCTGGAGAGACTTAAATCAACTGATGCTGAGTGAAATGAGCAGAACCGGAAGATCACTGTACACTTCAACAACAATACTGTATGAGGATGTATTCTGATGGAAGTGGAAATCTTCAACATAAAGAAGATCCAACTCACTTCCAGTTGATCAATGATGGACAGAGGTAGATACACCCAGAGAAGAAACACTGGGAGGGGAATGTAAATTGTTAGCACTACAATCTGTCTGCCCAGGTTGCATGTACCTTCGGATTCTAATGTTTATTGTGCAACAAGAAAATGATATTCACACACATGTATTGTACTTAGACTATATTGTAACACATGTAAAATGTATGGTATTGCCTGTCGTTGGGGGGAAGGAATGGAGGGAGGGGGGGTAATTTGGAAAAATGAATACAAGGGATAATATTATAAAATATATATATATAAAAAAAAAAAAAAAAAGCTCTATGCTGATAATTTTACTTCTCCCTTTATATTATTTTACTAGATAAACTCTCAGATCCCACTGATTTAACTGTCATCTCTATGCAGATGATTCATAGATGTCAGTGCTAATCTAATTCCTGGTTTTTTAGATTTTCATCTCCAACTTCCTGTTAGACATCTCAAACTGGAAATTCCGTAGACCTCTCAAACTCACAAAGTTCAAAAGTAACCTCATTACCTCCCAGTCCTCCAACCCTCTTTTCTTCTTAACTTCCTTATTATTATGGAAAGTATCACCATCCTCCTGGTCACAAGAACTCACAATCTAGGTTTTATCTGCAACATACAATCAGTTTTTAAACCCTATTGATTCTACTTTCTCAGTATTTCTCTTACATACTTTCATTTTTCCTCTGATAACACAGCTTTACTTCATGCTTGGACAGTTGTGGCAGCTTCCATCTCCCTACTTCAAATCTCATTCTATACCAGTGCATCTTTCACATAACTGTCACATTGATCTTCCTAATATGCAGGTTTTACCACCCCAGTGGCTCATTATTGCTTCCAGAATCACATATGAAATCCTCAGTTTGGTTCTTATTGCTCTTCTTAATTCCCCCAACATACACATATAAACCCACCCTTTGACCTAGTGAACTAGGTTTTTTGCTATTCTTTGCACAAGACATTACACCTCATGTCTGAGAATTTTTAAGATTATCACCCATGAATTGTAATCTCTCTCTCCTTTTTTCCCAAGTTAAATTCTCATCTTCAATAAGAAGCTAGTATGATTGCTTGGTAGTGCTTTTAATCTATTGATTATTTCTGATTTATTCTGATATTTTGTTTGTTCATATCTGCTTACCTGTTGTCTCCTTCATTAATCTTTGATCTCCTTAAGAAATATGTATTTTATCTTTCTATTCTTAGCACCCAGAACAGTTCCTGTTCATATAGCAGGTGTTTAAGAAGTGCTTGCCAGCTAATTGACTAATCATTAAATTGAAATTTCATCAAAGGCAAAAAGAAAGAGAAGCAATTTTGTCATTGGACAGATCACCTATGATAAAGGAAAAATTCATGAGGAATATAAACCACCATGAATAAAGGATAAATGACTGAGAAATTCATAAAATCTGCCCAATTTTGAAACTAAATGTGTATGTGTGTTTGTGTGGTTGAGCACGCATGCATGCATGCTGAAGAGAATAAGAGGTTTTCTTCTAGCCAAATATAACAAAAAGTTTCAAACACATGTACCTAAAGTATTATCAGTTTCATGTTTTATCAGTGACCAATCATAATAAAATGCAGAAATTAACTTATACACTTTGTAAAGAAGTTTATAAAGCTATAAATCACTAGCCAACCTTTTGATCATTTCCAATAGAGGATGTATGACATTTTCTAATTTTTTGCTTGCAGTTTGAAGTATCAGTTGCTTCCAATTGAAATCAATTAGCTCCAGTAATGTGTTACAAATCCATATCAAATATAAACTCTCTCCTTCCCCTTTTTAGACATTATGTCAGTTTCAATGGTGCTTTTTCTGTGCTTCAATATCAAGGCTATCCTTTGGGCAAATTAAATTGGCTCATACTTAGGAAATCATGGCTTTATTCTCACCCTCTATACTTTAAGGTTTTATTGCACCAGGTGCCACTAGATGTTTAGAGGGAGGCCAGTAGCACAATGGATATAACACTCGGTCTTTTTCTTACTATTCTACCAGGATACTTCTGTAAATTAAGGGGGGGGGGGAGTTTTAAAACAAGTTCTATAAAACTTAAATGTTAACTTAGATACAAATGTTTTCAATTGTAAAACAAAGTTCTAAACATGTTTAAAAAAACTGTCATTGAATTCTTGTAATATCCAAATATTTAACTAGCAAACTAGAACAAATAGAATATGTCAGGCTTTATTCATGGAGAGAGAGACTGATTTCTTTATCAATGATAAATACTTTGTGCTGTTCATAGCCCCATAGGGATGACAAGGATACAAAAGAGGGGAGTGATTCTCAATCCCATTATCCCACTGGATCTTGATTTTATTATACTCTGTATTTTTTTTCTCATAAGCTTGGCAAACGTTAACAAAAAGGCTTTAACTAGTATATCTTGAATATAGTGATGTGTAAAATAACATAGGTCATTTTGACTCTAGTTGAGTCAGTAATTGTGATGATGCATATTTTTTGTGGCCCCAATCATAGGAGATAATGAACTTTATGAAATAAAAAGAGCACTGCACAAATAGCCATCAAATTATATATACATATATATATATATATATATATATATATATATATATATATATATATATATATATATATATATATATATATATATATATATATATAGTTAGATTGATGATGATGAGGATGGTAGATAGATAGATAGATAGATTTTTAAAGGAAATATTATAAAGCATATTATATATGTATACATATATATATCCCTATTTGCTTATTTAATAACCATCTAAGGATTTTTTCTTTTAAAAGTATATCTGAAGAGAGGCAGGGTCAAGATGTAAAGGTAGGAACTCACCCAATCTCTCCCCTAAACCACTCCAAATTCCTTTAAATAATGACCTAAACAAATTTTTGAGCATCAGAACACCCAAAAAGATGGAGTAGAATATTTTCCAGCCAAAAATAACTTAGAAGCTCAGCAGAAAAAGTGTGTGACACTAGGGTGGGAGTCTAGTGTGCAATCCTACTGCAGGCTAAGCTAAAGCAGCCCCAGCACCTGCAAACACCCAGCCCTGATGTTGGTATCAGCAAATCAGGACTTCTGACTCAACAATACTAATGACATCAAGACCTCTCAGTTCTGAGAAACCAAAAAGGATTTGGAAACTCAGCAGAAAAGGTCTTTGGAATCAGGGAGTCCCTCCAACATGTAATCCCAGTGCATCACCAGACCTAGCCTTACCCCAAATCTCAGGGTCAGTAAGGCTGGTCCTCTGAATCAGCAGCAGTCCTGGTGGTTCTCTTGATATGGAATAGACTTGGAAACGTATTGGAAAAGATCAGTGGCAATGCTGTGGGAATCATGGATGCACTTCCTAGGAAGATCTCTGAAAACAGCTGCACAAAAACCTGAAGCTTGGGATAATGCACCCTCTACCCTGGAAATATAGCCCTATTTTAACAAAGAGTTAAAAACTGAGTAATAGACTAGAAAAATGAATGGAAAAGAAAAAAAAAAGTTTCGGACCATAGAAAGTTATTATGGTGACAAGGAAGATCAAGACACACAAAGACACACAATCAGAAGATAGGGGAGTCAAAGCTCCCACATCCAAAACCTCGAGGAAAAAAAAATGAATTGGGTTCAAGCCATGAAAGAACTTAAAAGGGCTTTGAAAATCAAATAAGAAGATAAAGGAAAAATTAGGGAAAGAATTGAGTGGTGAAAAAGGAAGTACAAAAAGCTAATAAGTAGAAGAATGGCTTAAAAAGCAAAATTAAAATGGTCAATTGAGAGAGATACAAAAGTTCACAGAGGAAAATAATTCTTTAAAATTTTGAATTAAGCAAATGGAAGCTAATATGTTTTTTTAAAAAAACAATATGCAAATAAAGCAAAACCAAAAAATGAAAAGAAATTTTAAAATATGAGTTATCTCATTAGAAAAATAACTGACCTGTAAATTAAATCTAGGAGAAATACTTTTTTTTAAATTATTGATCTACCTGAAAGTCATGATCAAAAAAAAGAGTCTGGACATCATCTTTCATGAATTTATCAAGGGAAACTGTCCTGATATTCTAGCACCAAATGATAAAATAGACATTGAAAAAATTCCCAGAATACTTCCTGAAAGAGATTACAAAATGAAAACTTCAAATTCTGGAACTTCCAGGTGAAGGATAAAATATTTCAATTGTTCAGAAAGAAACAACTCAAATAATCAAGCCACAGTCAGGATAACACAAGATTTAGCAGCTTCTACATTGAAGGACCAGAGGACTTGAAATATGATATTCTGGAGAACAATGGAGCTAGGATTACAATCAGTAATCACTGCCCAGAAATACTGAGTATAATGCTTCAGAGGAAAAGATGGTCACTTAATGAAATAGAGGACTTTCAAGCATCCATGATGAAAATACAAGAGCTGAATGAAAAATTTAATTTTCAAAAACAGGATTCAGAAGAAGCATAAGGAGATACCTAGGAAAGTGATAATGGACTTAATTAGTTTTATCTGTTTACATTCCTACATGGGAAGACGATGTTTTCAATTTATTAAAAGTTCCTCATTATTATGGCAGTTTGAAGGCAATTTGGCACAGTTGTGAGTTAAATATGAAGGGATAATATCTTTTAAAATGATGAAAACAAGGTGGGAGAGAGGAATGTACTAGGAGAAAGGGAAAGGGAAGAGTGAAATGGTTTTAATTATGTTCCATTAAAACAGGAAGAAAAAGTTTTTACAATAGAGGGGAAGAGGCAGAGAAGGAGAATGAGTAAATTTTATTCTCATCAGAATTGACTCAAAAAAGACATAACACATATACTCAAAATAAAGGTATAGAAATCTATCTTACCCTACAGAAAGGTAGAAGGGGAATGGCATACAGGAAGGAGGGAGGATAATAAAAGAAAGGGCATATTGAGGGTCAAAGTGGTCAGTAAGCAAAACACTTTTGAGAATGGACATGGTGAATGGAGAGAGGGAATAGGATAAAAGGGGGGGGAATATTGTTAGCAATAGTAATTGTAAAAACAATTTTGAAGCAAGTTTCTCTGATAAGGCCTTATTTCTCAAACATGAACTGAGTCATATTTATAAAAAATAAAAGCCATGTTATCATGTTATTGATATATAATCAAAAGATATTATCTATACCTTAAGGGCTATAAATTTATGGATATCATTCAAAAATGAACTGGCAAAGAAGAAACAACCCAATTATAGAAATCTGCTGTGGGAATAGGGAAGACTGGGGTTCATCTTCAAGGAAGATACTGAATAAAAAAGAACTTCTTTTACCCCCAAATATAATAGTAAATAGTCCTCTGCCCATAAAAAATTTTCAGAACTCAAAAGAGAATTTAGCGATAAAATGAGAAACACTGAGGAAAAACTAAAAAATAAAAAAACCATCGAAGAAAGACAAGAAGATGGGGAGAAAGTTACAGAAAAAGAGATACAGAATCTTAGAAATTAAAATAACTCTTTGAAAATTAGAATTGGGCAAGGAGAACTCAGTAAAGTTATAAGAGACCAAGAAAGAAATAACAAAACAGAATATAAAGAATGAAAAAAAAATAGAACAAAATGTGAAACAATATATATGTGGAACAGATCAAGGAGAGAATATAAGAATAATTGAAAAGATCATTAAAAAGTGAAAAGGACCTACAAATGAAAAAATATGTATAGCAGCCATTTTGTGCTAGTCACCTAGTAGAAATTTGGGGGATGAATATCAATTAGGGAATGGCTGAACAAATTAGGGTGTCTTAATGTAAAAGTACTATTGTGCAGTATTAAATGGAGAACAGACAGATTTCAGAAAATCCTGGAAAGACTTGTTTGAATTGTTCAGACCTCATCTTTCTAAGTAATCTTAAAAATCTTCCTAAGATAATTCAAGTGATTTAGTTTTGTTGCATGATTTTGACAGATTGACCTAATTTCACAGTCATACAAAGACCTTCAGTTTGTTAGATGTTACATCTCCCTCATTCTTTCTTTCAGAGGCTCCAAAATGCTTGGCTAGCTCTGGCAATGCATGTATCAACCTCATTATGAATGTGTACATCCCTGTGAAGTATACAGCCAAGTGAAGTTAACTTATCTACAGCATTCAAAATTTCCCCATTTACAAAGGGGATAATATCAGCAAAAGGGGAAGGAGTGATAAAAAGAGGGAAACTACATCCCAGGAAGAGGCATAGAAAATATACCACATCTGAGAGAACTTAGAGAAGGGGAGAAACATTGTGTGAATCTTACTCTCATCAGAGTAGGCTCAAAGAGTAAATAATTGGCATATTTGTTTTTCAGAGAATTCTCTCTCACCTCATTAAAAGGGGGGAGAGGAAAAGGGAAAAGGAAAATAGGATAAGGAAAGGGTACAAGAAAGGGGAAGGGACTTAAAAGGAGGGGGGAGGGTAACTAAAAAGGGAGGGCTGTGCATCACAAGTGGGATCTATAAATTAAATATTGGGGAAGGGGTTCAGGGAGAATAAGGGGGAAGAAAAGCATAATCCAGGCATAATATGATGGCAGGAAATACAGAATTAGTAATTTTAACTGTAAATGTGAATAGGATGAACTCTCTCATTAAACACAGGCAGATAGCAGACTGGATCAAAAGTCAGAACCCTACAATATGTTGTTTACAGGAAACGCACTTAAAGCAAAAAGATATATAGAGAGTATAGGTAAAAGGTTGGAGCAGAATCTATTATGCTTCAGGTAAAGACAAAAAATCAAGGGTTGCCATCCTTATCTCAGATCAAGCAAAAGCAGAAATTGATCTAATTAAAAGAGATTAGGAAGGATACTATATCCTGCTAAAAGGTAGCATAGACAATGAAGCCATATCAATACTAAACATATATGGACCAAGTGGTATAGCATTTAACTTCCTAAAGGAAAAGTTAAGAGAGTTGCAAGAAGAAATAGACAGCAAAACTATAATAGTGGGAGATCTCAACCTTGCACTCTCAGAATTAGACAAATCAAACCACAAAACAAATAAGAAAGAAATTAAAAAGGTAAATAGAACATTAGAAAAACTAGGTATGATAGACCTTTGGAGAAAACTGAATGGTAATAGAAAGGAGTATACTTCTCAGCAGTTCATGGAACCTATACAAAAATTGACCATATATTGGGACGTAAAAATCTCAAAATTAAATGCTGGAAGGCAGAAATAGTAAATGCCTTCTTCTCAGATCACAATGCAATAAAAACTACATTCAATAAGAAGTTAGGGGTAAATAGACCAAAAAGTAATTGGAAACTGAATAATATCATCTTAAAGAATGACTGGGTGAAACAGCAAATTATATAAACAATTAATAATTTCACCCAAGATAATGACAGTGATGAGACATCATACCAAAATCTGTGAGATGCAGCTAAAGCAGTAATAAGGGCAAATTTTATATCTTTAGAGGCTTATTTGAAGAAAATAGAGAAAGAGAAGATTAATGAATTGGGCCTGCAAATTAAAAAGCAAGAAAAAGACCAAATTAAAAACCCCAAACCAAAAACTAAACTTGAAATACTAAAATTAAAAGAAGTCAATAATATTGAAAATAAAAAAAATAAAAAACTATTCAATTAATCCATAAAACCAAGAGTTGGTTTTATGAAAAAGCCAATAAAATAGATAAACCTTTGGTAAATCTGATCAGAAAAAGGAAAGAGGAAAATCAAATTGTTAGTCTTACAAATGAAAAGGGGGATCTTTCCACCAATGAAGAGGAAATTAGAGAAATAATGAGTTACTTTGCCCAACTTTATGCCAATAAATTTGATAACTTAAGTGAAATGGATGACTAAATCAAAAAATATAGGCTTCCTAGATTAACAGGCAAGGAGATAAATTGCTTAAATATTCAAATATTCCCATTGCAGAAAAAGAAATAGAACAAGCTATTAATCTAATCAACTCCCCAGGAAAAAATCCCCAGGTCCAGATGGATTTACATGTGAATTCTACCAAACATTTAAAGAACAATTAGCCCCAATGTTATATAAACTATTTGAAAAAATAGGGGATGAAGGAATCCTACCAAACTCTTTTTATGACACAGACATGGTACTGAGACCTAAGCCAGGTCAATTGAAAAATGAGAAAGAAAACTATAGACCAATTTCCTTAATGAATATTTTTGCTAAAATCTTAAATAAGATATTAGCAAAAAGACTTCAGAAAATCTTCCCCAGGATAATACACTATGATCAAATAGGATTTTTACCAGGAATGCAGGGTTGGTTTAATAGTAGGAAAACTATTAGTATAATTGACCATATTAATAAGCAAATTAACAAAAACCATATGATCATCTCAATAGATGCAGAAAAAGCATTTGATAAAATCCAACATCCATTCCTACTAAAAACACTTGAGAGTAGAGGAATAAATTGACTATTCCTTAGAATAATAAGGAGCATATATTTAAGACTGACAGTAAGCATAATATGCAATGGAGAGAAACAGGAACCTTTCCCAGTAAGATCAGGAGTGAAACAAGTTTGCCCACCATCACCATTACTATTGAATATTGTATTAGAAATGCTAGCCTTGGCAATAAGAGTCGAGAAAGAGATTAAAGGAATAAAAGTAGGTAATGGGGAAATCAACCTGTCACTCTTTGCAGATGATATGATGGTATACTTAGAAAACCCCAGAGATTCTAATAAACAGTTATTAGAAATAATTCACAACTTTAGCAAAGTTGCTGGATACAAAATAAATCCACATAAATCCTCAGCATTTTTATACATCACCAACAAAATGCAACAGCAAGAGATACAAAGAGAAATTCCATTCCAAACACATGTCGAGAGTATAAAATATTTGGGAATCCATCTACCAAAGAAAAGTCAGGAATTATATGAGCAAAATTACAAAACACTTGCCACAAAAATAAAGTCATATTTAAATAATTGGAAAGACATTCAGTGCTCTTGGATAGGCCAAGTGAATATAATAAAGATGACAATACTCCCCAAACTAATGTATTTATTTAGTGCCTTACCAATCAGACTCCCAAGAAACTATTTTAATGACCTAAAAAAAACAAACAACAAAACTCATATGGAAGAATACAAGGTCAAGAATTTCAAGGGAATTAATGAAAAAAAACAAAAAAGCCAGATGAAGGTGGTCTAGGTGTACCTGATCTAAAGCTATATTATATAGCAGCAGTTACCAAAACCATTTGGTATTGGATAAGAAATAGACCAGTCCATCAGTTGAACAGATTAGGTACAAAGGACAAAAAATGGTACAATGATAGCAATCTAGTGTTTGACAAATCCAAAGATACCAACATTTGGGATAAAAATTCATTATTTGAAAAAAACTATTGGGAAAACTGGAAATTAGTATGACAGAAATTAGATATGGGCCCACACTTAACACCATATACCAAGATAAGATCAAAATGGGTCCATGATTTAGGCATAAAGAATGAGATCATAAAGAGATTACAGGAACAGAGGATAGTCTACCTCTCAGACCTGTGGAGGAGGAAGGAATTTATGACCAAAGGAGAACTAGAGATCATTATTGATCACAAAATTGAAGATTTTGATTACATCAAACTAAAAAGTTTCTGTACAAACAATACTAATGCAAACAAGATTAGAAGGGAAGTAACAAATTGGGAAAATATTTTTACAGTTAAAGGTTCCTATAAAGGTCTCATTTCCAAAATATATACAGAACTGACCCTAATTTATAAGTAATCAAACCATTCTCCAATTAATAATGGTCAAAGGATATGAACAGACAATTCTCAGATGATGAAATTGAAACTATATCCACTCATATGAAAGAATGTTCCAAATCATTACTGATCAGAGAAATGGAAATTAAGAAAAGTCTCAGAGGACTTCCGGCCAAGATGGCGGCGTGGAGGCAGACAGCTGCTTGAGCTCCTCATTTTCTCTCAGAACTTACTTCATGACAAGCCTCTGACTTAATGCTTGACCCAGAAAGAAATCCACAAATAATCACCAAGAGAAGACATCCTTGAAAGTTGCCAGAAAAGGTCTGTGTTTGCTCGGGGGAGAGTCAATCAGACTGGGCGCAGACTCAAGACAGGCAGCCAGAGCAAGACAGGCAGCTCACACAGCTCAGACCGGAGGGGGAGGGGTGCGATCTCTGCCATTTCTGTGAAAGGGCTTTTGCCCCAGTGTGGATGCTCCATCTTGGCAGCAAGCCAGGAGCATTGGAGAGGGTGTAAACACCGGAGGTGAAGATTAAAACCCCAGAAAGCCAGAGTCTCTCAGAGCCCGGCCACCCCCAACCCCCACCTGGACTGACCTGGTGCATTCTCAGAGCCTCAGAGCGCAGACTCAGTACAGTCATTGCTGTTCTGTTAGTGGCTCTCTGCTGCCCTACCCCCAGTCTGTAGAGGAAGCCCATTAATACCATCCAGCCCCATCCCCCACAAAACAGACCAATTGTTTCTCTTGTCAGTTTGTTTTCTTTGATTCCTACTCTGACAAAATGAACAAAAAATTCAAAAGGGCTCTAACAATTGACAGCTTCTGTGTGGAGAGGGAGCAGACTTCAAATGCTGAGGAGACTAGGAACAGACTGTCCCCAGATGTATCCCCTGGGAGGGATATAAGCTGCTCCTCAATACAAAAGAACCTCATAGAGGAAATCAAAAAGGCTCTCACAAGAGAGCTGGAAGAGAAATGGGAAAAGGAAAGGGAAGCTTGGCAAGAGAGCCTGGAGAAGTCATCCCATGCATTCAAAGACAGAGTGGATATAGAAATCAAATCATTAAGAAACAAGATTAGTGAGCTGGAAAAGGTAAACAACTCCAAGGAAAACAGGATTAGTGAGCTGGAAAAGGTAAACAACTCCAAGGAAAACAGGATTAGTGAGCTGGAAAAGGTAAACAACTCCAAGGAAAACAGGATTAGTGAGCTGGAAAAAGAAATCAGCTCTCTAAAACATAAAATGGATAAAATGGAAAAAAATTCCATAGAAGATAAAAACTCAATTGGACAACTACAAAGAGATATAAAAAAAGTGAGTGAAGAAAATACATTATTGAAAATTAGATTGGAACAAGTAGAAATGAATGACGCAAGGAGAAACCAAGAGAAAGTCAAGCAAAACCAGAGAAATGAAACAATTGAAAAGAATGTCAAGTACCTTAGCAGAAAGACAACAGACCTGGAAAACAGATACAGGAGAGACAATTTGAGAATAATCGGACTCCCTGAAAAATGGGAGGAAAAAAAGAGCTTGGACACTATTTTGGAGGAAATTATCAAAGAGAACTGCCCAGACATTCTGGAAACAGAGGGTAAAATAGACATTGAAAAAATTCATCGATCACCTACTGAAAGGGACCCTAAAATCAAAACGCCAAGAAATATAGTGGCCAAGTTCAAGAACCATCAGACAAAGGAAAAGATATTGGAAGCTGCTAGAAAAAAGCAATTCAGATATGGAGGATCCACAATAAGGATAACCCAGGATCTAGCAGCATCCACATTAAAAGAATGTAGGGCCTGGAACATGATATTCCAAAAGGCTAAGGAACTTGGTATGCAGCCAAGAATAACTTACCCAGCAAGAATTGTTTTACAGGGAAGAAGATGGACATTTAACGAAATAAATGAATTCCATCTATTTTTGATGAAAAAACCAGACCTACATAAAAGGTTTGATCTTCAAATACAGAACTCAAGAGATTTCTAAAAAGGTAAAAAGAAATCTTGAGAACTATACTTCTGTCAAAAAAATATGTAAAGAACATAAGTACAATTTGTCTTAGAAGCTAGAGGTGGAAAGGAAATTATATCATAAAAAAGTGTAAAGTGGTGGTACTACATCTCATGAAGAGGCAAAGGTAAACTATTATATCTGAGAGAAAGAAAGGAGGGAGATGAACATAGCGTGTATCAATAGACATATTCGATTTATGGTGAAACTTCTTCCACTTCATTGAAAAGTGAAAGGGAAGGAGTAAGCTAAGGGGAAGGGAATACAGAAATTTCGAGAAAAAGGGGTGAAATAAGGGGAGGATCTTTAAGGTGGGGGAGGGATCCTAAAAAGGGAGGGCTGTGAAAAGCAAGTGGTGTTCACCAGTTTAATACTGGGTAGGAGGGTAAAAGGGAAGGAAAGGGGAAAAGCATAAGCAGGGGTTAATAGGATGGCAAGCAATATGGAATTAGTCCTTCTAACCATAAATGTGAATGGGACAAACTGCCTCATAAAGAGGAAGCAGTTAGCAGACTGGCTTAAAATTCAGAATCCTACTATATGTTTTTTACAGGAAACACACCTGAAACAGGGTGAGACATTCAAACTAAAAGTAAAAGGGTAGCGCAGAATCTATTATGCTTCAGGCAAAACCAAAAAGCAGGAGTAGCCATCCTCATCTCAGATCAAGCAAAAACAAAAATTGATCTAATTAAAAGAGATAAGGAAGGGCATTATATCCTGCTAAAGGGCAGAATCAATAATGAAGCAGTATCAATATTAAACATATATGCACCAAGTGGTGCAGCATCTAAATTCTTAAAAGAGAAATTAAGAGAGCTGCAAGAGGAAATAGATAGCAAAACTATAATAGCGGGAGATCTCAACCTTGCACTCTCAGAATGAGATAAATCAAACCACAAAATAAATAAGAAAGAAGTCAAAGAGGTAAATAGAATCCTAGAAAAGTTTGATATGATAGATCTTTGGCGAAAGCTAAATGGAGACAGAAAGGAATATACTTTCTTCTCAGCAGTTCATGGAACCTATACAAAAATTGATCATATACTAGGGCATAAAAACCTCAAAATCAAATGCAGTAAGGCAGAAATAGTAAATGCATCTATTTCAGACCATAATGCAATCAAAATAACATTTAATAAAAAGCCAGGGGAAAATAGACCAAAAAGTAATTGGAAAATAAATAATCTTATACTAAAAAATGATTGGGTAAAACAGCAAATCATAGACATAATTAATAACTTCACCAAGAAAATGACAATAATGAGACATCATACCAAAATGTGTGGGATACAGCCAAAGCAGTAATAAGGGGAAGTTTTATATCTCTACAGGCCTACTTGCATAAAATAGAGAAAGAGAGGGCCAACGAATTGGGCTTACAACTAAAATTGCTAGAAAAGGAACAAATTAAAAACCCCCAGACAAACACAAAACTTGAAATTCAAAAAATAAAAGGTGAGATTAATAAAATTGAAAGTAAAAAAAAACTATTGAATTAATTAATAAAACTAAGAGTTGGTTTTATGAAAAAACCAACAAAATAGACAAACCCTTAGTAAACCTGATTAAAAAAAGGAAAGAGAAAAAGCAAATTGATAGTCTTGAAAATGAAAATGGTGAACTCATCACTAATGAAGAGGAAATTAGAACAATAGTTAGGAGCTACTTTGCTCAACTTTATGCCGATAAATTCGATAACTTAAATGAAATGGAAGAATACCTTCAAAAATATAGCTTGCCCATATTAACAGAGGAAGAAGTAAGTAGTCTAAATAGTCCCATCTCAGAAAAAGAAATAGACCAAGCTATTAACCAACTTCCTAAGAAAAAGTCCCCAGGACCAGATGGATTTACAGGTGAATTCTACCAAACATTTACAGAACAACTAACTCCAATGCTATGTAAACTATTTGAAAAAATAGGGATTGAAGGAGTGCTACCAAATTCCTTCTTTGACACAGACATGGTACTGATACCTAAACCAGGTAGACCGAAAACTGAGAAAGAAAACTATAGACCAATTTCCTTAATGAATATTGATGCTAAAATCTTAAATAAGTTATTAGCAAATAGACTTCAGAAAATCATCCCCAGGATAATACACTATGACCAAGTGGGATTTATACCAGGAATGCAGGGCTGGTTTAATATTAGGAAAACTATTAGTATAATTGACCATATTAATAATCAAATTAATAAAAACCATATGATCATCTCAATAGATGCAGAAAAAGCATTTGATAAAATCCAACATCCATTCCTACTAAAAACGCTTGAGAGTATAGGAATAAATGGACTATTCCTTAAAATAATAAGGAGCATATATTTAAAACCTTCAGTAAACATCATATGTAATGGTGATAAACTAGAACCTTTCCCTGTAAGATCAGGAGTGAAACAAGGTTGCACACTATCACCATTACTATTCAATATAGTACTAGAAACTCTAGCCTTGGCAATAAGAGCCGAGAAAGAGATTCAAGGAATTAGAGTAGGAAATGAAGAAATCAAATTATCACTTTTCGCAGATGACATGATGGTATATTTAGAGAACCCTAAAGACTCTGCTAAAAACCTATTAGAAATAATTCAGAATTTTAGCAAAGTCGCAGGATACAAAATAAATCCACATAAATCCTCAGCATTTTTATACGTTACCAACACAATCCAACAGCAAGAGATACAAAGAGAAATTCCATTCAAAATAACAGTTGATAGTATAAAATATTTGGGAATATATCTACCAAAAGAGAGTCAGGAATTATATGAGCAAAATTACAAAACACTTGCCACAAAAATAAAGTCAGATTTAAATAAGTGGAAAGACATTCAGTGTTCTTGGATAGGCCGAGCGAATATAATAAAGATGACAATACTCCCCAAACTAATCTATTTATTTAGTGCTATACCAATCAGATTCCCAAGAAACTATTTTAATGACCTAGAAAAAATAACTACAAAATTCATATGGAAGAATAAAAGGTTGAGAATTGCAAGGAAACTAATGAAAAAAAAGTCATTGGAAGGTGGTCTAAGTGTACCTGATTTAAAGCTATATTATAAAGCAACAGTCACCAAAACCATTTGGTATTGGCTAAGAAATAGACTAGTTGATCAGTGGCATAGGTTAGGTTCACAGGGCAAGATAGTGAATAAAAAAAGCAATCTAATCTTTGACAAACCCAAAGATCCCAAATTTTGGGATAAGAATTCATTATTTGACAAAAACTGCTGGGAAAACTGGAAATTAGAATGGCAGAAATTAGGCATGGACCCACATTTAAGACCACATACTAAGATCAGATCAAAATGGGTCCAAGATTTAGGCATAAAGAACGAAATCATAAATAAATTGGAGGAACATGGGATGGTTTACCTCTCAGACTTGTGGAGGAGGAAGGAGTTTGTGTCCAAGGGAGAACTAGAGACCATTATTGATCACAAAATAGAACGTTTTGATTACACCAAATTAAAAAGTTTCTGCACAAACAAAACTAATGCAAACAAGATTAGAAGGGAAGTAACAAATTGGGAAAACATTTTTACAGTTAAAGGTTCTGATAAAGGCCTCATCTCCAAAATATACAGAGAATTGACTTTAATTTATAAGAAATCAAGCCATTCTCCAATTGATAAATGGTCAAAGGATATGAACAGACAATTTTCAGATGATGAAATTAAAACTATTTCCACTCATATGAAAGAGCGTTCCAAATCACTATTGATCAGAGAAATGCAAATTAAGACAACTCTGAGGTATTATTACACACCTGTCAGATTGGCTAAGATGACAGGAACAAATAATGATGAATGTTGGAGGGGCTGTGGGAAAACTGGGACACTGATGCATTGTTGGTGGAGTTGTGAAAGAATCCAACCATTCTGGAGAGCAATCTGGAATTATGCCCAAAAAGTTATCAAAATGTGCATACCCTTTGACCCAGCCGTACTACTACTGGGCTTATACCCCAAGGAACTATTAAAGAAGGGAAAGGGACCTGTATGTGCCAAAATGTTTGTGGCAGCCCTTTTCATAGTGGCTAGAAGCTGGAAGATGAATGGATGTCCATCAATTGGAGAATGGTTGGGTAAACTATGGTATATGAATGTTATGGAATATTATTGTTCTATAAGAAATGACCAACAGGAGAAATACAGAGAGGCTTGGAGAGACTTACATCAACTGATGCTGAGTGAAACGAGCAGAACCAGAAGATCATTATACACTTCAACAATGATACTGTATGAGGATGTATGCTGATGGAAGTGGATTTCTTCAACATAGAGAAGAGCTAATCCAATTCCAATTGATTAATGATGGGACAGAATCAGCTACATCCAGAAAAGGAACACTGGGAAATGAGTGTAAACTGTTATTTTTACCTTCTGAATCCAATTCTTCCTGTGCAACAAAAAATTCGGTTCTACACACATATATTGTATCTAGAATATACTGTAATATATTTAACATGTATAAGACTGCTTGCCATCTGGGGGAGGGGGTTGGGGGAGGAAGGGAAAAAACCTGAATAGAAGTAAGTGCAAGGGATAATGTTGTAAAAAATTACCCATGCATATGTACTGTCAAAAAAATGTTATAATTTTAAAATAAAATTAAAATTTAAAAAAAATAAATAAATAAATATATTAAAAAATTTAAAAAAAAAATAAAAAAAAAAAGAAAAGTCTGAGATACCACTACACACCTGTCAGATTGGCTAAGATGACAGGAACAAATAATGATGAATGTTGGAGGGAATGTGGGAAAACTGGGACACTAATACATTATTGGTGGAGTTGTGAAAGAATCCAGCCATTCTGGAGAGCAATTGAACTATGCCCAAAAAGTTTTCAAACTGTGCATGCCCTTTGATCCAGCAGTGTTACTATTGGGCTTATACCCCAAAGAAATAGTAAAGAGGGGGAAGGGTCCTGTATGTGCCAAAATATTTGTGGCATCTTTTTTCGTAGTGGCTAGAAATTGGAAGATGAATGGATGTCCATCAATTGGAGAATGGTTGGGTAAATTATGGTATATGAAGGTTATGGAATATTATTGCCCTGTAAGAAATGACCAGCAGGATGAATTCAGAAAGGTTTGGAGAGACTTACATGAACTGATGCTGAGTGAAATGAGCAGAACCAGAAGATCACTATACACTTCAACAACACTACTGTATGAAAATACATTCTGATGGAACTGGATATCTTCAACATAAAGATGATCCAACTCACTTCCAGTTGATCAATGATGGACAGAAACAACTATGCCCAGAGAAGGAACACTGGGAATTGAATATAAACTATTAGCACTACTGTCTATCTACCCAGGTTACTTATATCTTCGGAATCCAATACTTAATGTGCAACAAAAAAATTGTATTTACACACATATATTGTGTCTAGGTTATACTGTAACACATGTAAAATGTATGGGATTGCCTATCATCTAGGGGAGGGAGTAGTAGGAGGGAGAGTAAAATTTGGAAAAATGAATACAAGGGATAATGTTATAAAAAATGACTCATGTATATGTACTGTCAAAAAAATTTTATAGTCAGAAAATTAACAGAAAAAAAAATTTCCTCATTTACTATCACCAATAGTTCCACATATAGATGATGCAGTGCTGGATTATGGAGAAGCTGTTTTCTTGGCATTGATTGTCAGACCACAATTAATGGAAGCAGTAGAGAATCAGTTCATTCCCTAATGTCATAAAATCCAAAGGGTGTGGGGGGATATTTTTATCATGTCTTGTTAAAAAAAAATCCCTGGACTAAGTCAAGAGACCTGAGATCTCATTTATGTTATGTATAGATATAGCTACAACCTCACCCAAAAAATTACTCAAATCCTCTAGGCATTAGTTTGTTTGTTTGTTTTTCATCTGTAAAATGAGAAGAACATTTTAATTGCAAACTTCACACTATTAATATCATTCTAAAGTGAGGGAAATGATCCTCAGAGAGTTTCTCATGATCACAAAGCTAGTAAATGTCAAAAATGTCAAAATTCTAATTTAGGTCTCTCCTTAGACTACTATGTGTTACCCCTGCAAAAAGTGGCTACTTTTCTTTCATTCACATTTTATACTTGTCCTTAGCATTTTAGACTACAATGATAAAGTGGAGACATGCATTTTTCAAATAGGGACTACAACTAGTACAAAGGCGTGGATTTCACATTCAGCTCTACTTGCATGCCCTATGACCTTATCAGACAAACCATGTAATCTTTCTGGATCTCAGTTTCCTAATATATAAAATGAAAGTAATATTTGAATGTAATTTTCATTGCATTGTGGTCTGAAAAGGATGCATTTACTATTTCTACCTTACTGCATTTGATTTTGAGGTTTTTATGTCCTAGTATATGAACAATTTTTGTATAGGTTCCATGAACTGCTGAGAATAAAGTGTACTCCTTTCTGTCTCCATTTTGCTTCTGCCAAAGATCTATCATATCAAACTTTTCTAGTATTCTATTTACATCTTTGACTTCTTTCTTATGTATTTTGTGGTTTGATTTATCTCATTCTGAGAGTGCAAGGTTGAGATCTCCCACTATTATAGTTTTGCTGTTTATTTCTCCTTAAAGCTCTCTTAATTTCTCTTTTAAGAATTTAGATGCAGCACCACTTGGTGCATATCTGTTTAATATTGATACTGCTTCATTATCTATGCTACCCTTTACCAGGATATAATACCCTTCCTTATCTCTTTTCATTAGATCAATTTTTGTTTTTGCTTGATCTGAGATGAGGATTGCTACCCCTCCTTTTTTGTCTTCACCTGAAGCATAGTGGATTCTGCTCCACCCTTTTACTTTTATTTTGCATGTGTCATC
The DNA here is from genome assembly GCF_048593235.1 of Sminthopsis crassicaudata. NCBI lineage: Eukaryota > Metazoa > Chordata > Mammalia > Dasyuromorphia > Dasyuridae > Sminthopsis > Sminthopsis crassicaudata. The sequence goes on from NC_133619.1 coordinate 543,294,833, forward strand.
CTGTTTCAGTTGTGTTTTCTATAAACAACATATAGTAGGATTCTGGCTTTTAATCTAGTATGCTAACTGCTTCCTCTTTAAAGGAGTTCACCCCATCCACATTTATGGTTAGAATGACTAATTCTATATTGCTTGCCATCCTGTTAACCCTTGCTTGATATGGTCCAGTCTAGCTCCTCTGAAGGGCTCAGAATAAGTCCTTAAATGGAAAGGTCTGGGCTAGCTCCTCAGAAGGGCTCAGAATAAGTCCTTGTCAGGATAAACAAAAGTCCTTGCCCTAAGTTGTGGATGCCAATTTGTAATGTGCTGTTGTCTCCAGAAGCTGCTGATTGCTCTCTGGTCTAGAGGAGAGACTTCTCCCTCCAGAAAGCCGCCTCAACTCTGACCTACAGCAGAGATACTTCTTTCCTCCAGAGAGAGAGCCGCCTCAGGTCTGACTCAGACCAGAGACTCTCTTTCTCTCTAGTGCCTCCCTCCTTTACCCTCCCAGAGAATGGGTGTGGGTTAATGCAAGTGCTTCTGGGAAAAATTACTTTAACCAATCAACTGGCTCCTCCTAAGCATGCAAGCTCCTCCCCAGGAGTTAAACTCCCAGTAAAGGCCGGAACTAGAGAATTGTTAAATACCGACTTAGCACCTAATATCTCATTATCTCATTAGCACTTTATAAGAACCTAACACTTGCTTATGCTTTTCTCCTTTCCTTCCCTCTTACCCCCCTACTCAGTATTAAACTTGTGAACAACACTTGCTTTTTACAGTCCTTGCTTTTTAGTATCCCTCCCCTACCTTAAAGTTCCTCTTCCTATTTTACCCCTTTTCCTCACAATTTCTGTATTCCCTTCCCCTTAGCTTATTCCTTCCCTCCCACTTTTCAATGAAGTGGAATAAGTTTCACCATAAATAGAATATGTCTATTGATACACACTATGTTCATCCCCCTCTTTTCTTTCTCTCAGATATAATAGGTTACCTTTGCCTCTTCATGAGATGTAGTACCACCACTTTACCCTTTTTTATGATATAATTTCCTTTCTACCTCTAGTTTCTAGGACAAATTATACATATGTTCTTTACATATTTTTACGACAGAAGTATAGTTCTCAAGATTTCTTTTTACCTTTTTAGAAATCTTTTGAGTTCTGTATTTGAAGATCAAACATTTTGTGTAGATTGGGTTTTTTCATCAAGAATAGATGGAATTCATTTATTTTGTTAAATGTCCATCTTTTTCCCTGGAAAACAATGCTCATTTTTGCTGGGTAAGTCATTCTTGGCTGCATATCAAGTTCCTTAGCCTTTCAGAATGTCATATTCCAGGCTCTTCATTCTTTTAATGTTGACACTGCTAGATCCTAGTTTATCCTTATTGTGGTTCCTCCATATATGAATTGCTTTTTTCTTGCAGCTTCCAATATTTTTTCCTTCATCTTCTGGTTCTTGAACTTGGCCACTATATTTCTTGGCTTTTTGATTTTAGAGTTCCTTTCAGTAGGTGATCAATGAATTTTTTCAATATCTATTTTACCCTCTGTTTCCAAAACATCTGGGCAGTTCTCTTTGATAATTTCCTGGAAAATAGTGTCCAGGCTCTTTTTTTCCTTACATTTTTCAGGGAATCTGATTATTCTCAAATTGTCTCTCCTAGATCTGTTTTCCAGGTCTGTTGTCTTTCCAATAAGGTACTTGAGATTCTTTTCAATTGTTTCATTTTTCTGGATTTGCTTGACTACTTCTTGGTTTCTCCTTGAGTCATTGATTTCTACTTGTTCCAGTCTAATTTTCAATGATGTATTTTCTTCACTCACTATTTTTATATCTTTTTTGTCATTGTCCAATTGAGTTTTTAAGTGAGTTTTTTTTTCTTCCATAGAATTTTTTTTCCATTTCATCCATTTTATTTTTCAGAGAGCTGTTTTCTTTTTCCAGCTCACTAATCCTATTTTCCTTAGAGTTGTTTACCTTTTCTCATTCACTAATTTTGTTATTCAATGATATGTTTCCTTTATTTACTCTGTCTTTAAATGCGTGGGATGATTTCTCCAGACTCTCTTGCCAAGCTTCCCTTTCCTTTTCCCATTTCTCTTCTAGCTTTCTTGTGAGAGCCTTTTTGATTTCTTCTATGAGAGTCTTATGTATTAAGGAGCAGATCATATCCCCTTTAGAGGATTCCTCTGGAGACAATCTGCTTTTAATCTCCTCAGTGTTTGAAGTCTGTTCCCTCTCCATACAGAAGTTATCAATGGTTAGAGGCCTTTTAATTTTTTTTGTTCATTTTGTCAGAGCGGGAATCAAAGAATACAAATTGACAAGAGAAACAATTGGTCTGTTTTGGGGCAGGATGGGGTTGGATGGTGTTACCAGGCTTCCTCTACAGACTACAGGAGACAGCAGCAAGGCCCTCACATGACAGGATGGCTGTGCTGAGTCTGCATTCTGAGGTTCTAAGAATGCACTAAGTCACTCTGGGTGGGGGTGGGGGTGGCCACCTCCCAAGAGAAGCTAGCTTTCTGGGGTTTTATTCTTCACCTCTGGTGTTTACACCCTCTCTGCTACTCCTGGCTTGCTGCCAAGATGGAACATCCACACTGGGGTAATAGTCTTTTTGCAGAAACGGAAGAGATTGCACTCCTCACCCCTCAGATGTTAGCTGTGTGAGTTGCCTGCCTTGCTCTCACTACCTGCCCTCAGTCTGCGCCCAGTCTGTTAGTCCCCTCCTCAGAGCAAACACAGACCTCCTCTGGCTAATTTCAAGGATGTCTTCTGTTGGTAATTATTTGTGGGTTTCTTTTCTGGTCAAGCATTAATTCCGAGGCTTGTCATGAAGTAATTCCGAGAGAAAACTTGGAGCTCAAGAAGCTGTCTGCCTCCACGCCACCCTCTTTTCTAGAACTCCCATTATTACATTTTAAATGAAGGTATTGGACTTATTAACACATGAATCATATTTATGTAACATTTTATAATTTATAAAATGCTTTTATTTTGACAGATCAGTGAGTGAGGTAATAATAAATGATATTATCCAGACTTTTAAGTTAGTAAAGTGCTTTATATAGATTACTTCATCAGATTACAGTACAGTAAGGTAATACAATTGAATATATGACCACTCTCACTAGCACCAGGACAAGTACAAGATGGCTATTCAAGGTACTCTATTTGCTACATTCATAGAGAACTTAGTTCAGAATAAGAGAATTTAAAGAAAATAATATAGTAAGAAAAACAGGAAAAATAATCCCCAAATGTGCTGCATACTCTTTCCAAAAAAAAACACAAGATGTCAGTGGAATTAACAAATAAATGAATGAATGAATAAAAATAATGTATTAAACTGTGTACCAAGCACTGCTAGTGGAACAAATGCAACATGGCAACAATCTCTGTGCTTCTAAAGTTTGGAGAGTAATAGAGAAAAAATACAGAGTGGTGACCAGGAAAGAGATTTATAGTTTAAGAAATAACAAACATAACACATATGAAAAGATATATAGGTTGCATGAGCAGTTTAAAAAAAAAAAAATATATATATATATATATATATATAAAACATTTGTATAGGCACGTATGGAAGCCCAACTGATACCTCCAACACTGGAAACCCACTGATATATTCTATCAATGTCACATTGTTGCTTAAACTTGGATTTTGGTCTATGTACTGAATAATCTTTTGGTAGACTTCTAGTCTTACCTGTTTCTACATCTTTAGTCTTGAGTGGATTCTGTTCTGATATACTTTCAAAAATTTCCATGTTGTGGCACAACTAAAACCCTTGAATTTCTCCATCTCTGAGAAGACTAGATATCATTATATTATATAGTTTAAAGATTATACATAGAAATTGTTACCAGTCAGTCAATAAATCAACACGAATTTATTAAGCTCCTATTATGTGGCAAGAATTGTGGTAAGTGTTTGTGAAACAAAGAAAGGCAAGAGACTAACTACTCTCAAGAAGCTTGCAGACTAATGGGTGGGATAACATCTCAGAAATTATCCCTCTAATGAAAAAAGATACTTATGAGATAAATTGGACAGAATTAACATAGGGAAAGATCAGGAAAGATTTCTTGTGAAAGGTGGGATTTTAGCTGAAAGTCACAGGAAGCAGAGGAGCAACTGTATTCCAGGTACAGGGTCAGGAAGTGAAAATGTTCATTCATGAAATAGTTTCTTTTTTGACACGCAACAAGGAGATTTTAGTGTCCTGAATCACAAAGTTCTTGGAGGAGCTGGAGAAATGATGTAAGAACATTAGAATGAGGAGTAAAGAATGAGAGCTTTTTTATGAGCCCACATAACTTGGGGAATGATTATATTTTGGAAGTAATGGAGAAGTGTGGGATGTTCAGAGCTAGCACCTCTGGTACAAATAATTCCAAGCCACCTTTGATGTTCTGTTCTTTATTCAACTATCTTCTGTAGCTTCAAGAAGCTTGATAGCATGTTCAGCAGTCCCACTTCAATAAAACCATCTTGGCATATGGTTAAAGCTGTTGAGGATAACTGACGGACCTCAAATCATTAGTAATTCAAGGGAATGTCTACACTAACTGTGCACATACTTCTCCTGGTGGAATGGGTGAATGAGAACAATTTGTTCCAAAGTCCATAAAGATAGCTAAAATAAAGACACCAAAATCACCTACTTCATCTTGGGCTATTGCCAATCATCTTGATTTTTGTCTTGTAACTGGACTTTAATGATTCTGGAAGACAGTAAGTCTGATGACTTTGTGCAACTCTTCCTCATTTAAATCCAATTCACTATCAAGTCAAAAAATCACCACATGATATTGTTGGTCCTATGAAATAAAAAAAAATAATAATAATAACAACAGGGAAGGAAGGAAGTATAGGAAGTAGGGACATTTGGGGGGGGCAATGATACTGTATTGAGTTTTGTACATTTTGAAATAATATATCTATTTGATTTTGTTTCTTTTTGTCATTATCTATTGCTTCTGCTTCTGCTGTTGCTGTTCCTGCTGCTGCTGCTGTGCCTGCTGATGTTCAGATTTCTGTCAGGAAAGGCAGAAAAGTGAAAAATGCTCTAATCTTAAATATAAAGCTTATTAATCCCCTCAGAGCCATGATTATTTGCCTATCATTTTTTTTCTCATCAAATTCTCAAATTCAGATTTCATGGCAGGTCTGATTATTATTGTCTTCTATTTAATACACTCTGATAACTCCCTATTATCTTTAAGATGAAATATAAAATCCTTTGTTTGGCTTTTGATAGCATTCACAACTTGACCTCTTCCTACTTTTGCAGGATTTTTTTTTCACTTCCTTTCCCCCATATAGGTTCTACGATAACTTTGACATTAGACTACTGCTGTTCCTCACACACAACATTCCATTTGCCAATTCTGTGCAATTTTCCCTGGCTGCAATACCATGAATAAGGAATACTCTCTATGCTCTTTTTCATCTCCTATCTTCATTGGCTTCCTACAAGGAACAGTTCATATAATACTTTCTACAAAATGTCTGTCTTTGTACTCATCTCTGTTAGTGTTGTCCCTCTGAGGTAACCTTCAATTCATCCTGAATACATTGTATATGCACATAATTGTTCTCATATTATCTCCTTCCATTAGAATATGAACTCCTTGAGAATAGGGACTAATTTCCTACTAAGCATAATGCCTTATACAAAGTTAAGTGCTTAATAAATGCTTATTGATATAACTGTTGATTTCACAAGATACAGAAAGAATAAAGAAGGCCACAGAAAATTGTATAATCCACAAAATAAGAAAATAAAATTTAGACTAGACAGAAAGGAAAGGGGGAAATCTAGAGCCCAGTACAAATGAAAAGCTTTGAGCAAGGGATGCTCATGAAATGCTTTAATAACAGTGTTGCTCTAGGATTTCAAAATGTTTTCAACAAATTAATACAGTTCTAACTCCTTTCAATCAACAAGTATGTATTTCACACCTTTCTAGGTACCAGGCATACAAAGAAAAATTGAAAAGATTTCCTGCTCCTCCATGAGCTTACTTTAGAAACTGGATAATGCAGGATATTGAATTCAGAGACTTTATTAAATAGACATTATCTGGAAAAACACATTTGGCGGGATTTATATTTCTCTTCATATGTTGGCCTTCCAGTACAACTTCTGATTCCTTTAGGGCGTGGATTTGAATCAGCTCCCAAGAGCTTTGGCTTCTTTGATGAACTCCATTAGTGATTAATCTAAATTCACTGTAAGAGCCATTAATTGTTTAAAGTTCTAGGGCCAGAAACTTAAATAAAACTTGTTGGGAGAAAATGAATTGAGCAACCAAAGTTTTTTACTCATGATCTTTTTGTTTGTTTGCTTGTTTTTGTTGTTGTTGTTGTTGTTGTTGTTAAGATACAAAATTTGAGAGAAAGATCCTTTTGGGATCAGGTTACCCTTCAACTTGTGTGTTGTTTTTCCTTCAGGTCATTAAGATTCTGTGCCAAACACAAGAGTAAATCACCTATATTCATTTTTGACATCTTAAAATTTTTGTTACAGTCTATTAGTGGGAATTCACTAGCAGAATTGCCAGGCTCCATAGTCACTGAAGCAGAAACAGATTACCAGAATCAGAAAGTTAGCTCAAGACTTTACTGGTTACCATCAAAACAACCCAGGACAAGGATTTATAGATTGCACTCCACTAGAGAGTCCATAGAAGCAGTAGAGAGTAAGTGGATATGGGAATCGTTTTTGTTTTTTTTTAATAATGTAAACATTTTTGAATTCCAAATTTTCTCCCTCCATCCCTCACATTCTTCCTTTTTTTTTTTCCTAAACAGTAAGCAATTTGATATAGGTTACATATGTTTAATCACATAAGACCTATGCAAATTCTTTTTTAAAAGAGAGACAAAGCTTATAATTTCTCCCAATCCTTTTCTTTCCTATGATTCAAGAATTTTTTTCCCTAGAAGCATGTAATTAAAGACTCAGATTTTGAAAAGATGTCAGAGACCACATAGCCTAAACAGAATTCTGTCCATGACATTCTGAAAAGTGGTCATTATTCATCTAATCTTTGCCTGAAAGCTAGCAATGAGATCATAGTAGGAAAAAATAAAAGAAGAATAGAACATATACCTCATAGTTGAGAGTAGATGTATATTTAACCTGAGATCAAGGCAATTACAAAAAATATATTAAACAATAAAATAAGAAAGGAAAAGATAAAACTTTGAATTCTTGGAACTGAAAAGCTTTTCCACAGACAAAACTAATAAACTTAGGATAAAAAGGAAAATACTCAAATGGTAAAAAATATTTACATAAAATTGTTTTCTCACAGGCAATTCCAGATACCAAAATAAATAAATATATAAATAAAATCACATGCAATAAAAAAAGACAGTAATTAATTAAAAGCTATAAATTTTAGTGTCCGCCTTTTGCCCCCATTGACTCCAATATATATGGAAAGTCAGCCTATCCTAAAAACAGAATATACTTTCTATTCTGATCTCATAGAGTGAATAATCAACTGTAACAATAGTGAAATAATCATGAGGAGGAGAGCTGGAGAGAAGGATGAAGAGCAGAAATGGAGACCTCTAGAAACAGCATTCTTTAAGTTTTCAGTTAAGATTGAAAAAAAATACCCTCAAACTGCTCTCAAAAAACAAATATTGTCCTAATATCTAAACTTAGGGAAAGATAACAATATGTTGATATCATTCATTAATTTAATTTGTTTTAATTTTAACAAGATTTTGATAGAAAATAATGAAGAAATATATATATATATATATATATAGAGAGAGAGAGAGAGAGAGTGTTATTTACTATTATCAAATTGAATTTATATCAGATTTTCAAAGATAATTCAATATTAGGAAATTAATTTAGACAATAATATTTAAAAAGAAGAGTATTTCAAACCACATCATATGCTAATGCCAATGGGTTCAGAAAAAAGTCTTTGAAAAAGTAAAACATTTTTTCTAAAAACACATTAAAATGGCAGAAAATAATTGTTTTAGTATGAGACAATGAATCTTTCTAAAATTAAAAGCTATCCACTGGAAATTTTCATAATAAATATATAAATAAAATAAGAATGTCCCATTTGCTTCTTTTATTTAATATTGTTCAGGAAAAGTAATGGCAATCAGCAAAGAAAAAGAAACTAAAGATTCAACATAGGCAAAAGAGATAAAAAATATCCTTATTTGCTCATGACATGATTAAGCCAAATGATAGCTTCATCAAAGTAATAGAATTCAAAATGTGTATACAAAAATCAACATGAATTCTATGAGGCAATAACAAAATTTAGGAGGAAATCAGGAAAAGGGAAACCCAATTAAACATAACTACAAAATTAACAAAATATCAGATAATCTATTAATGAACACTCAAGGCCTGTAATGACAAAAATATAATATGTCCCTTAAAGAAGTAAAGAATAATTTAAATAGCTATCTAGACATTCAGCAGACTGGATCATTCCAAAATAATAGCAAAGATTTTATTATTACTAAATCAAGATATAAATTTATTGCTATTCCAATTAAACTGCAAAGAGAAAGAGTGTAGAATTATGCAAAATAATTATAAAAGCTACTTGAGGAAACTAAAGATCTATATTCTCAATAAATATTTTTTAAAATTGATCTAAAGGAGAAATATTACTACATAACAATACATTTAATAGTAATCAATAAAAGTATTAGATGCTGATTTTTAAAAAATAGAAAAACAGATTAGTAGAAGCTATATAAAAGAATCAGATAATTTATTTGAATACCCAATATTTTCTAAAGCCAAATTAGTTGGAGAACATTCTTTTTAAAGAATTGCTAGGATAACCAGAAAGAAGATTGACAGATATAAAATTTATACTGATATTACTCTGCTGATACTTATCTTATACTCTAAATGTTATAAACATCTGTGTGATCTGATTATTAACTCTTTTAACACAAAAATTTTAAAAACTGAGGTACTACTCAAAGGTATAGCTACGGGAAGACTCTTAACTGAATAAAGGCTAGAAGTGAACATAAAAGATTTTATAGACATTTTAAATATAATGAAATTTAAAACATTTTGCACAGAAAAATTCTAGGATAAGAAGGGAAGCAAATAAGGGGAAAAAATCTATGTACTAATTATCTCTGATATACTCCTTTTATCCAAAATGTATAGATAAATAACAAACATATAACACTAGTAGAAAAATTTTGTAAACAAAGTAGATGTTCTTTGAATAGATAATAGCTATATAAATTATGTCATGTAAATGTAATGAAATATTACTGAGATGTAAAAATGATGGGATAGGAAGAATTATTAGAAGAATATTTTCATGGATTTACATAAAGGGAAGAAAATAGAAACAGAAAATAAATTGATTCCATGAGAACAGTGAACTGCAGCTTGTCCTCACCAAAAAAAGCTGAAAAATTTGCTTGTTCTTCCTGCTTTGAAGAGAATCATGGGTCTGAAATATGGCATGTGGAACATCAGTGGTGTGGAATAATGCATTTCTTGTCAGAATTGATTGGTGTATTGATTAGTTTTGCTGAAATGTTTATAAATTCTTTGTTGCAATCTATTAGATTAGGAGAGGAATGTACATTCAAAATTGAAGATGGCAAAAACAAAAAAACTCAATAAAATATAAAAATCAAATAATTTTAAAATGTGACAAAGAAACTAAAAACAAAATGTGATCACAGATTTCATTAAATAAAGTAAAGCGTTCAAAATGAGGAAGGTGATAGATTTGCCATACTGTACCCTGATCAAACTCAGTGGAATACTATGTTCAGTTCTGACTATCACATTTTAGAAAGGATATGATACACTGAGGAAATAAGAGAAAGGTAATCAAGATAGCAAAGTGTTTGGAATTCATGTCAGCTGAGGACTGGTTCAAGTACTTGTGGGTGCTTAGAAAAAAAGACAATTGAAGGAAACTCTTTAATTGTCTTCAGTAATTTGAAAAGCTATCATGTAGAAAAAAATATTTTTTTTTTCCCCATTTGGTGCAAGAGAATGGACTTGAGAGTGATAAATGGAGGCCTCAAGGAAGCAGATTAAATCTGATTTAAAGGAAAAACTTTTAACAATTAGAGCTCTTCAAAAGTGAAATAGGCTTTCTCTGGAGGAAATTATTTCACTTCACTTCAAATCTCAAGAAAAGCCTGTATGACTGTCATGTATGTTGAAATAAAGATTCTTCTGGGAATACTGGCTAGAATGCATGTTTCCTGAGGTCTTGTGTAGCATTCTATGATTCTGTGTGACATCGCTGTAATGAGAGGAATAAAAAGGAACCAAACTGACAAATTCATTGAGCCTTTTATGCAAATGACTGTTTCAACTAGTGAAATGTACCACTGTATACAGGGAACTCAAATGAGACCCTTAAACTCTGCGGTCTAGGCCTCTTTCTAAGCATCTCATTACTAACCCAGAGATCTCAGCTAATGGAGTTTAAAGTGACAGAGTCTTTTATAGTGTAATAAAATCTTTTAAGATGTACTTCAGGGGCTTCTAATTCTCTCAGCAACATAGTAAATATAATGAACATAAAAATTATCCTTGCAGCTGTTGTACATGTCAGGAACAATAACACAATCTCAGCATGGCAGAAGACCAAAATAGCATCTGGTATTTTGATTCACCCAATTTAATCACATGCAGTTTGAACATTTACCATTTTACACATTTGTTTATTGATTTACAATATTTTATAAGATTACAGGGGAAACCTATCTGGGAACACAACCTTACAAGGCCCATCCTTCTCATTTCACACATTGCCTCCAGTACTATAACAGTACTAATTTGGAACCTTTCAAAGTTCAAGGAGAAATAATAATCTACAACTCAGCATGAGTCAAAGGAATCCAACAAAGAGTTCTCTGACTGCAAGGGAATTAAGAATTCTCATGGACTCTGAAACAAGAAGGAGAGAGGAAAATCTTTTGAAAAGTGAGAATGTTTATCTATTTTCTTAGAAGTTAAAAAACATAGAAAATGATAAATCATAAGAATATTATTTCCCTACTACTTGACTACTTTATCTCTAAGAGAAATCTTTTTTTTTCAACAGAATTTAATGAGATTCCTAACATGATCTATTCTACACCAATTAAATTTTATTTTCTTTCAAAGTTATCAGAATTTGAATCAGTGAAAATTTCTATAAAAAGCAGAAGAGTTTTTCCTCAATGGAAACAAAATCACACTGGTTTCAGGTGCCATTGGCCAGATTAAATCCCAAACCATGGTGAAAAGGAAAAGTATCTTCTGCAGAATATGACCTTTATTCTGCAGAAAAATAAATCTTAAGGCATAGAAATTTGTTGATACTGATAGAGTGGGAGGATGGGTAACTGAAATTATTTCTATATTACACATTTTGAGTAGGATACTATTAAGGGATGTTTCTTTTAGACACAAAAAATATAGAGCTGGATGAATATAAAATAATCCCAGTCACTCTGAGGGGTTTCAAAATTAATTTCTTACATTGAAAACCAATAATATTTAATAAAACATTAAATTAATATTGAGTAATTAAACACTGATTATTATTTAGTAGACAAATTTCTCATTCTAGATATCCACTGTAAAAGTCATAGCTCATGAAGATGGCTCAGTTCATTCAGGAGTATTTTACGATCTATTCCTCCATCTTGAATTAGAGCCACTTGTCTAGAAAGATCTGGCAGTGAGATGATTCAGTGCATAGTATATTAAATTTAGGATCATGAAAACCTAGGTCCAAAACCTTTTTCAGACATTTACTTAGTTATATGACACTGGACAAGTCATTTAACTGATCAACTTAAGTTTCCTTATCTGCAAAATGTAGACAATAATAAAGCCTATTTTCAGATGGTTACTGTGATGATCAAATGAAATATCATGTAAAATTATTTACAAAGCATGATATAAATGGCATTATTTTACTATTATTATAAAGTTCCTCTGCCATGTGCCATCTTGGTATTAACCATTTAATTATGAGAAACCTATAACAATATTTTGAGAAGGAAAGAAGAAATTTTAGCAGTAAAGCCAATCTGATAGCAGCCACATGAAGTAAGTATATCAACAGGGGTTGACAACAATGACATTTGGAATCCCAGAATTCCAGTCAGAGAAAATTATTGTTATGTGATGAAATTAGAGTAGAACATGGGAGCAATGATAAAAAAAAAAAGTCTATCTAAGTACAGAGCCATCATATGAAGGGAAAATGCAGACTTGGCCTTCACAAGAGACTATACAAGTATTAAATCATGTGGAATTTAATGGCTCCTAAGAAAGTTTGGCTAGAAAGTAAAAGGAGGAAAAAGGATAAAGATTTCAGTGAACTACAAAGTTTTCTCATTGTTTAGGAGCTTTGGCCAGAGTAGCTCTTTAAGTAAAATATATACATGTATATATATATATATATTTGGAGGAAGTTAGAAACACTGTAGTATGAATAAGGCTAGGGGTAATTAAGAAGAGATTATTTCTTCCTTAGAAAGCCCAGAATTCAATTTCCATCTTGAAATGAATAGTACTCTTTAGTCTAGATGAAACTAGTATAAATGAATGTAGAAGTAGTAGTTTATGGAATAGTGAAGACACACAGGTAAAGGAATCAAATGATGATGTTTTATGTCCTAATAAACTTTTAATTCTTCCCTCTTATAGGAGAGCCTGACAGGAAGCTACCTGTCAAGAACCTTCCAAGAACAAAGGTCTTGGAAGATAAGCATTGGCCCATAAGAAGATATATTTCTTGGCATTTCAGAAAATCCAAAGTTCTTTACTTGTGTGGGAAGATTCCACTGATAATAGCATTATTAATTCAGGTGACAATTTTTAAAAATAACTTTTTATATTTTCAAAACACATGAATAGAGAGTTTTAAACATTCACTCTTGCAAAACATTGTTTTCCAAATATTTTTCTCATTCCCTTCCCTAACATCCTCTCTCAGATGGAAAGTAATACATGTTAAACATGTGTAATTCTTCTATACATATAGTTATCATGATGTACAAGAAAAATCAGATCAAAAAGGGAAAAAATGAGAAAGAAAACAAAATGCATGTAAACAACAAAACAAATTGGAAAATACTATGTTTTAATCCACATTCAGTGCCCACAGTCTACTCTCTAGGTTAAGATATTTTTCTTCATCACAAGACAATTGGAATTGGCCTGAATCACCTTGCTGTTGAAAAGAGCCATATCCATCAGAATTCATCATTGCATAATCTTGCTCTTCATGTACACAATGAGAATTTCCTTGGTTCTATTCACTTCACTTAGCATTAGTTCATGTAAGTCTCTCCAGGCCTTTCTAAGGTCATCCTTTGATTATTTCTTATAAAACAATAATATTCCATAATATTCAGAAACCATAAGTTATTTCTCCAGCTGATAGGCATCCACTCAGTTTCCAGTTCCTTGCCATTACAAAAAGGACTGTTAAAACCATTTTTTATACATGTGGGTCCATTTCCTTTTTATGATCTCTTTGGAATACAGGCCAAATAGAGACACTGTTGGATCCAGAGGATGCACGGTTTGAGAGCCCTTTGGGCATAGTTCCAAATTGCTCTCCACAATGATTTGATAAGTTCACTTTTCCTGTCATATTAGTCAATCACAGAGGTGTGTAGTAGTACCTCAAATTGATCTTAATTTGCATTTATCTGATCAGTATTTAGAATATTTTTTATATAATTAGAAATTGTTTTCATTTCTTCATCTGAAAATTGTTCATATACTTTAACCAATTATGAATTGGAGAATGGCTATTGTTCTTATAAATTTGAGTCGGTTCTCTAAATATATTTAATGAGGCCTTTTTCAGAACAGTTGAATGAATTTTTTTCCCATTTTGTGTTTTCCTTCTCATCTCCTTTGCATTGATTTTATTTGTATAAATACTTTTTAACTTAATATAATAAAAATTATCCATTTTGCATTGTATAATGTACTCTAATTCTTCTTTGGCAATAAATTCCTTCCTTTTCCACAGATCAGAGAGGTAGACTATCCTTTGTTTTCTAATTTACTTATAGTGTCACTCTTTGTCTCTAAAGCATGAATACATTTTGATCTTAACTATACATAGGCTAGTATTTGCTATATTGATTTCTAATTTTCCCATCAACTTTTGCAAATAGTGACTTATTTATCCCAGAAGTTAGGGTCTTTGGATTTACTGTAGTAGTGGATTATTATGTCTTCTGATCCTAACCTATTCCACTGACTGAGCAATGTATTTATTAGCCAGTACCAAATGGTTTTGATGAACACTATTTTATAATATAGTTTTAGATATGGTACAACTAGACCACCTATATTTGCATTTTAAAAATTAATTCCTTTGAAATTCTTGACCTTTTTTTCTTCCAGATAAACTTTTTTCTCATTTTTTTCTAGATGTATAAAATAATTTCTTGGGAGTTTGATTGGTATGTCACTCAATAAGTAGATTAATTTAGATAGAATTATCATTTTTATTATATTAGCTTAGCCTACACATGAGTTTTTAATATTATACCAGTTGATAGATCTGACTTTATTCGTGTGGAAAGTGTTTTATAGTTGTATTCCTATAGTTCCTGACTGTTTTTTGCAAGTAGACTCCCAAATATTTTATATTATCTACAGTTATTTCAAATGGAATTTCTTGTTATATCTCTAACTGATGCACATTGTTGGTAATATATAGAAATGCTGATGATATATGTGAATTTATTTTGTATCCTGCAACTTTGCTAAAGTTGTGAATTGTTTCTCATAGTTTTTTTTAGTTGATTCTTTAAGTATACCATCATATTATCTGCAAATGGTGAAAATGTGGTTTCCCCCTTACATATTCTTAATTCCTGTAATTTCTTTCTCTTATTACTAAAACTAATATTTCTTTTTATTAAAGCTTTTACTTTCAAAACATATGCATGGATAATTTTTCAACATTGACCACTGCAAAATCCTGTGTTACAAATTTTCCTCCTCTTCCTCCCAACCCAGATGGCAAGTAATCCAATATGTGTTAAACATGGTAAAAATATATGTTGAATCAAATATATGCATACATATTTATACAATTATCTTGCTACGCAAGAAAAATGAAAACAAAAAGGGAAAAAATGAAAAAGAAAATAAAATGCAAGCAAACAATAACAAAAAGAGTGAAAATGCTATGTTGTGGTCCTCACTCAGTTTCCACAATCCCGTCTCTGGTTGTAAATGGCACTCTTAATCACAAGATCATTGGAACTGGCCTCAATCATGTAATTGTTGGAAAAAAAATGACATCCATAAAATTGATCATCATATCTTCTAGTTGTTGTCATGTACAATGATCACCTGGTTATGCTCATTTCACTTACCAGCAGTTCGTGTAAGTCTTTCCAAACCTCTCTGAAATCATCCTCCTGATCATTTCTTATAGAAAAATAATATTTCATAATATTCATATACCATAACTTATTTGACCATTCTCCAAATGATGGGCATCCACTCAGTTTCCAATTTCATGCCACTACAAAAAAGGCTGCCATGAACATTTTTGCATATGTAGGTACATTTTCCTCTTTTAAAATCTTTTTGGAATATAAGCCCTGTAGAAACACTGCTGAATCAAAGGGTATGCACAATTTGATTGTCCTTTGTTGTTCCAAATTGCTTTCTGGAATGGTTGGATCAGTTTACAATTTCCACAACAATATATTAGTGACCCAGTTTTCCCCACACAACATTTATTATTACCTTTTTTTGTCATCTTAGCCAATTTGAGAGGTGTATAGTGATACCTTAGAATTGTCTTAATTTGCATTTTTCTGATCAATAGTGATATAGAGTACATTTTCATATGACTAGAAATAGTTTCAATTTCTTCTAGTGAAAATTGTCTATTCATATTTCTCTATATATTTTGGAAATGAAGCCTTTATTAGAACCCTTGAATGTAAAAAAATTTTCAGTTTATTGCTTCCCTTTTAATTTTGTCTGCATTACTTTTGATTGTATAGAAACATTTTAATTTAATATAATTAAATCTATTTTGTGATCAATAATGAACTCCAGGACCTCTTTGGCCACAAATTTCTTCCTTCTCTTTAGATCTAGGGGTAAACTATCATTTGTTCTTCTAATTAGCTGATAGTATCACTCTTTATGTCTAAGTCATGAGCCCATTTCTACCTATCTTGGTATATTGTGTTAGGTGTGCCTAGTTTCTGCCATGCTAATTTCCAATTTTCCCAGCAGTTTTATCCAATAGTGAGTACTTATTCCAAAAGCTGTTTGTCAAACACTAGATTACTATAGCTATTGACTATTTTGTCTTGTGAATCAAACCTTTTCCACTGATTGACTACTCTATTTATTAGAAAGTACCAAATAGTTTCTTTATGACCACTGTGTTATAATATAGATTGAGATCTGACACAGCTAGGCCACATTCATTTGCATTTTTTTCATAAATTCCCTTAAAATTTTTGACCTTTTGTTCTTCCAGATGAACTTTGTTCTTAATTTTTCCAGACCTGTAAAATAATTTCTTGGGACTGTGATTGGTATAGCACTGAGTAAGTAAATAAACTTAGGCAATATTGAAATTTGTATTACATTCACCAGGCCTACCCATGAACACTTGATATTTTACCAATTGATTAGATCTGACTTTATTTATGTGGAAAACATTTTGTAGTTGTGTTCATATAGTTCCTAAGTTTCCCTTAACAGATAGACTCCCAAATATTTTATATTATCTACAGTTATTTTAAATTGAATTTTTCTTTGTATCTTTTGCTGCTGGATTTGTTAATAATATAGTAAAATGCTAATGATTTATGTAGATTTATTTGATATACTAAAACTTTGGTAAAGTTGTGAATTGTTTCTAGTAGTTATTTAGTTAATTTAGTAGGACTCCTTTCCCTATTTTTTCAAATAGTTTCCATAATAATGGAATTATTTTTTCTTTAAATGTTTGGTAGAATTCACATGTAAATCCCTGGACCTAGAGCTTTTTTTCTTAAGGAGCTGATTAATAGCTTTCTCACTTTTTTTCTATAATGGTACTATTTAAGTAATTTATTTCCTTTCTGTTTATCTGGTTAAGTTATATTCTTATAGGTATTTCTCCATTTCACTTAGATTATCAAATTTATTAAAATAAAGTTGGGCAAAAATAACCCCTAATTATTGGTCTACTTTCCTTTTTGGTGGAAAATTCTCCATTTTCATTTTTTAAACTAACAATTTGATTTTCTTCTTTCCTTATTCTAATCAAATGAACTAAAGGTTTATCTATTTTGTATTTTTTTCATAAAACCAACTTAGTATAATTTATTAATTCAATAGTTTTCTTGCTTTCAATTCTGTTAATCTCCCTTTTTATTTTCAGCATTTCAAATTTGGTAGATAACTGGGGTTTTTAATTTGTTCTTTTTCTACTTTTTTTAGTTGCAATTTCAATTCTATTTTCCTCTGGCATTTTATTGCATTTATTTTTTATTGCATCATGATCTGAAAAAAGATGCATTTACTATATCTACCTTTCTGAATTTGATTTTGAGATTTTTAAGTCCTAATACATAGTCAATTTTGTGTAGATTCCATACTGTGAAGAAAAAAGTACATTTCTCTATTTCTCCATTCAACCTGTCTCCAAAGGGCTATAATTCCCAACTTTTCTAGGATTCTATTTTCCTCCTTAACTTCCTTCTTATTTATTTTGTGGTTTGATTCATCTAATACTGAGAGAACAAGATTGAGATCCCCCACTAGTATAATTTTGATGTCTAATTCTTCTTGTAGCTCTCTTAATTTCTCTAAAAATTTGGATGCTATACCATGTGGTGTATATTTATTTGCTTTTGATATTAGTATTGATTTTACTTTATTATCTATGCTATCTCTAAGTAGGATGTAGTTTTTTCCTTATCTATTTTAATTATACCTAATTTTTTGTTTGTTTGTTTCTGCTTGATCTGAGATCAGGATTGCTATCCCTGCTTTTTGTTTTTACTTTAGCTGAAGCATAATAGATTCTGCTCCAGACTCAGACTTTTACTCTGAATGTGTCATTTTGCTTCAAATGTGTTTCTTGTAAACAACAAATTGTAGGATTCTGGCTTTTAATCTAGTCTGCTAACTGCTTCTGTTTTATCGAAGAGTTCATCCCATTCACATTCGCATATAACAATTTTCTCTATGTATTTCCTCTTGTTTACCCCCAGTCATATTTTCCTTCCTTTTCCCCTTTCCCTCCTCCCCAATATTTTGTTACTGATCATCCCTCCCTTAAGCAGTCCTTCTCTTGTGCAGGTCCTCCCCCTTTCTTATGCTTTTCCCCTCCTACTTCTGTTCTCCCTTCTATTAGCCTCCCTATGTCCTTTTCCCTTTCCATCCCTACTTCCCTATAGGGTAACACAAGCAACTCAGTGAAGCTAAAAGTGCCTGATTTTCTCTCTTTGAGCCAAATCTGATGAGAATAAGATTCACACAATGCTCATCCCCCTCCTTTCTGTCTCCCAATTGTAATAAATTATTTTTTCCTCTTCATGAGATGTAATTTACCCATTTTAACTCCATTTTCCTCATCTTCAAGGAGAATCACCTTTCCTCTTCTGGTTTCTTTTTTATATCATCACAATGAAATCAAATTATATCTGCACCCTTTAAGTATAGCTATAATGGAGATACAGATCTCAAGAGTTAAAGATACTATCTTCCATATAGGAATATGAGCTTTTTAACATTAAAAAGAAAGTTACTTTTTCTTTGCTTTTTACCTATTTATGCTTGTCTTGTCTTCTGAATTTGAAGATCAAATTTGCTATTCAGTAATGGTCTTTTCATCAGAAATTAATGAAATTAACCTGTTTCATTGAATATCTATCTTTTCCCCCTGAAAGATGATGTTCAATTTTGCTGGATAATCGATTTTTGGAAGATGAGATTTTATGCCCTTCAATCCATTAAAGTGGAAGATACTAGATCCTGGATAATCTTTATTATGGTTCCTTGCTATTTGAATGATTTCCTTCTGGCTCTTTCCAATATTTGCTCTTTCCTTTGACAATCCTGAAATTTAGATACAATATTCCTTGGAGCTTTCATTTTGGGGTTTCTTTCTGGAGGTGACTGGTGAATTCTTTTCATGGCTATTTTATCTTCTGGTTCTAGGACATCAGGGCAGCTTTCCTTGATGATTTCCTTAAAGATGATACCTATGTTCTTTTTTCATCATGATTTTCAGAAAGTCCAGCAATTCTTAGATTGTCTCTCCTAGATCTATTTTCCAATCAGTTGTTTTTCCAATGAGGTATTTTACATTTTCTTCTATTTTGGGGGGGGGTGTTTTGTTTGACTTATTCTTGAAGTCTCATTGAATCATTCACTTCAATTTGTTCAATTAAAATTTTTATTGAATTATTTTCTGCAGGTAGCTTTTTATCTCCTTTTGTATTTGGCTAATTGAACATTTAAATGAGGTGTTTTAGTCACTGCATTTTTTCCATTTCACAGGTTTTGTTTTTCAACCAAATGATTTCTTTTTAATATCTATTTTGTAAGGAGTTATATGATTTTTTTCATTTAATCAAATCTATTTTAAAGTTTTCTTCAGATAATTTCTATTTTTCTTTTCCAAATCCTCTTTCAAACATCTCCTTTCCTTTACCAATTTTTCTTCTAACTCATTAAAAATCATTTTTTAATTCATAGATCAACTTGTGTCACCCTTTGTGTCCTTCATCAGGTCCTTTAGGACTCTAAGGGTTTGAGGTATATTCTTCTCTTTCTCCATAAAAACTGTCTATGGTCGGAGTTATTTTTGCTTTTTTGCTCAATTAAAAAAAAAAGATTAATGTCTGCTTTTAAGGCAAAGGGGTAATAGTTGCTTTGGTTTACCTTGGGGCCAGTGCTGCTGACTGAATTCTAGTGCTGGGTAGGAATGGACAGTTCTCATGTTTTTCACTGGTTCAGTGTGTCTCATAGCAAATATTCTGAACCACTGGCTTGTTACCAGGACAGAGCCTCACAGTAGATTCCCAGTGAGTGGATGCTGCAATATCCTGTCTCTCTACAAACCCTCCCTCACAGTCCCAATCCTTACCACTCAGGCCTTTGTGCTGCCTCTGGGCTCAGCAGCTTTTTCACCTGCCCAATTGAAACAGACCTTTTCTTAAGTTCTTGCAAAGTATCATCTTCTGGAAATTTGTTGTACTCCATATATTTTTGGATTGTGTCACTCAAAACCAGTTCAGAAGAGGCATCTAGGTGGCACAGTGGATAGAGCACCAGCTCTGAATTCAGGAGGACCCAAGTGCAAATCTGGTCTCAGACACTTAACACTTCCTAGCTGTGTGACCCTGGGCAAGTCACTTAACCCCAGCCTCAAAAAAAAAAAAAAAACAGTTCAGAAGATTAATGTGATGTTGATCTGAGGAAAACTAGGAGGAGCTCAGATAAAGATGTGTCTACTTTCCGTCATCTTGACTCTGCCCCTGAAGATAATATTTCTAATACAATACTGAATAGTAATGATGATTGTAGGCATCCCTGGTTTTATCCCTGGTTTTAATGGGAATGGTTGTAGTTTTTCCCCATTACATATGATGCTTGCCAATTGCTTTAAATAGATGCTACTGATCATGTTAAAGAAAACTCAATTAATTCTTATACTCTCTAATGTTTTAATAGAAATGACTCTTGGATTGTGGCAAATGCTTTTTTTGTATCTACTAAGATAATTATATGATTTCTATGAGCTTGGTTATTGATATAGTCAGTTATGCTAATAGTTTTACTAATATTGAACCAGTTCGGCATTTCCCATATAAATCCTACTTTTTCATGGTGTATTATCCTGGCCATAAGTTGCTGTTTTCTTTTGCTCATTTAAAAAAATATTTTTGCATCAACATTCATTAGGGAAATTGGCCTATAATTTTATTTCTCTATTTTGACCCTACCTGGTTTAGGTATAAGCACTATATCTGTGTCATAAAAATAATTTATTTTTCCAAATACTTTGCATACTATTGGAACTACTGTTATTAAAATATTTTATAGACTTCATATGTAAATCCATCTGGCCCTGGAGATGTTTTCTTAGAGAGTTGATAATAATTTGTGCAATTTCTTTTTCTAAAATGGAACTGTCCAAATGATTTATTTCCTACTCTGTTAATCTAGGCAATCTATATTAGTAATTTGATTCTACTTCAATTTCATTTAAACTATCATATTTATTGGTTTATAATTGGGCAAAGTAGCTCCTAATTATTGCTCTAATTTCATCTTTATTGGTGAAATGTTCAAATTTTCATTTTTGATACTAATAATATGATTTTCTTCTTTCCTATTTCTAATCAATTTAACTAAAGGCTTATATACTTTGCCTCTTTTTTTTCATAAAACCACATCTTTTGCTGAGTGAAATGAGCAGGATCAGATGATCATTATATACTTCAACAACAATACTATATGATAACCAATTCTGATGGATATGGCCCTCTTCAACAAAAAGGTGGACTAAATCAGTTCCAATAGAGCAGTAATGAACTGAAACAGCTACACTCAGTGAAAGAACTTTGGGAAATGACTATGAACCACTACATAGAATTCCCAATCCCTCTATTTTTGTCTGTCTGCATTTTTTATTTCTTTCACAGGCTAATTGTACACTATTTCAAAGTCTGATTCTTTTTGTACAGCAAAATAGCTGTTTGGACATGTACACATATATTTTATTTAACTTATACTTTAATATATTTAACATGTATTAGTCAATCTGCCATCTGGGGGAAGGGGTGAGGGGAAGGAGGGGAAAAGTTGGAATAAAAGGTTTTGCAATTGTCAATGCTGAAACATTACCTATGCATATATCTTGTAAATAAAAAACTATACTAAAAAAAACAAAAAATAAATAAAACTACATCTTAATTTTGTTTATTAGTTCAATAGTTTTCTTACATTCATTACTATTAATCTTCTCTTTTATTTTCAGAATTTTAAATATGCTATTTAATTGGAGGGGTTTAATTTTTTTTTCAACTTTTTAAATTGCATGCCCAATTCATTGATTTTCTCTTTCTTGATTTTATGCGCGTAAGCATCTAGAGATAGAACATTTCCTATAAGAACTGCTTGTGTTGCATCCCAAAATTTTTGCTATACTCTCTCATTGTCATTCTATTTAGTGAAATTATCAATTATGTCTATGATTTGTTGTTTCACCTGTTCATTCCTCAGGATCAGATTATTTCATTTCCAATTAATTTTTGGTTTATTTTTTCTGACACTTTACTAAATGTAATTTTTGCATCATGATCTGAAAAAAAGATGCATTTACTATTTCTTCCTTTATGCATTTTATTTTGAGGGTTTTATGCATGAATACATGATCAATTTTTGTGTAGGCTGCATGTACCACCAAGAAAAAAGTATGTTGCTTTCTATCTCCATTAAATTTTCTTCAAAGGTTTAGTATACTTAACTTTTCTAAAATCCTTAATTTCTTTCTTATTCATTTTGTGGTTTGTTTTATCTAGTTCTGACACAACAAGTTTGAGATTCTCCAATAAAATATTTTTGCTATCTAATTGTTCTTCCAACTCTCTTAATTTTTCCTCTAGGAATTTGGATGCTATACTACATGGTGCATATATGTTTAATTATCACATAATTCTCTACATTACCCTTTATCAAAATTCAGTTTCTTTCCTTATTTCTTTCAATTACATCTATTGTTGCTTTTGCTTGATCTGAGATCAGGATCACTACCTCTGCTTTTTTATTTTATTTTTTTTACTTCAGCTGATAAATAAAATATACTGTTCCATCATTTTGCCTTTAGTCCGTATGTCTCACTCTAGTTTAAATGTGTTTCTTTTAAATAGCCTGTTGTAGGATTCTGGCTTTTAATACAGTCTGCCATCCACTTCCATTTTATGGGAGAATTCATCCCATTCACATTCATGGTTAAAATTATTAAGTGTATTTCCAGCTATCTTATTTTCCCCAAGTTATATTTTTCTCTTTCCTTTCTTCTTTTTCCTCCTCCCCACTGTTTTGCTTCTGAACACCACCCCCATCACATAACCTTCCTCAGTTACAGTCCCTTCCCCTTTTCTTACTCCTTTCCCCTTCTACTTCTGTTCTCCCTTCTATTAGTTTCCCTGTTTCCTTTCCCCTTTCCTATCCTATTTCTCTATAGGGTGAGACAAGTTTCCCTATGAGACTAAATATGTTTGATATTTTCTCTTTGAAACAATTCTAATGAGATTAAGGTTCCAACAATTCTTATCCCCCTCCCTTCATTCCTTCATATGTAATAGGTCTTTTTTGCTGCTTTGTGAAGTGTAATTTACTATGTTTTACCATTCCTTTCCTCTTCTTCCAGTACAACCCATTTTCTACCTCTAGTTTCTTTTTAATATCATCTCATAAAGTGAAATTACACCTACACCCTCTAAGCATGTCCCTGGAGATACAGCTCCAAAGAGGTAAATATTATCTTCCCATATGTGGATGTAAACTTTTTTATCTTTTAAAAGAAACATAGTTTTTCTTTCTTTTTATGCTTCTCTTGAGTTCTGTATTTTAAGATCAAAATTTCAGTTCGGCTCTAGTCTTTTCCTCAAAAATAAATAAAATTAACATATTTTATTGAATGTACATCTTTTTCCCTGAAAATTATTGCTTAATTTTGCTGAACAATTGATTCTTGGATGCAGTTCAATCTCCTTTATTCTCTGGGTTATTATATTTCAGGCCCTTTAGTCCTTTCAAGTGAAAGCTTCTAGGTGCTGAAAAATCCTGATCATGATTCCTTGATATTTGAAATGTTTCCTCCTGGCTGCTTGCAATATTTTCTCCTTGATATGATAATTCTTCTTTGGAGTTTTCATTTTGGGATCTCTTTCAGGAGGTGATCAGTCAATTCTTTCAATGGCTATTTTATCATCAGGGCACTTTTCTTTGATGATTGCTTGAAAGACATTGTCCAGGATCTTTTTTTCATCATGGTTTTCAGGTTTTTCAATAATTTTTAGATTGTCTCTCTTTGATCTGTAATGTCCAGGCTAGCTTTCTGGAGCTCCTTCTAATAGACCTTGGTCTCAGCAGGATAGACACCACAAGAATGGTCAGGAATAGAGTCTAGATTCTTTATTCTGGCCCAGTCTTGATCTTAGTGGAGGAGTGCAGGAAGCAGGAGAGCCACCAGGAGGATGGTCAAAAATGGACTGTCTCATTTCTAGTCCTTTTCAGCCCTTAAATACCCTATTACAATTACATCATTACAGCATACTGATTATGTGTGAACTAAAGAACCTTTACATCACTATGTTAAGAACTAAGTATATATACACTAAAGAACCAACATCTCATCAGTTTCATTGAGTTAACACCTCCTTGTAAGTATCCTTCCTTCAAGTATACTTCTCCAAAGTTCAGGCCCTCTACAGGAAAGGAGCACTGGATAGCAGATGACTGAGTTTAGAACTTAAATATATGTGACTTCTGAAATGATAAAAGATAAGATTTCTTGTTTGTACCCAGAACTGAATCTTACATTGATCTATTTTTTGGGACAGTTGTTTTTCCAGTGACATTTTTTACATTTTCTTCTATTTTTAAACTTTTTTTTTGCTTTATTTGACTGATTCTTGAAATCTCATTGAGTCATTCACTTCCACCAGTTCAATTTTAATTTTAGTGAGCTAATCTATTGATGGTGAAGTTGTGAAATTATCCAACCAGTCTGGAGAGCAATTTGGAAGTATGCCCAAAAGGCTATCAAACTACATACTCTTTAAATCAAAAGTGTCATTACTAGATCTGTATTCTAAGAAAATCATAAAAGAGAGGAAAGTACCCACATGTGCAAAATGTTTGTAGCAGCTCTTTTTGTGACATCAAAGAATTGGGAAATAATTAGATGCTCATTAATTAAGTAATGGCTGAACAAGTTGTGGTATATGAAGATAATGAAATGTTATTGTTCTATAAAAATGTTGAAAAAGCTGAGCTGATTTTAGAATGACCTGGAAATATTTATATGAACCAATGCTGAACAAAACAAGCAGAACCAGATATACATTGAACACAACAACAGCAAGAACATGCAATGATCACCTATGAAATACTTGGATCTTCATAGTGGTTCAGTGAACCAAATTATTTTCAATAGACTTTGGACAGAAAATGCCATCTACATCCATAATAAGTAATATGGAAACTGAATGTTAATCAACACATGTTATATTCACTTTTTTCTGTTTTTTTTGTTTTGTTTTGTTTTTATCACTCCCATGGTTATTTTTCCCTTTTCCTCTGATTTTTCTCTCCCAAGGTGATTCATAAAGTAATGTGTATTAAAACTATTTTTAAAAGATTCTTTTTTTATTCTTTCAAGAAAACCTTGTGAGATGTAGATCAACTCATATCAGCCTTTGAGGCTTCATCTGGAGCTGTTTTGCCTTTGGTCTTCTTAGGATTTGAGGTTTGTTCTTCCTAGTCTATCTACAGTCAGAATTCTTTTTCTTTGTTTAAAAGGTTAAGGTCTTCTCTTAGGGCAAAGGGGAGATTGTCCCAAGCTTCCTCTACAGTCAACAGTAGCTTCACATTGCCTTTAGGTCAGTGCTGCTGACTTCCTTCCCATGCCATGTGGGTGTAGCCAAGTCTCACATTATGCTGCAGAACAAGAGCTTATTATTTGCCTTTTGTAGTTATATTGGATGTCTCACAGCTAGTCTACTGATCCACTGGTTTATGAATCAGGAAAGAGTAGCCAATGCTGCCATATTTTGGCTAAGAGCCTCCTGGTATATTCCTGTGGTGCCTGGATACCACTCTACCCTGGGCCCCTGGACTGTGCCTTCACTTGACCATGTTCCCCTCTTATTCCAACCCCTATTGATACAAACCTTTCCTAAAATTCTTCCAAAATATCTTCTCTTGGAAATTTGTTACAAATTATTTGTGGATTCTTTCAGTCCAAAACAAGTTCGGAGGTTTGATCTGGTGTTGATCCAAGAAGATCTCAGAGAAAGACCAGTCTACTCTCTGCCATCTTGGCTCCAGCCCCCTGAATGATCATTCTTCAAGGTCTGCCAGATACTGGTATTCTTAAGTTTCATTCAAGTGGAAGCAAATGGGATAGAGAAATTTGTAAGATCCTTCCTAATGCATAATAAGCCTTTTGTGTTTTAGGAAGAAGCTGCTAAAAGAAATTGATAATCATAGGTTTGGTTGTTTCATTTCCCCTACAAACCTTCTAATGATTAAGAGCTATGATTTGTTTTATCTTTGCAACCATAATATCATAGCCATGTCTTCTGCGTAATAGGTGGTTAATATACTTGTTAAACTAGACTAAATTAAAAATCATGTGAGTATATAGTTTCTGTAATGAAAGACCCTAACAATTCTGTGGGGTGGATAATTGCTCTTTTTCATTCAAAGCAGTTTCTTTAAAATAACTAGAAAGCAAAAAAAAAAAAAAAAAAAAAAAAAAAAGGAAAAAAATCAAAAGAAGAAGGCATTAATGGTTGTGGAAAGACTGGAGCCCATTTTCCTAAAAACAAATCTTCCAAATTAATATATCACTACACTAATCCAATTGTGGTAGGGAGAGTAGAAGTTAAGAATAACTAAACAATGGATTCAATTTTTTTTTTTCAAAAGCTCTCTTCTTTTTCTTAATTAATTTTTCTGAATTTTTCTTAATCTTTTTTCAAGATGGAATGCAATTCTATTAAGGAGAGATTCTTTTGAACTGTAATAGTAAACATTGCTTCCTTGTATAGATTTTAAGACTTTTGAAATAAATTTTAATTTGTGAAAATGTACTTACTTCACTATAGGAGGATCATAAAAGGGAATATTGCTATAAAAGGGAATAGTGAAGAGTCTGAATTGACTATGACCTCTACAGCTTAAGTTATTCCCTTAGAGAAAATGATAACAATAGTTTCCATGACATATTACTATTTTATTGTTTGTTGGGGAAAATTCACAGACTTAGAATATTTCTACAGGCATTGAGATGATAGAGATGTATTAAAGTAAAAAATAATACCCTTTTATTAAAATGTTCCTATAATTCAATGGCTCTATGCTTTCAGTATTATAAATTCCCTCCAATAAGACAGTCTATAATTTTCCTATGGTTTCTATTCTGTGTTTATAAAAATAGTTGCATATTACCTAGTAACTTGAAAAACGATCAGCTTATATAATCCAAGGAAGTTAGTGGAAATGGGATAACGATTGAAAGTAGGATTTTTTTTTTTAGTAAATTTTGGCTCAATTAGGAGTTTTTATCTGTCTAATATTACCCAATAGTTAAGATACCACCTCATAATGAATTCTTTTCATCCAAATTCATTATGGAGTAACTAATTTGAACTCCAAAGACAGACATTACTTCAAACAGAAACACAATGGAGCTTTCTGTGATTCCAGCTTTATTAATTGGCAGAGAAGTATAGATCTTAGAACTAAAAGGGACCTCAAAAGTTGATCCAATTCAATCCTTAGGCAGGCACAGTATTATTATTCATACTTCACAAATAAGAAAAATAAAACCTAACAAGATTGCCCAAGGCAATAGCAATAGCTAGGATACAGTAGTAAAGGAACTGGAACATATATCTTCAGTGAAGCTTATCAATTAACACAATTGTAGCTATCAGGCTATTCATATGGAAGCAAGAGCTAAAGAATGAAGATCTTTCTTTATGTTTGCTTCCTGCCTGATCCAAACTGAAATGGAAAACTATTGAGGCATGAGAATGACTGTTAAGTCTCTCAGTTTCTATAACTTTCTTCCCATTTATAATGAACCAAAATCTGTCTATTGTCTATCAGAAATATTGGAATCTCTTCTGATGCAGCATATGGAAAGTGGCATACCATTCTGATGAATCCATTTTCAGTTCCTTCTCCTAAAGGAAAGTTTGGGGTGTCTTACAGACTAATTGTTCGGTAATAGTAGTCTTTTATGTTAATCTACAATTTGGATAATTTCTCATTTTGGCTTTCCCTTTTATGAATCTGTTATATACATACATGTGTATATACATACATATATATATATATATATATATAAAAGATAGTAAATCAATTAAGAAACATTTGATAAGCATTATAACTGGAATTATGCTGAGGGATGCTTATCTGAATATAAACATGCAAAAGGAAAATGGTGCCTGCTTCTTAGTAATGTATAAGCAGGGAAAGAGTAAAGAAACACATATTTAAAAATAAGTAAGTCTAATAATTAACAACTTAATACATAGGGGGAAGAAAGTTGGCAAACAATATGACACTTGTGTTATAAATCTTGATAACTAGAAAAAGAGTAATTCCCTCAAAAAAATTAGGAAAATTATGCAGAGACATGGCTGTAGTAGGAAAGATAATGAGTTTGGTTTTAGACAGGTTGAGATTGAGATGCTCATCACATATCCTAATAGAATTGTAAAAGGAGAAAACAAACTTAGCATTGAGATAAGGGCTAGATTTGTAGATTTCAGAATTCATGCATAGAACTCATATTTGAATCAAGTATTTCTGATAAGATCATAGAGTTTAGCTAAACAAGAGGAGAGAATTGAAAATAACTTTGGGATTCATCCACATATAATAGGTAAGACATGAATGATAATCTAGCAAAGGCAAATGGGAAGAATCTTTTAGACTTGCATGAGAATGATATCACAAAAATACAAGGAGGGAAGACTAATCAAAAGAATTGTCAGTCAGTAAGCCAAAAAGTATTTATAAAATCTTTACTATATGTAAGATACTGTGCTAAATTCTAGGGCCATAAAAAAAGAATTGCTAAGGAGGTCACATTATAATGGTGGAGACAAGGTGTATGTAACAACATAAGTACAAAATATATAGAGTTGACGAAAGGTATGAGGAAGGTACTAGAATGCGGGGGTGGGGAACAAGGAATAAGATCATATTTTGCAAAAAGAACAAAAGAGATGATAAGAAGAAAATGCCAACAAACTGATTAAAACTAGTCAATAGTGACTTTAGAATATTTTTAGTTGAATGATTAAACCCCAAGCCAGACTGCAAGTTGTAAAGAAATGATTAGGAGGTGAGTAAATAGAGATATGGAGTACAGATAATAATTTCCCAGCTTCAACAATGAAAGGGAAGAAAGACATATGACAATATCTTTTTGGGCTGCTAATCATAGTGATGTTTTTTTTAGGATTAGAAAAGAATTGGGCATATTTGTAGGCAGCAGAAAAAAGCCTATAAATAAAGACTAAAATTAGAAAAAGAAGAGGATGATCATAAGGACACTCTATAAAAGTGATGTAGAGAAGTGGGATCAAGGCACGTAGAGGAGGAGGTCTTAAGGAAGGAAAACTATCACATCAATCATTTTTTAAATTAGTAAAGTAGAGAGAAGAGATATAGAAGTTGTGGCAAAATTCATGCAAGCATTAACTTATCTTAAGTTTTCAACCACTTACTCCTGATTCAGTTTCACCCAAGTCTTGCCCATTTGGAATGATGAATCTCTGGAGTAAGCCTAAATTCCAAAGCACTAGAATGGAAGGGAAATGAGATGGAAGGTAATTATTTTTATTACATTGTTATTTATTTTGTCCTAAAGAAACAATATTTTCTAAATTTAATAGTGGACTTATTTTTTCTAGCAGGTACTAAACTGCATATGTTCAACAAGAGCTTGTTTTAAAAGTCCCCAGATTTACATTTGTTGAGAGAGAATGAAGAATAATTTTAACTTTTGTATAGTAAAAATAACTCCAGTTCTAGTCACTTAAAATTTTTGATAAATAATTATTTGAATTTAAGAATCCTTGTCAACAATGCCTTAGAGAACAGAAACTCCACCTATCCAGTTCATTTCAGAGAACATTTAATGTTTTATGGAGATCAGATGCTTAAAAAATACTTTCCCATATTAGTCCAACTATTTTATTTTAAGCTTTTTGCTTTTGACTCTCCAAATATTATCACTGGGCCTTATCTGTTTTTCTAACCTGAAATGTTTTTACTATCACCCCTGCAGCCCCTTTCTCAGGTTGTAATTTTCTCCTTAGAATATCCATTTGAGGAAATAGCAAAACCAGCCATCTGTACCTACCCTCCTGACTCTGTTTCTACTTTTTAGATTTCACTACCAGGCCTCCCACTGCCTGAATCTTCTTACCTCTCATTTAAATTTTGTTTTAGCCCCATTAGAATGTAAGCCTCTGGGGCAGATAGGTGGCACAGAGGATATACCTGCCCTGTGGAGGCCTCAAACACTAACTTTGTGACTCTGAGCAAGTCACTTAACCCCATTGTCCCCTCCCCAACCTCAAAATATAAAAACGTTAAGTCTCTTGAAGTCAATTACTTTCTTTTTTTCCCCCTTTTATTTGTATCTCCAGCTTAACACAATGTCTTGTACAAAGTAAATGCTGAATAAATGTTTATTTACATTTTTTTGCAGGGGGTAGAGTTAGAGGTAGCATAACTGAGTCACTGCCCTGAGCATGTGGAAGGAAATATACTAATTTGCTAGCCTATTGTATGCTACTGGAAACTACTCATAAATCCATCAGGAAGAAATGGAGACGCCTTTCTCATTTGATATCCCCAAACCAACTGTAGTTTCCTGGCTTCATAAAATCCGATCTAGTGCTACAATAATTTTGGCGATGGCTTTCTAAAACCTTTTGCTTTTATATTTATGTAGTAGATAAAAAACAAAGAATGATTGTGCTCATCTAGTGGAAAATGCTAACTGATATGTAAATAGGATATGTTTCAATTACAGATTCCTGGGAAAACTTTTCAAATGGTACTTCCCTCCCAATATAGCTTATGCATCTGGCCAGCATTGTTTGGGATTCTTGGACCTTGAATGCATCTATACTAGGGAAGTCAACTCCATCTCCACATTTCTGATATAGATTTTTCGCCCTGAGGCAACTGGGGTTAGGTGACTTGCCCAGGGTCACACAGCCAGGAAGTATTAAGTAACTGAGGCCAAATTTGAACTCAGGTCCTCCTAACATTAGGGCTGGTGCTCTATACATTACATCAACTAGCTGCCCCAAATTTGTTGTTTTTTATTTGTGTGTTTGCTTGTTAGTTTGTTTTGTGGGAAGGATAGGAAATCTATTTTGGGTCAATAAGAAGTGCTTCCAAGAAATCACTATTTTTATTAGTTTTTATTTTTCTAACCATAGAGGAGTCTGTGCATCAAATTGAATTGAAAACCTCAGTTAGTTGAACAAAAAGCATCCTTGATACATAATCTTGATTTAGATAATATACAAAAATACAAATGTGCATTCATTGGAATGGTCAAATCAATCATGTCATTGGCCAAAGAAATATTTTAGATCACTCAACCACCAAGAAGTCATCAAAATAGTTGTATATCCTGTTGCCCTAAGTAAGGCAAAACCAAGACCAAAAGCATCCTTTTGCTCCCCAGTGGAAAGATGCATATTTCAGATCTAAGCATAGATTTTCCAGAAGAGAAGCATAAAAGATGATTTTGAAAAGACTTAGGTTGTTCTTTTTCTTCTTTTCCCTAACTCCCTTTTATTTGATTCTCAATCCATATATGATTCTTAAGATACCTAAATTACTAATTCAGATTAGATCTCAATTATTCCTGTCTATGGTATTCATTCGTTCTTATTCTTCCTTTTAACCAATGTCATTTCCATTGAAAAAAGATTTCTTTTCAGAAGTGGATAGTCCCAGTGATAGTTTTAAAACTTTATCTCCAAATTTCATCAACCTATTTTTCTTTCTCTATTTCTCTTTTAAAAATAACTTCAGGAGTTACCGTAAAGGTAATTTATTCATTTTCAATTAAGCAAATATTTATTAAATCTTATATGTATATGATCAAATGTAGGTATGATAATGTATGAATAATTATTTAATGATAATAAGAGATAGAGGAGGAAGAGGGGGAGACAGAGGAAGGATAAAAAATATTTTCTTCATTATGGCAGTTTGTATGATATAAGAATTATCTTCCCTAGTTTAAAGCTAAGAAAACTGACTTTCACTAAAGTGAAATAAATGATTCATATGGCTAGCAAGGTACAAAGATAGAATTTAAAGCCAGTTCTCCTGACTTCAAGCTCAAGGATTTTGTGCTACTAGAAAATACATGTCAATGTCACTCCTCTATTGTAATATTGCCCACCATTCTAAAAATAAAACTGCATAGCAGAGAAGATACAATGCAGGAGAAAACAAATTTGCACCAATGTTATCAGAATCCTAACAATTCTCTAACCAACAATCTCTCCCCACTCCCATTCCTTACATCAGCATATAAAAGGCAAAAATGTGTTTTATTACTAACCAAAAGCAGGACAAAATAAGAGGCAGAGTGGTGTTATAGAAAAAAAAAAAAAAAAGAAAGAAAGAAAAAAAAAACAACAGAAGTTTCAGACTATGTAAGCAACAAAATAAAAACCCATTTGTTAAATATTTACTATGTAAATATACTATACATTGAGGAATACAAATAAAGAAAGAAGACAGTGTTTCTGAAGAAGAGTTCTAAAAGAGCTTACCTTCTTTTTAATTTTTTATTGTACTAAGTTTGCTTATTTTTAATATACATTGCTTTATGAATCATGTTGGAAGAGAAAATCAGAGCCAAAGGGGAAAAAAAAACATGGGGAGATATTAAAAAAAAAAAGATACTACTTCTAATTGAGGAAGATCAAACATGTAGAAGAGTCTAGTTGTGGGATGAATGATAAGTTACCTGTCCCCACAAGAGTGACTAGCATCAAGGGGAAAGAAGAAGGGAGCTTAAGGAAGGAGATTTTGGTTTCTATGTATAATCAAGAGTGGAAAAGAGAAAGGGAATACTGGCACAAAGGTTGTGCAGAGGCTATGGGAAGTGGAATATAAAGGATGATCCTAATTAGGCTATTTCTGGCTTTGTCCCTCCAGGCATCTTCTTTGGATCTGGATATCCTGTCTGAGAGAAGAAGATAAGTCCTATTTACCTGCCAGAAAGACAGTATTCAAACCTTCTTCGATGTATACCTAGAATTTATTATTGTTTTTATTTAATATGCTTACATACAAAAAAAAAAAAAAAGAGAGAAGATATTATCACTTAAGAACCTTTCAAGTAAGGATATGAGTGTATATAGAGTCCTGATCTTAGAATCAAAAGAATTGGGTTCTAGTCCCCAATCTATCATTGAGGATATAAAATCTTTGCCAAGCATTAATTAGCATGTTATTTATCTAAATGCTAGCTATTATTAATTTCCCCCTACATTAATGTTAAAGTAAGCACTATCTTTCCCATTACCCATGTTTAAAATTTCAGGGTCATTCTCAACCCCACTTCTCTCACTTATCCACATATCCAGTCATTTGCTACATCTTGTTACTTTTGTTTTCACAATGTCTGAATATAATCTTTTACCTGGAATTTTGCAATAGCCTTTTAACTGATCTACCTCCCCCAGCTCTCTCACCACTATAATTCATCCTCCATTAAACTGCCAATGTCATTTTTCTACCTATTCCCCATGAATTCCATTGGATTACCCCTTCCTTCTAACATCATCTATAAATCCATTCATCTTTCATATAAAGTTCTTCCTATAACTCTAATACTGATGGTCCAATCCAAGTTAGTCAATACTCTTTTCTCTCCTTCATATAATCTATTCTGTCCTGCTTCTTAAATAGAACATTCCATATTTTTGCATTTTCTTACAAGCATGGAATGCTCTTTCCCTTCAGATGTACCTTTTAATTTTCTTGACTCCCTTAAAGATTAAGCCTAAATGCAACTTATTCTAAGAGAACTTACCTGGTCCTGTCAATTACTAATGTCTTTCTCTATCAGAGTTCCTTTCCTCTCTTCTGTTCATATCTTGCTTCTCTGTTTTTTGTTTTTTGTTTTTTGTTGTTTTTTTTTACCATGCTATCTCTCCCAAAATAATGAAGATAATTTTCATGACAATTATAAATTAGTATTTATATAACATTTACTATTTATCAGGCACTTTGCTAAGTACTTTACAATTATTTCATTTTATCCTTAAAACAAGCCTAAGAGGTAGGAGATATTAGTAAACTTTTTTACACATTTACACAAAAATAAGCCAAGTAATTTCCCTGACTACACAGTGGCTGAGGACAAATTTGAACTCAGTTCTATCCTTTTGACAGAACAGGCATTCTAACCACTGAATTAGAATGTGAATGTGAGTTCATTGATGTCCTTTCTTTGTATTTCCCAGCACTTGGCACTGTGCCTGGCACTTAATTGGCTTTTATGAATGTTTTTTAACTGGACAATCTATACTCCCTCACTCAGCACTACAACTAAACAATGTAACAAAGTTAAAGAATATGTTCCTCTTATACACACACACACACACACACACAAAAAAAAAAAAAAAAAAAAAAAAAAAAAAAAAAAAAAAAAACAAGTGAGCAAGGGCTGACATTAGCATCAAATACTCTAGGAGATATCTTTATCATCTGGAAATAAGGAATCTTTGAACTTGAAGATATTATTATATCTTTTGAGTGGCTATTTCTGAACCTTAGTTACAACAAAGAATGGAAGAGATTTGAAAATCCTCATTTTATTGAGCACAGTTACTCATTATATATTATTTCAAAATTACCCCTATATTCAATTGGCTAATTCAGTTCTAGGTGCACATATTGTTTAATCAATTTCATAATAAACACCATCAATATATTTTAATCCCTGAGAACAGCAAAAGCAACAACAAAGGTATACAAACTTACTCGGGGGTATTCCTACCTTTATAGCAAAAATTCCTTCATAGTGCATACCCAAAATCTCTGCTGTTGTTATTTCAGCCTATTCCTTCCTCTCTTTTCACAGTGTAAAGAACAGCTGCTGTCACTCATACTAAATCCCTTTATAGATCTGAAAATTGTAATTAACTCTCCTTAAGCCTTCTTTCCTCAAGTCTATATAAACCCAATTATTTTAGCCTTTCCTCAGAGGTTCTTTTCCCAAACTTTTAATCATTTTTATTGTTCTTCTCTGGACCCTCTCCAAGTTCCCCATATCAACTCTGAAACCCCAAATTGAAAGGAGTGTTTGGTCAACATCTCGGCTAATACAATATGGAGTATTACTTCACTGTCCCCCATGGGCAGCCTCCAGGTTAATGCTGCTTCTTATCAGCCAAATCATAAACCTGTACAACATAAATGTAAGCAACAAAGTTCTCCAACATGTTCCAGTGTATATGAGGGGCTCTTCTTTTTGTGGGGTTATGGTCTCTTTTGTCAGTCAGTGAAATCTGACTTTCAGAAAAGTAGTTTGAAATAGATTAAATAAAATATATTGAATAATGAAGGAAATAATTTATATTGAAGTATAGCTACCAAATATTTTTCTTAAAACAAGTTCAGAAACCTCAGATTAAGAATCTTTGCTTTAGATACTCATATTTACAGATAGATAATTGAATATAGAATTTCTTTAAAAGTTATCTGTATGAAATTATTCAATTATGAATTCTTAGGGCCAAAAGAGAACTTTTGTTACACAGTTCCGTGCTTTCTATCTTGCCTCTACCTCTGGCATACACACACATATACATAAACATACATCCTTTATGATGCTTCCCAGCATCCTTTATGAGTGGTCATACTACAATCTACTTGAATATGCTTAGTGACAGAAAACTCACTGCTGAGAGCTCACTCATCCCATAACTAAACACCTCTGTTTCTTAGAATGTTGAGTGTACAAGTGTATGCTGAGTGAAAATCTACAGTAAATTTTATCTATATAGAATTCTATGTAGGTTAAGACAGAATAACTTGAATTCCACTCCAAAAGACAGTTCTCCAAATATCTAAAGACAACAATCATCACAGGATCCTCCCCATATATTCTCTTTCTTGGATAAACAGCAATAATAAAAAACAATATTTCCATTTCTTTCCACTGTCTTTTTATAGCATGGGATAGAGCATTTTCATCTCTTTGTCTCCAGGTCTAGCAAAATTACTATGAGAAAACTAGGTTAGGAGGGAATACTTTGAAGAGGGATACATTTTCCAAATGGAATACACCTGACAAAGACGAAAGGAATGCAATTCCTCATTGGGAAGGAGGAAAGCTTCCCGGTCTTCTTGAGCAAACACTTACCTGCAGGGCTCTGATACGCACCATTCCCAATTTCCTATACATTGACAAAAGCTGTCTTTTCCCTGAAGAAGTACTCTGATACCTGACTCCCTATGAAAACACCACTCAAAGATCAAACCTCTGTAGATAAAAATGACCTACCAAACTCATTCTTCAGTGCATAATATACCCCTATGCCCATCATATCATCCCCATCCCATTTAATTCCAAACCTCCAGCTACCATTTTTCAAACCTTGTTCTAAGTCTCCCATTCCTTTCTTTATTCTCATCCTTTCAACCCATCCCTCCAAAATTTCCTCTAAAACTGGCTGTTGCACTCCCTGGAATTCCTGAAAATTTGACAATAAACTTTTTTTTTTCTTGCTTGCTTCCTTCATATTTGAACATTCATTTCACTCCCTTTTCAATATAAACACCCCCATGAACATCTCTGCAGGACTTTCATTCATACCACTCCCATGATAGTAAGTCAGAATATTCCTTGTTTTCCATTTCCTCTACCAGGATTATCCTATACCATAATCATATAATAACAATTCCTTCATTGAAATTCATTCAGTCCATAATTATTATCCAAAAAACCGCTAGGACACTTTCTTTCCTCAACAAGAAAAGTGCCTGGTTCACTGTATTTTTTTTTCTCCTCTGTTACTGCCTTTATAGTAAGTCATACATGCCTTTAATGTGCTATTGTCTCCAGAAGCTGCCGATCGCTCTCTGGGAGGAGATCTGCTGTATCAACTCAAATCTCTTGGACAGATTCTTCTTCCTGTAGAGAGCCGACTTCCCTTCCTGCAGAGAGCAGCCTCAAGTCTGGTCCAGAAAACAACTCCCTTTTTCCTCCAGAGCTGCCCTCTTTATCCTCCCAGAGAATGGGCATGGGATAATGCAAGGGCTTCTGGGAAGAATTACTTCAACCAATGAACTTGCTCCTCCTAAGCACACAAGCTCTTCCCCAGGAAAGGCCGGAACTAGAGAATTGTCAAGTACCAACTTAGCACTTTGTAAGAACCTAATATCTCATTAGCACTTAGTAAGAACCTAACATCTCCCCCTTTCTTTTGATTTAGAACATAGGGTGGTCATAACCTTGAAACATAAATCCATCAATATGGGAGGCATTACACATAATTATGTAGATTGCATAAACACATAGTGGCATAGTAACATAATACATGCTAAGAAGTATGTAACAAATAACATGATCAAATAATCATAAATTGAGAATTTATAAATGTCCATAAGTCCATTGTCCATTAGTCTCATCCTGTGTTAGGAAATCCTATGATTCCTGCTGGTTGTTAAAGTTTTTTTAACAGTCTTCTTATTAGCCATGCTCCTTCAGTGTCAGATGTTTCTTAGATTTTCTCCTTTGTTTTGAGGTCTTTCTTTTTTTCTGTCTCTCTCCGATGGACAAGGCGAATAAGACTCGTTGGCATCCAACTGATTCCTTCTTCATCTGAAGAAATACAAGCAAACCTTCTCCCCCAGGCAGTTAACCTACCTGGGTCCCTTCCATTCACCACTTTCTGGGTCTCTCCACATCACCTGGCGATTATCCAAAGACAGTGGAGCTGCTCGCACTGGACACTGCCCTTCTGGTGGGTTATAAAACCTGTCTTCTGGAGCCAGTGCATCTTTGTCAAAAATTAGAAAATTAATGGTATAGAGAACTAAATTTAGAAGTTCCCTAGGGCTACCTGTGGCTCCCCCTTTCTTTTGTTTTTGGAGGAGTGTCTTAATGTCTCTGTTTCTTCTCTCTACTATTGCCTGACCTTGCAGATTAAAAGGTATTCCAGTAATGTGTAATATCTTATACTGCACACAGAAGTGCGCAAAATGTTTAGAACTATATGCAGGTCCATTATCTGTTTTTATTTCTTATGGCACACCCATAATTGCAAATGCTTGGATAAGGAATTCAGTGACCTTAGAATTCAGAATTCAGAGACAGGGCTGTCTCTTTTGCTGTTGGCATTGCAAAAGTGAATCCTGAAAAGGTATCTACTACCATGTGGATGAAAGACAGATGACCAAAAGATTTATAATGGGTCACATCCGTTTGCCAGATTTCATTGGGGCTCAAACCACGAGGATTCTTCCTTGGAGGGACTGTAGGAGC
The DNA here is from genome assembly GCF_048593235.1 of Sminthopsis crassicaudata. Lineage (NCBI taxonomy): Eukaryota > Metazoa > Chordata > Mammalia > Dasyuromorphia > Dasyuridae > Sminthopsis > Sminthopsis crassicaudata. The sequence continues at coordinate 543,333,167 of NC_133619.1, forward strand.
GTGGAAAGGAAGACAAGCTGTACAGCTTTTTACTGTGCTCCTAGCTTGCTCTCTTGTGATTCCAAATTGTAAACGTAAAGCTCCAGCAGCCTGATGATATTTAGAATGAGATTCTTGTGCTTCCTGAAATAAAGGACTACTGGTTAACATGGTTAGAAGGCTATCTGCCTTTGAATTTCCATCAAAAATAGGACTTGGAAGTCCACTATGTGAGTGGACATTCAAGATATAAATCTTGCCTGGATGTTTTCTCACTTGCTCTTGAAGTTCCTTAAAGAGCAGATAAATATTAGAGGCAGCAAATTTTATTTGGCAATTCTTTGTATTACACCTACTGAATAGGCTGAATCAGTAATTATATTTACGTCTCCTGGGTAATAAGTAAGAGCTAGCATGATAGCAAATAATTAATTCTGTTGAGTGGACTGAAAAGGAGTCCTGACTACTCTCTTTATGGTTAAATCATGAGAGTATACAGCACAAATATTTTCTTTGGAGGTGTCTGTAAAGATTGTTGGTCCTTTAAGAGGAACCTTAGAAACCTTTTCTTCAAAAATCCATTGCCTGTACCCACATTTAACATCACATACTAAGATAAGATCAAAATGGGTCCAAGATTTAGGCATAAAGAACGAAATCATAAATAAATTGGAGGAACATGGGATAGTCTACCTCTCAGACTTGTGGAGGAGGAAGGAGTTTGTGTCCAAGGGAGAACTAGAGACCATTATTGATCACAAAATAGAACATTTTGATTACACCAAATTAAAAAGTTTCTGCACAAACAAAACGAATGCAAACAAGATTAGAAGGGAAGAAACAAATTGGGAAAACATTTTTACAGTTAAAGCTTCTGATAGAGGCCTCATGTCCAAAATATACAGAGAATTGACTTTAATTTATAAGAAATCAAGCCATTCTCCAATTGATAAATGGTCAAAAGATATGAACAGACAATTTTCAGATGATGAAATTGAAACTATTTCCACTCATATGAAAGAGTGTTCCAAATCACTATTGATCAGAGAAATGCAAATTAAGACAACTCTGAGATACCACTACACACCTGTCAGATTGGCTAAGATGACAGGAACAAATAATGATGAATGTTGGAGGGGATGTGGGAAAACTGGGACACTAATACATTGTTGGTGGAGTTGTGAAAGAATCCAACCATTCTGGAGAGCAATCTGGAATTATGCCCAAAATGTTATCAATATTTGCATGCCCTTTGACCCAGAAGTGCTACTACTGAGCTTATATCCCAAGGAAATACTAAAGAAGGGAAAGGGACCTGTATGTGCCAAAATGTTTGTGGCAGCCCTTTTCATAGTGGCTAGAAACTGGAAAGTGAATGGATGCCCATCAATTGGAGAATGGCTGAATAAATTGTGGTATATGAATGTTATGGAATATTATTGTTCTGTAAGAAATAACCAACAGGAGGAATAAAGAGAGGCTTGGAGAGACTGACATCAACTGATGCTAAGTGAATCGAGCAGAACCAGAAGATCATTATACACTTCAACAATGATTCTGTATGAGGATGTATTCTGATGAAAGTGGATATCTTCAACATAGAGAAGAGCTAATCCAATTCCAATTGATCAATGATGGACAGAATCAGCTACATCCAGAAAAGGAACACTGGGAAATGAGTATAAACTGTGAGCACTGTTTTGTTTTGTTTTGTTTTGTTTTTCTTCCCAGATTATTTTTAGCTTCCAAATACAATTCTTCCTTTGCAACAATAACAACAACAAAATTTGGTTCTGCACATATATTTTGTACCTAGGATATACTATAAAATATTTAATATGTATGGGAATGCCTGCCATCTAGGGGAGGGGGTGAAGGGAAGGAGGGGAAAAATTTGGAACAGAAGGGAGTACAACAGATAATGTTGTAAAAAAAATTACTATGAATATGTACTGTCAAAGAAAATGTTATTATTATAAAAATTAATAAAAAATAAAATAAAAGGTATAAAAAAGGTAAGCTCATACCCTACAGCATTTTAAAAAATTGAAATATAACATATAATTTTAAAAGTTGGATATCCAATAAGCAACCTGCTTGATTTTTTGAGTAATTCTGATTTCTGCTTTCTATGTTTCTCATATATTGTAAAGAAAAATCTAAAAATATGATACAATAACATGTAAGTTTAACACACGTAATTCACATTTTAAAATATTCCCACTACATGGCAGGAAATATGACAAACCCAAGGTAGAAAAATAAAAATATAAGATATTATCAAGCTTACAAGGTTATATTCTATTGGGATCACTGTATACATAAAGACCTTCAAGGAAGATATAGCTGTCAAAACCATTCATTCTCTGATCTCCAAAAAGCTACCAGAAAACTATGAAAATGCTGTTAAAGTTCTCCTGATAAGCTCATGATGAATGTAATTTGAGGCTGATAGCAATAATAACTTGAGGATCAAGAAAGGCCCCATATAGGAAGTGATCCATTTGCTGAGTCCTAAATGGAACTACACATTTCAAAACTTGTAGTAAGAAGTTTTGTTGTTGTTGTTGTTGTTGTTTAATTTTTGAGTGCCTATGTCCCAGGTGCTGTGTTAAGTCCTATAGATATTAAGAGAGGAATAAGATAGTACATATTCTCAAAAGTTCACAATCTCACAGAGGGAATACAACACATAGCAAGAACTTGAAAGGAGGGAGAGGAGGGCAAAACTCAAGGTTCATAGTGAAGTCCTATAAAGAGAAAGTCTTTCCAAACTCCAGCCTCTATCCCCTCCAATCAGAGACAAGGAGGGCCTCAGAATCATAAGGTGCTGAGGAAATGTGAGTTTCAGACTTGATTTCATCTTGCAGAATGATAAATTTCTTGAGACCTTGAAATTCAGGAGTTGGTTTGATGAGAAATGATAACATGAATTCCTTGGGTGCATTCTTTAAACAGAGAATTTAAGAGAAGCTCTCAGATATCTGCCCCCAGCCTCTCCAGCCAAAGGAGAGAAGAACTCCATGAATAGGGGGAACAACATGAAGAGTATTAGCCTATGGAAATCATGGAGTGATGAAAAAGATTTTATTTCAATTGTAAATTATAGGATCATCAAATAAGTCTGAAATGTAGGTTAAAGCTACTTTGTAAAAATTTAAATGCCAACTAGAAGAATTATTCTTGAATCTTATAAACAATATGAAACCATTGAGTAAGTATGGTTAGCTCTATGCTTTAGCAGTTTAGTCATTGTGTAGAAAATGGAAAGAGAAAAAATTAAAAATAGGGTGTCAATAAAGATAAATAGGAATATGTATACTAGTGGTCTTCAAACTTTTTAAATAGGGGGCCAGTTCACTGTCCCTCAGACTGTTGGAGGGCAGGACTATAGTAAAAACAAAAACTCACATTCTGTCTCCTCCCCTTAGCCCATTTGCCATAACCCAGTGGGCCACATAAATGTCCTCAGCGGGCCTCATCTGGCCCGTGGGCCTTAGTTTGAGAACCCCTGATGTATACAATAATTACACACACATAAAACACAAACCTATTTGTGTTGAACGGAAGCTATCAGGGGATGGGGGACAAAAAAGTTTACATGATAATTTTGTATATCTGAAAGGAATAGCAAACTGTGCATTGTAGATTTTCAGCTCCATGTGCAATCTTTATTATTGTACTATATTATAGAAATGTTTTTGCCATTCCATAAATTAAAATAAAATTTAAACAATAAAGAGGTTAGTCTAAAAATACAAATTTAACACACACACACATGCACAAATACCTATTTGTGCTGAATGAAAACTATCAGGTAAGAGGAGAAAAAAATACATGCTAATTTTTTATATTTGAAAGGAATAGCAAGGTGTGCATTGTAGATTTGCAGTTTCATGTGCAATCTTTATTATTATACTATATTATAGAAATGTTTCTGTTATTCTATAAATTAAAATAAAATTTAAAAAATAAAACGTTTATTCTAAAAGTGCAAGTGAAAAATGATAAAATCTTGAACTAGGGTGTTGACCTTGCAAAGAAGATGCAAAATATATTTTGGATATAGAATTGGGGAGACTTTATAAATAAATTGAATATGAATATGAGTATAAGAATGGGAAAAGTCAAGTATGATTCAAAGATAGAAAACCTCAGTGTTGAGAAAGTTGGAGATTTTCATGAACAGGGAGATAGAAGCCACATAGTATATTGAATAAATTTGATATCAGGAAAAATATACCTCAGACTCTACCTCAGAGACCTACTATGTCAGCCTAGATAAGTCAATAAGTACAATTCAGCCTCAGTTGCCTCATTTATTCTTATATAATTGCTTTGTGTAGATTTGTTTGAAATTTGTCTCCTCCATTAGATTGTAAGCTCCTTGGATAAATATTTTTACTTTTCACTTTTTTTTTTTAATGTCTAGCATGTAGCTCAGTGCCTGACATATAAGAGTATATATAAATGTTGATTGATTGATTGGAAGGGGGAAGAAATGATCTTTTAAAGAGTTATTCCATGACAAAAAGTATTCAGGACATAAGGAAAGTTTCAGAATAAGAAAGCATTTGGATGATCATGGAAAAGACCAGAGAATGAGACAAAACGAATTATCTAAGGGAGCTACAAATTCCAAGAGTCCCAATATTTTCTCTTTGGTAATGCGGAACTGTTGCTCAATGGGAGCTAGTTATGAGGAACTGGAAATCATTTATGTTAAATGTATTGTTGGAAGCTGATAAGGTCATTATACAAAAAGAGAAAAAAAGTGAGAAGTTCTATATTAGAACTCATGATTAGAAATCAGAACTTAGAAGATGATCCCACAAAAGAGGAAGTAATGATCAGAAAGAGAGGAGGAGAGCCAATCAGTGTCATCAGCAAAGGGAAGAGAGAACACATTGTAAAAGGGAGTTCTTCACAGTTTTAAAAGCCACAGGTGGTCAAATAGTAAGCACACTAAGAAATGGCTATTGGATTTAACAGTTAAGATAAAAATGGCTCTCTGAAATACAAATGTAGTTGGTATAAAAACTGTAAATATTAATAAACACTTATTTTAAAGTAAATCATTGATAACCTTGAATAGAATAATTCAAGTGCCTATCCTAATCAGATGCTGAGCAAAAGCAGTTTAGTAGTGGTTTGGCAATGATATTGAGGAAAAAGGAATATGTCTAATTTTTATGCTAATCTTGTATGTAGGAGCACATGAGAGAAGATACATGTGGTGATAGATGGAAGCCAGAGAGAGGCATCCAAGAAAAGTCTGGCTTGGGGGAATTAAATAAAAGAAGGAGGAATGAGTATGAAAGGAAGAGCTCTACTAAAAAGTGAAGTTGGTTAAGCATAGAACAGCAATCCAGAGAGCACAATATGAGGAAAGAAGAGAATAGAATAGGTAGCAGCTAAGCCATCAAGGCATATTTCAAAACAAGAGCTTACATCTTGAATAAAACCCTATAATTTCCCAAGTAGGCAGCATTTAATGTTTAAAGACAATTATCTATACAAATAAATAATATTGATGAACATTCACATGAGCTTAATCAAAGCATCACTTTGTTAATTTTATGCTTACAATTATAATTATTGAGGTTTAAAAAAACACTGTAGAAAGCAATTATGAACATCAAAAAAGCAAACAACTTTCCTGTTCAATTAAACTGGATAATTACATATTTAGGCTCTACTACATTTCTAGCAAATTACATTTAGATCTGTGCAGTTTCCAATCCACAGTCAATGAATTGAATTAAACTGAAAAAATAGAACAGAAAAAAATAATGAAAGAATGAATGAAAAAAAAGTATTTCATCTAGAGAAATAATAAAACATCTCCAAGGAAAGATGTTCCAGTCCTTAACAACAGTTATGAGACTTAGAATTTCATGGGCAGAACATGAAAGCAAAAGCAATTTTAATTACAGTACATACTCATTCACACAAAGAGTACCCCAAGATTCAAAAAGAAATACCTAGAGGCAATAATATAATAGAGTAAGAAAAATCAAGGAGAGGATACAAATAATCTGATACATGTAATCAAAGCCAGTCTTTGGATCACAGCAAGAAGATAAAGATTTTCAAAGACATCACTCTTGGACTTCAACAACCCAGTTCCAGCAAGTTCTCTATTTCAATTCCTATTTAGTATGGAATATCTAAGTCATAAATGTTTTCTCACAACTGAGACAGTTCACTGAAACAACTAGAAGTCAGAGGATTTAAAGGGAGGCCCTGATTTGTCACTGAATCCAATATGTTGTTTCCTGACAATGACATACTACATGTATGTCTTATACAAGGTACTGCCACTGACTCTCTCTGACCCTATCTTCATCCTGCAATATGAAAAGTTGAACTAAATAGCTTCTAAAATCTCTTCCAGTTCTAAATCAATAGTAATATAATATATAAGTTGGAGAAATACTTTGCTGATGTTTTGATATTCATTCGTTTAAGTTTTGTCTGACTCTCATGACCCCATTTGAAGTTTTCTTATCAAAGATGTAGTAGTTTGCCATTTCCTTCTCCAGCTCATTTTTATAGATGAGGAAACCAAGAAACAAGATTTAGTGAATTCTCCAGGGTCACACAACTAGTAAGTCTCTAAGACCAGATTCAAATGCAGGAAGATGAGTCCTCCTAAAACCCAGCACTCTATCAATTATGCAAAGTTAGTTAATTAGTTAGTTAATAAAAGTTAAAAAAATATCTTAGTTGAAATTTTTAAAAGGAGTATGAAAATTTCAAGAAAAGATTAAGGAAAGTGATTTCTACAGCAAGAGAATATATACCCTATTTATCAGAGAAAAGGAAGTCTATTTCAAAGTAAATTGTATAAATCTCATAGAGAGTTCCAAGTTTTTTTTTTAAAACATAAATAAAACATCAACAATATGATTCTTCTTGGTGTATCAGTAAACCTTCCTCTTTTTTATAGCTATTCTATTTTTCAAAATACATGCAAAAGTAGTTTTCAACATTCACTCTTTTAAAACCTTGTTGCACATTTTTACCCCTCCTTCATCCCCTTCTCTCCCCTCCCCTAGAAAGCAAATAATGCAATATAAGAAATCCTTAATTATTAAAGTTGGTGCCAAAATAGCACACAAACTCTGCAAATTCTATTTGTCATATTTTATGGAGACTTCATTCACTCTTTCCTGTTATACAAAGGAGAGAGATGAGTTTTGGAGGAATGGAATCAGAAACCTTTGGAGATGCAGGGTCTTGATGGTCTGAATTTGAGAATAATTGAACTCCCTGAAAAATGTGAGGAAAAAAAGAGCTTGGACACTATTTTCGAGGAAATTATCAAAGAGAACTGCCCAGACGTTTTGGAAACAGAGGGTAAAATAGACATTGAAAAAATTTATCAATCACCTACTGAAAAGGACCCTAAAATCAAAACGCCAAGAAATATAGTGGCCAAGTTCAAGAACCATCAGACAAAGGAAAAAATATTGGAAGCTGCTAGAAAAAATCAATTCAGATATGGAGGAGCCACAATAAGGATAACCCAGGATCTAGCAGCGTCTACATTAAAAGAATGAAGGGCCTGGACTATAATATTCTGAAAGGCTAAGGAACTTGGTATGCAGCCAAGAATAACTTACCCAGCAAGAATGAGCATCATTTTCCAGGGAAAAAGATGGACATTTAACGAAATAAATGAATTCCATCTATACATGATGAAAAAACCAGACCTACATAAAATGTTTGATCTTCAAATACAGAACTCAAGAGATTTCTAAAAAGGTAAAAAGAAATCTAAAATACTAAAGAAGGGAAAAGGACCTGTATGTGCCAAAATGTTTGTGGCAGCCCTTTTCATAGTGGCTAGAAACTGAAAAATGAATGGATGTCCATCAATTGGAGAATGGTTGGGTAAATTATGGTATATGAATGTTATGGAATATTATTGTTCTATAAGAAATGACCAACTGGAGGAATACAGAGAGGCTTGGAGAGACTTATATCAACTGATGCTGAGTGAAACGAGTAGAAATAGGGGATCGTTATACACTTCAACAATGATACTGTATGAAGATGTATTCTGATGGAAGTGAATATCTTCAACATAGAGAAGAGTTAATCCAATTCCAATTGATCAATGATGGACAGAATCAGCTACATGCAGAAAAGGAACACTGGGAAATGAGTGTAAACTGTGAGCATTGTTTTGTTTTGTTTTGTTTTGTTTTTTTGTTTGTTTGTTTTGTTTTGTTTTTGTTTTGTTTCTCTTCCCAGATTATTTTTACCTTGTGAATACAATCCTTCCTTTGCAACAACAACAACAAAATTCGGTTCTGCACATATATATTGTACTTAAGATATACTATAAGATATTAAATATGTATGGGAATGCCCGCCATCCAGGGGAGGGGGTGGAAGGAAGGAGGGGAAAAACTCGGAACAGAAGGGAGTACGAGGGATAATGTTGTAAAAAAAAAATTACCTATGCATATGTACTGCTAAAGAAAATGTTATAATTATAAAAATTAATTTTAAAAATGCTTAATAAAAATAAAAAAAAATTAAAAATTAAAAAAGAAATCAGAATTTTATCAGAAAAATTGATTGTAAAGTTTTTTTTTCCTAGTGTTTTACTTCCCTTTTAACCTTGTTTCAGTTGGTTTTGTTTGTGTGAAAACTTTTTAATTTAATGTAATCAAAATTATCCATTTTGCATTTTACAATGTTCTCTAGCTCTTCTTTGGTCACAAATTACTTCTTTCTCCAAAGATCTGATAGGTAAATTATCCCTTACTTTCCTAATTTGCTTATCATATCACCTTTTACACCCAAATCATGCATCCATTTTTGACTTTATTTTGGTATGGAGTATGAGAGATATAGTCTTTGCTGAGTTTCTGACACATTATTTTCCAGTCTTCCCAGCAATTTTTGTGAGATAGTGAGTTCTTATCCCAGAACATTCACTTTAGGCATGTATCAAATACTAGATTACTATAGTTATTTCTTATGGTGTGATGTATATCTCATGTATTTCACTGATCCATCATTCTATTTCTTAGCCATGAGCAAATGGTTTTGATAAATGCTGCTTTATAATATTTTTGGTCTGGTGCTGTGAGGCCATCATCCTTTATAGTTTTTTTTTTTTCATTAATTCCCTTGATATTCTTGACTTTTGTTCTTCCAGTTGAATTTTGATATTATTTTTTCTAGCTCTATTAAATAATTTTTTGGCAAGTTGATTAGTATAGTCTGGAAAAATTAGACCAATTTAGGTAGAATTCTAATTTTTTTTTATTATATTAGTTTAGACTTACCCATGAACAAATGATATTTTCCCAACTGTTTAAATCTGACTTTATTTGTATGCAAAGTGTTTTATAATTGTGTTCATATTGCTCTGGATTAAACCTGGAAATAGACACCCAAATATTTTATTTTGTCTAAAATCATTTTAATTGGAATTTCTCTTTCTATCTTTTGATGCTGAGATTTGTCAATATATAAAGAAATGCTGATGATTTGTGTGGGTTTTCTTTGTATTTGTATCTTGCAATTTGTTAAAGCTATTAATTGTTTTAAGTAGGGTTTTTTTTGATAATTTTCATGATTTTGTAAGTTTATCATCATATCATCTACAAAGAGTGTTAGTTTTATATCCTCATTGTCTCTTCAAACTTCTTTATTTTTTTTGGTTTGTTTTCTTATTGCTAAAGCCACCATTCTAAGTACAATATTTTTCTTCTAGCTCTCTTTTAAGATCTTTTATAATTTCTTCTAGGAGAGCCTTGTGTGAAGGGACCAGGTTACATCTCCCTTTGGGGTTTTGTTTGGAGACTGTCCACTATTAGTCTCCTTGGGGTTGAAAACCTGCTCTCTTTCTGTATAGAATCTATACATGGTTAGTATATACTTGGCTTTTTTACTCATTTTTTTAAAAGCCCTTGTGGTCTGCTTTCAGAGTAAAGAGTTACCAGCTTCCTCTGCAGAACAGGATAGATATATGGACAGTAGCTATGGACTGCTAAGTGTAGATGAGCTGCGGAAATGCCCTGGGAAGAGCCCTGCTCTGGAAGAACTACTGACCTGGGAAGAGCCCCAATTGGGTGGATCAGTGGTTGCCTTGGGACTAGCTGCTGAGCAGAAAAAGTGTCATTGCCCCAGGCAGGAATAGAATCCCCTTGGTGATTAGAAGTGTGACTGCCCCAGGCAAAAGCCCCATACTGTAGAATGGGGCTGCACAGCTGTGCTGTGGTCTGTGCTGTGTCACTTCTGGTGCTGGGTGGGTGTGGCCAGATCCTGTTAAATTCTGGCATTTTTTGGAGTACATTCTACCTTTGGCTTTAACTTCTCTGCTGATCTACTGCTTTGCAACTAAAGCAGAGCATCCAACCTGTGGTAGAATCCTCCCTGCAAATTTTCCATCCATAGAGACCACCCACGCCCTGGTCTGCTCAGTGTGTTAGCCTCTGGTTCTGCCGCCCTGCCTGTGCTGGCCTGCTCCTGCCAATTAGGACAAACTTTTCTGGCAATCTTCCAGATTATTTTCAGCTGTTAATTTGTTATGCTCCCATTATTAATGGATTTCACCAAACACTATTTCTGAGGCTGAATTTGGTAATTAGTAGTGAGGGTAGAAGGGAAGCTTAGAATGATCCCTGTGTCTTCTTTACCATTTTGGCTCTGTCCCTCTTTTCTCCTACTTTTTAATGAGATGAGAGAAATTTCTCTGTAAACCAAATACATCTAATATTTTTATTTTTAGCCAAATCTGATGAGAATAAGATTCATACAATGCCCCCCCCACTTCATTCCCTCAGACATGATAGGTTTCCTTTGCCTTTTCGTGGAATGTAATTTCCCTCTTTTTATCTCCCTTTTTTCCCTTTTTCTGATATAATTCCATTCCACTTCTACTTCCTTTTTTTAAAATATTATAACAGTAAAATCAAATTATGCACATGTTCTTTTATATATACCCATAATAGAAATACAGTTCTCAAGAGTTCTTTTTATCTTTTATGCTTCTCTTGAGTCCTATATTTGGAGGTCAATTTTTTTTTTGTTGTTGTTTAGCTCTGGTTTTTTCATTAGAAATAAATTTAATTCACCTGTTTCATTGAATGTCTATCTTCTTCTCTCAAAGAAAATGCTCAACTTAGATGGGTAGTTTATTCTTGGCTGCATTCCAAGTTCTTTTAACTTTTGCAGTATCAGATTACAGGCCCTTTGATCCCTTAATGTGGAATCAGCTAGATCCTGAGTGATCCTTATTATTGTTCCTCAGCAACCCTTTTGGATTTTGTCTGGAGATTATATATTGTTAGTCTCCTCAGAGTTGGTTGCTCTCTTTCTATATAGAAGCTATCTATAGTTAGAGCTCTGCCTTTCCATGAAATTTGTTTTAAATGTCTCTGAACACTTCATCATAGTAGCTTTGCCTAGGGATGAATTTCCTGGCTCAGCAGAATCAGAGCAAGATAGTATCACATATTTAGAAGACCTTAGATGTTTGATTTAAAACATATTAAAAGTCATGTAAACATTCAAAAATTGATCTGAAATTCCCAACTAAGATCCTGCTTTTTATAGGAAGTCTTCCCCAATCCCTCTTAATCCTGTCTTTCCTCTTTTAATTATTTCCTATTTGTACATGGTTTGCTTTATTTGTCTGCATATTGTCTCCCATATTAAATTGAAGCTCTTTGAGGGCAGGGACTATCTTTTTCTTCTTTTTGTATCTTGAACATTTAACACTGTGCCTGCCATATAGCAGATGCTTAATAAATGTTTATCAATTGATTGATTAATCTAAAAGAGCAGAAACAGTTTGCAGAACAATCTAGTATACAGACCTCCTTTTACAGGAAATAAACTCTCAATCTGAAATTTGAATTAGTTGTCTAAGGTCACATAGACAATAAGTGCTAGAGTTAGGATTCCAATTTCCCTGATTTTATAACCAGCATTCTTTGCTCTATATCCCAGCTTATTAAACTGTGCTTCTCGATTCAATTTAGAATCCTGTAACTGAATGTGGGGATTACAAAAGAATAATTTATTATCAGTAAATCTTTGATTTGTATACCTATCTTATATGCTTATATTCCCAGAGTCACATAAAAAATTTTTTGGACAAAAAGGGATTGTGTGTGGAAAAACAGAAGCCCTGCTTATACCATACTAACTCCAATGGTAAATTCAAGTAATAAAAAAAAAAAAAAAAAGTGTGGGGTCTTTGCCTTCAGTGTCTCCAAGTCTTTCATTCCAGTTTTCAGGACTTGATCAACTTCAAGATTTACAAACCTAATATAGAAATCTTACATAGTAATTTGGGATTCAATTCAATTCAATAAGTGTTGAGTACCTAATGTGCCTCCTCAACTTCACTGGATATCTGTATAAATAATCAGCCCAAGTCCACTGTCTTTATTTAATTTCCTATCCCAGTTTGTTTACTTTGAATAATGAAAAAGTCAGAATACTTAATCCTAAGGTCATCCTACAACAAAATTATGAAATAAAAAATTGTACAATATCAGTACTGCTTTCCATTTCCTAAACATTTTTTAACCTTATCGTAGCCCATAACTTATTATTCTACCTTTATGCTGTCTTTTCATTCCCCCCTTTATAGAATGATTGACCAATAATAGGTCAAAGCCCAAACCTCACTTGGTCAATTTGTTGTCTGTAAGTAGCAATTGTTTGTATTTTCTCCAGAAACAATGAAGATTTTTTCTTCCTTTACTGAGAGTTAGAGGCCATTTTTGGCCTCATTTCTTACATGATCTTAATCAATGAATCAATATTACCTCAGAAAAATTGAGACCTGGGAAAGACTTTAGCTTAAAATGGCACTGAATTCAAGGCCATATCCAGTCTTCCTGATATGTATCTTGCCACTAGATTCCTTTCTCTCTCTCTCTCTCTCTCTCTCTCTCTCTCTCTCTCTCTCTCTCTCTCTCTCTCTCCTTATCAGTTTGTCTTTGCACCTTCTGCATATTCACAACTGTGTTCTGTGGGCTACTTTCTCCTTTAATTCTGACCTACCTGGGCTGAAAATCTATCTACTTACTGAAATATATCTTGACTGATAAGATTATGTATAACAATTCATGTCAGAGTTAGTATGTGCTCTTTTGTGATACACAGCAATCCCCAGATTGTCTAAAGGGAAGATTTATAATGTAGTTGCAGAATATCATTCAAATGTCTTGGCCCATTAAGTTACTATTGATGCTTAACTAATGTGTTCTTCCCTTGAAATGACTATCTTTTCAAAACATTGGATTGGGACATGCCAAGGAGATGGAGATATAATGGCTGAGAGTTTGTTTGCGATTTCTATTCTAAAAAGTGGAATTCAGAATTCTGCTAGGATCAAATCTGAAGTACTAGATTTAAAATATACACAACCTGGCATGTGTGTATGCATACACGTACGTGTACATGTGCACAGACATATACACACATCCCTTTATTATCTACTGCAAATAAAACATTTGATACAATACTACAACAAAAATACCAGGAACAGAATCACCCAGGATTCCTTCCTTATGTCCATTCTGTTTAAAAATTTTATCCATCCATTGAAGAGGTAGAAAGCCTACTCATCAAATGTGAAGCTGAGAGAAAGTTGGGAAGGTAAATCTATTGAAAGGCATGATCAAGAGTCAAAAATGCCCTGAGAGGTTTTAATCATAGGTCTTTGGTATGCATACATAATTCTTAATATAGCTATAATTTTATCAATATGGACATATTTTCTAGCAATACAGATCTCAATCTTTATTTAATTTAATAGGTAGTTTTTGATAATTATCTTTGCAAAAAAATTCATCCCTTGGGGTAAATTGATGATGTCCCTCTTTGATCTTAAATATTGTGACCTTTTGGCTAAGAGGCATAAAAATTTATCCTTGGACCACTTTCTGAGTCTTTCTAAAATGATAGGACTGACAGAACTTTTTTTCCCATTGTTTCACCTTTAAAAAACCAGGAAAACTTTCACATATATTGAGGCAGAAGAATACAGTTTTAGAAGAAATGAAAGTTATACAGAAGGTATTGTTTTCATTGCCTTTAGTGTTTATTCATATATTGTACTGACAGAACTTTTTTTTAATGGAACTTTCTATCAAAAGCAAAAATAACTGATCTAGAAGAACATTTAATAAGTATAAAATATCCATAAAAAATAAGACATGCCTCAAATGATAATCAAAAGATACGATCTATGCCCAAAAGGTATTAAATTTGTGTATATGCTTTAACCTAACAACACCACTACTAGGCATGAATATCAAAAGAGATTCAATAAAAAAAGAAAATTACCTATTTTTCCAAAAATATTCATAGTAGCTCCCTTCTCTGGAAAAAAAATGGAAACTTAGAGAATGCCCATAAACTCAATAAACTGTGGCATGGTTTTATGATGGAATATTATATAGGTACTAATAATGAGCAGGATGTTCTCAGAAAAAAAAGGAAAAAAAAAGCTGGAAAGTTCTCCATGAACTCAAGCAAAATGAAATGTGTTGTATACAAAGTAATAGTAATGTCCTGAGATGACCAGATATAAATGAGTTTGCTATCTTCAATACTACAATTATTCATGACTACTCTGAAGAACTTATGATGAAAAATCATATTCATATCAATACAAAGAACTTATTATGTTTGAATAAAGATTAAATCATTATCTCTTTCAATTTTTCTTGATGATTTTTATTTTCATATGGGCAGGAGATCTATTTTTTCTTTCAAAAGTTGACTTTTATGGATATATTTTATATAACTTCACATGTGGTTTCTTAATTGTGGATGGGGATAAGGGAGAGAACTTAGAATTCAAAAATCTTAAAAACATCTTTAAAATGGTTTTGAATGTAACTGGGGGAAAATATTAAAATAAAACAATTTTTTAAAAAAATTTGTAAGTATCCCTAGAGCTCAGAGAGGGAGAAGTAGTATTTTCACACTGGGATAATGAATTAAGAGAGAGATACTGTCTACATGGTAAAAAACAAAACAAATAAATAAAAACATCCTACATGTGTGTTCAAAATGGGAGGGGGAAAATAACATGATTAGATAACAATTCATGAAAAAGATACTTGAAGATTTTTTTTCTATTTAGTAGTATTTTTTTAAAAATACATGTGAAAATAATTTTTTAAAGATTTTGAGGTCCATTTGTTTTCTCCTTCCCTCCCTTTCCTCTTCTCTACCTAGTAACAACAAGAAATCTGATATAGGCTATATATGTACAGTCACATTAAACCTCTTTCCACATTAGTCAAGTTGTGAAAGAAAATTCAGAACAAAAAGGGAAAACTGAAAAAGGAAAAATAAAGGGGGGGAGAATTGTATGCTTTGATCTGAATTCAGGTTCCATAGTTCTTTCTCTGGACGTTGATCAGCATGTTTTTATCATGGGTCTCTTGGGGCTGTCTTGGACCACTATAAAGTTGAGTAAATTAAAAGTCTATCATAGTTGATCATTGCATGATGTTGCTGTTACTGTGTATAATATGTTCCTAGTTCTGTTCACTTCACTCAGCATCAGTTTATATAAGTCTTTCCAGGTTTTTCTGAATATTTCTCATAGAACAATAGTATTCCATTACAGTTATATATCATAACTTGTTCTACCATTCCCCAATTGATGGACATGCCCTCAATTTCCAATTCTTTATCATCTAATGTATTTTTGTACATGAGGGCCCATTTCCTTTTATTATGATCTCTTTGGGATATAGACCTAATAGTGGCATTGCTGGATGGAAATGTTTGCATTAGATTTATTGTCCTTTGGGTATTATTGCAAATTGTCTTCCAGAACGATTGGATGAGATCACAACTTGCAGATTTTATTGTACTACAAGTTTAATATATGTCAACTGTACACATACCCTGTTAGAATTCTTACAAGGTTCTAAATCGGTTGTCTAATTTATCATGTTCTCTACTTCAAAGTTCACACCTTTCACACCTTTAAGAGTCACACCTTTAAAAGAACACAAAAAAAGGACAAGCCCACTCATGGACTTCCAGGAGATTCACAAGTAGGATTGATTTCCAGGAAATTCACAAGCCCACAGAAACCCACAATCCCACACTCTTTAACCTTTGTGCTGGCTGGAGACATTAGGAAGACGAGAGGCTGAAGCTGGCAGAGACAAAGGACTAGCAGCAAGAGTTCTCAGGAATCAAGGAGAGAGGAAGGCCTCCAGAAAACTAGCCAAGCCCCAAGTGAAAGAGATAAGATTTTGGAAAAAACAATAAAGGATTTGGACTTTAACTCCTGGCTGCATTTTGGATTATCGACCTGAACTGAAACTAAGGCTGCCTCCAGAAGCTCCCCAAGGAATCTGCTTACAGGGAATGATTATATTTTAGAAAAAAGAACATTGCAATGCCCCAAAGTCTATGTAATATGAATTTTTCTTATAATAGAAATGACTTGGAAATAGATAATAGCCATTTCAAAGTATGTTCTATAGTGTCGTTATATAGAATAACAAAGGAAAGTAGATTGCACACTCCTTGTTGGCAAGACATAATTTATTGCTGATAGTATATATTCAACAATTGTGTATTAATAAATTAAATCTAATTGAATTTATGCCATCAATATCAGCTTGGATTCTTCTGCTTAGTTTCTGAGAGCACATGTTAGAAAATGAACCAAAATACACGGAAGAGAAAAATCTTGATTTAAGTTGGAGGTAAGCAAGGGGAAGAAAAGCAGAGCATCCTCACAATTAGAGGGTATTCAAAGATGAATGATGCTGCCTCAGGAGGTAGTGAGTTCCTCACCATGAGAAGCCTTCATACAGAGGCTGAGTCACCAATTTTCAAGTATGCCACAGAGATTATTCTTGCTTTGGGATAATTGGCCAGGATGTTTTATGAATTTCCTTCATTTTAAACATTATTTAATTCTACGATTCAAAAAAGTGTGTAATTCACACATTGAAGCATAGAAAAATTACTATATTATCTTTATATTTTCATTTCAAGATACAAAATAATTCTTTTTTTTCCAGTAATATGACAAGGAAATTTATTTATTTTTTAAAAGGAGTTTACATCTTTATTTTTATTTTTTATCTTTTTTATTAATTTTTTTAATTATAACATTTTTTTGACAGTACAAATGCATAGGTTTTTTTTTTTTCCACATTATCTCTTATACTCCCTTCTGATCCGAATTTTTCCCTTCCTTCCCTTCATCCCCTCACCTAGATGGCAGGCATTCCCATAAATATTAAATATGTTATAGTATATCCTAGGTACAATATATATGTGCAGAAATGGATTTTGTTGTTGTTATTGCAAAGGAAAAATTGGATTCGGAAGGTAAAAATAACCTGGGGAGAAAAACAAAAAATGCTAACAGTTTACACTCATTTCCCAGTGTTTCTTTTCTGGGTATAGCTGATGCTGTCCATCATTGATCAATTGGAATTGGATTAGCTCTTCTCTATGTTGAAGATATCCACTTCCATCAGAATACATCCTCATACAGTATCATTATTGAAGTGTCTAATGATCTCCTAATTCTCCTCATTTCACTCAGCATCAGTTGATGTAAGTCTCTCCAAGCCTATCTGTATTCATCCTGTTTGTTATTTCTTACAGAACAATCATATTCCATAACATTCATATACCATAATTTACCCAACCATTCTCCAGTTGATGGGCATCCATTCATCTTCCAGTTTCTAGCCACTACAAAAAGGGCTGCCACAAACATTTTGGCACATACAGGTCCCTTTCCCTTCTTTAGTATTTCCTTGGGATATAAGCCCAGTAGTAGCACTACTGGATCAAAGGGTATGCACAATTTGATAACTTTTTGGGCATAATTCCAGATTGCTCTCCAGAATGGTTGGATTCTTTCACAACTCCACCAACAATGCATCATTGTCCCAGTTTTCCCACAGCCCCTCCAACATTCATCATTATTTGTTCCTGTCATCTTAGCCAATCTGACAGGTGTGTAGTGGTATCTCAGAGTTGTCCTAATTTGCATTTCTCTGATCAATAGTGATTTGGAACACTCTTTCATATGAGTGGAAATAGTTTCAATTTCATCATCTGAAAATTGTCTGTTCCTATCCTTTGACTATTTATAAATTGGAGAATGGCTTGATTTCTTATGAATTAGAGTGAATTCTCTGTATATTTTGGACATGAGGCCTTTATCAGAACCTTTAATTGTAAAAATCTTTTCCCTATTAGGTACTTTTCTTCTAGTCTTGTTTGTATTATTTTTTTGTTTGTACAAAAGCTTTTTAATTTGATGTAGTCAAAATTTTCTATTTTGTGATCAATAATGATCTCTAGTTTTCCTTTGGACATAAATTCCTTCCTCCTCCACAAGTCTGAAAGGTAAACTATCCTATGTTCCTCTAATTTATTTATTATCTCATTCTTTATGCCTAAATCATGGACCCATTTTGATCTTATCTTAGTATGTGGTGTTAAGTGTGGGTCCATGCCTAGTTTCTGCCATACTAATTTCCAATTTTCCCAGCAATTTTTGTCAAATAATGAATTCTTATCCCAGAAGTTGGGATCTTTGGGTTTGTCAAACACTAGATGGCTATTTTTATTCACTATCTTCCCTGTGAACCTAATCTATTCCACTGATCAACTAGTCTATTTCTTAGCCAATACCAAATGGTTTTAGTGACTGCTGCTTTTTAATATAGTTCTAGATCAGGTACAGCTGGGCCACCTTCATTTTTTTTTCATTACTTCCCTTGAAATTCTTACCCTTTAGTTCTTCCATATGAATTTTGTTGTTATTTTTTCTAGGTCATTAAAATAGTTTCTTGGGAGTCTGATTGGTATAGCACTAAATAAATAGATTAGTTTAGGGAGTATTGTCATCTTGATTATATTCACTAGGGCTATCCAAGAGCACTTAATGTCTTTCCAATTATTTAAATCTGACTTTATTTTTGTGGCAAGTGTTTTGTAATTTTGCTCATATAATTCCTGACTTTCCTTTGGTAGATATATTCCCAAATATTTTATACTATCGACCGTTATTTTTGAATGGAATTTCTCTTTGTTTCTCTTGATGTTGGATTGTGTTGGTAATGTATAAAAATGTTGAGGATTTATGTGGATTTATTTTGTATCCTGCAACTTTGCTAAAATTCTGAATTATTTCTAATAGCTTTTTAGCAGAGTCTTTGGGTTCTCTAAGTATACCATCATGTCATCTGCAAAGATTTCCTCATTACATACTCTAATTCCTTGAATCTCTTTCTTGGCTCTTATTGCCTAAGCTAGCCTTTCTGTTACAATATTGAATAGTAATGGTGATAGTGAGCAAACTTGTATCACTCCTGATCTTACTGGGAAAGGTTCCAGTTTATCGCCATTACACATGATGTTTACTGATGGTTTTAAATATATGCTTGTTATTATTTTAAGGAATAGTCCATTTATTCCTATACTCTCAAGTGTTTTTAGTAGGAATAGATGTTGGATTTTATCAAATGCTTTTTCTGCATCTATTGAGATGATCATATGGTTTTTGTTAATTTGGTCATTGATATAGTCTATTATGCTAATAGTTTTCCTAATATTGAACCAGACCTGCATTCCTGGTATAAATCCCACTTGGTCATAGTGTATTATCCTGGGGATGATTTTCTGTAGTATCTTTGCTAATATTTTATTTAAGATTTTAGCATCAATATTCTTAAGGAAATTGGTTTATTGTTTTCTTTCTCAGTTTTTGATCTACCTTGTATCAGTACCATGTCTGTGTCATAAAAGGAATTTGGTGGGATTCCTTCAATTCCTATTTTTTCAAATAGTTTATATAGCAATGGAGTTAGTTGTTCTTTAAATGTTTGGTGGAATTCACATGTAAATCCATCTGGTCCTGGTGATTTTTTCTTAGGAAGTTGGTTAATAGCTTGTTCTATTTCTCTTTTCTGAAATGGGACTATTTACTTCTTCCTCTGTTAATCTGGGCAAGCTATATTTTTGAAGGTATTCTTCCATTTCATTTAAGTTATCGAATTTATTGGCATAAATTTGGGCAAAGTAGCTCCTAACTATTGTTCTAATTTCCTCTTCATTAGTGGTGAGTTCTCCCTTTTCAATTTCAAGACTAACAATTTGCTTTTCCTCTTTCCTTTTGTTAATCAGATTTACTAAGGGTTTGTCTATTTTGTTGGTTATTTCATAGAATCAACTCTTAGTTTTATTAATTAATTCAATAGTTTTTTTGTTTGTTTTTGTTTTTTGTTTTTTGTTTTACTTTCAATTTTATTAATCTCACCTTTTATTTTTAGAATTTCAAATTTTGTGTTTGTCTGGGGGGTTTTAATTTGTTCCTTTTCTAGCATTTTTAGTTGTAAGCCCAATCCGTTGGCCCTCTCTTTCTCTATTTTATGCAAGTAGGCTTGTAGAAATATAAAGCTTCCCTTATTACTGTTTTGGCTGTATCCCACACATTTTGGTATGATGTCTCATTATTGTCATTTTCTTGGGGGAAGTTATTAATTATGTCTATGATTTGCTGTTTTACCCAATCATTCTTTAGTATGAGATTATTTAGTTTCCAATTATTTTTTGGTCTATTTTCCCCAGGCTTTTTATTGAATGTAATTTTCATTGCATTGTGGTCTGAAAAGGATGCATTTACTATTTCTGCCTACTGAATTTGATTTTGAGGTTTTTATGTCCTAGTATATGAACAATTTTTGTATAGGTTCCATGAACTACTGAGAAGAAAGTATACTCTTTCCTGTCTCCATTTAGCTTTCGCCAAACATCTATCATATCAAACTTTTCTGGTATTCTATTTACCTCTTTAACTTCTTTCTTATTTATTTTGTGGTTTGATTCATCTAATTCTGAGAGTGCAAGGTTGAGATCTCCCACTATTATAGTTTTGGTGTTTATTTCTCCTTAAAGCTCTCTTAATTTCTCTTTTAACATTTAGATGCTGCACCACTTGGTGCATATGTTTATTATTGATACTGCTTCATTATCTATGTTACCCTTTAGCAGGATATAATGCCCTTCCTTATCTCTTTTAATTAGATCAATTTTTGTTTTGCTTGATCTGAGATGAGAATTGCTACCCCCCATTTTTGCCTTCACCAGGAAGCATAGTAGATTTTGCTCCACCCTTTTACTTTTATTCTGAATGTATCACCCTGTTTCAGGTGTGTTTCCTGTAAACAACATATAGTAGGATTATGACTTTTAATCCAGTCTGCTAACTGCTTCCTCTTTATGGGGGAGTTTACCCCATTCACATTTATGGTTAGAATGACTAATTCTATATTGCTTGCCATCCTGTTAACTCCTGCTTATGCTTTTCTCCTTTCCTTCCCTCTTAACCCCCTCCCCAGTATTAAACTTGTGAGCACCACTTGTTTTTCACAACCCTACCTTTTCATTATCCCTCCCTCACATTAAAGTTCCTCCCCCTATTTTACCCCTTTTCCTCACAATTTCTGTATTCCCTTCCCCTTAGCTTACTCCTTCCCTCCCACTTTTCAATGAAGTGGAAGAAATTTCACCATAAATCGAATATGTCTATTGATACACACTATGTTCTTCTCCCTCCTTTCTTTCTCTCAGATATAATAGATTACTTTTGCCTCTTCATGAGATGTAGTACCACCATTTTACCCTTTTTTATGATATAATTTCCTTTCCACCTCTAGTTTCTAGGACAAATTATACATATATTCTTTACATATCTTTATGGCAGAAATATAGTTCTCAAGATTTCTTTTTACCTTTTTAGATATCTCTTGAGTTCCGTATTTGAAGATCAAACATTTTGTGTAGGTCTGTTTTTTTTTCATCAAGAATAGGTGGATTTCATTTATTTTGTTAAATGTCCATCTTATTCCCTGGAAAACTATGCTCATTTTTGCTGGATAAGTTATTTTTGGCTGTATACCAAGTTCCTTAGCCTTTTAGAATATCATGTTCCAGGCCCTTCATTCCTTTAATGTGGATGCTGCTAGATCCTGGGTTATCCTTATTGTGGCTCCTCCATATCTGAATTGATTTTTTCTAGCAGCTTCCAATATTTTTTCCTAGGACTTCTGGAAATCTTTTACAAAACCATGTTGATTTATATTGTTTGTTATATCACTACTTGCATGTATAATTCATGTTTGTTACACCACATTGAGCCTGTACTGGCTGTGGAGAGAGTCATCACTAATAGCCTGTCCTTTATTGCTTGTGCTTGTGCAATACCTCTCATGCTGATGGGTTTGTGCATACCTGTTTCTAGTAAGACCGTTCAGCCCAGAAACCCGCTAACAATATCTGGCTTGACTCCCTACTTCCTTTTGGTGTTTGTCATCTCTCTTCTTGAGATGTCAGGGAGGGCGTGCTCATCTCCTTTTTAGTACTTTCACCTCCCTTCCTGAGAAGTCAGTGGGGAGGAGGGAGGGGGGCATGATTACCTTCTTTGTGGTGTTTTCACTTCCTTTCCTGAGAAGTCAGGGAGGGTGTGATCACCTCCTTTTTGGGGGTTCTCACCTCCCTGAGAAGTCAGGGATGACGTGACCACCTGTGTTCTAAAACAAAAGAAAGTGGGAAATATAAAGAGCTGAAACTCTGAATAGGTGCACTGGAATCCTACAACCAAGCACTTAAGGCTAATTACCTATTGGACAATACTCGATTAACATATGCTTGGAAAATGGCCCTTCTGTGCTGGCTTGATCTTTTGGTGTATATAGATAATTGTAGGAGGAATTGGGGGTGGAGTAAGACAAGCCAGAGTCACTTTGGAGGAGAACAAGGAAAAGGGAAGTTGATGGCAAGCCTCATGGCGGTTTGTTTGTCTCTTTTACTTCTCCCACTAAAGACCAAGGACTTTTGCTGATCTTGACTCTGGCTGATCCTGAGATCAACAGGGAACTAACTTGGACCTCACATAGTATTCTGTAATGATGTAATTCCAATAAGGTATATATGAGCTAAGAAGGACTGGAAGATAGACATTCTATCTTTGGCCATCCTCATGGTAGCTCAAAGGCAGATATCCGTCTAACCATGTTAGCTAATACTCCTATTTTTCAGGAAGATCAAGAATGTCATTCTAAATATCATCAGGCTGCTGAAGTTTTATGTTTACAATTTGGGATAGCAAAAGACAAAGGTAGGAGCATAATAACAGGTTGTACAGCTTACCTTCCTTTCCATGCTCCTATGTTCCCTCCAGGTAAAAACCCTTGTGGTTTGAGACCTAATGAAATTTGGCAAGTGGATGTGACTCATTATAAATCTTTTGGTCATCTGTCCTTTATCCATGTTGTAGTAGGACACCCTTTCAGGATTTACTTTTGCAATACCAGCAGCAAATAGACTTCCCAAGTAGTCACTGAATTCCTTACACAAACTTTTGCAATTATGGTGTACCATAAGCAATAAAAACAGATAATAGACCTGCATATACTTCTAAACATTTTGCATACTTTTGTGCACAGTATCAAATTTTACACACCATTGGCATACCTCTTAATCCTCAAGGACAGGCAATATTAGAAAGGAGAAACAGAGACATCAAGATGCTCCTCCAAAAATAAAAGAAAGGGAGAGCCACAGGTAACCCTAGAGAAATTTTAAATTTAGCTCTCTATACCATTATTATTATTATTATTATTATTATTATTATTATTATTATTATTATTATTATTATTTGGTTTTTGATAAAGATGCATTGGCTCCAGCAGACAGGATTTATAACCCAACAGAAGGACAGTGTTCAGCACAAGCAGATCTACTATCTTTAGATAACTACCAGATAATGTGGAAGGATCCAGAAAGTGGTGAATGGAAGGGACCAGATAGGTTAACTGCTTGGGGGGAGAGGATTTGCTTGTAACTCTACAGATGGAGAAGAAATCAGATGGGTGCCAATGAGCCATATTCACCTTGTCCATGGAAGACAGATGGAGAAGACCCTTGAAACAAAGGAAAAGAACCAAGACAGAAACACATACAGTATAAAGATTAAAGGCTAGAACAGAATTTGTCACCCTTCAGCTGAAATAAAAAATCTGGGGTAGCAATTCTTATCTTAGATAAAGCCAAAATAAAAATAGATTTTATTAAAAGAAATAAGGAAATCTTGATAAAGAGTATCATAAATAATGAAGTAGTAATGATAATTACTGATAATGTATGCACCAAGTAGTAGAACAGGAAAATTCTTAGGGTAGATTTTAAGCCAGTTGCATGAAGAAGTCTACAGCAAAACTATTCTAGTGAGAACTTCAACCTTCCCCTCTCACAAATCTAACCACAAAATAAACAAGAAAGAAATTAAGGATGTTAATAAGATCCTTGAAAATGTAGATATGATTAACTTCTGGAGAAAATTGAATAGAAACATAAAGGAATATATCTTTTTTTGCCTCAGAAATGCATGACACCTCCAAAAAAATGACCATGTTTTAGAGTATAAAACCTTCCAATAAAATGCAGAAAGGCAGACCGTAATGCAATAATAAAAAAAAAAAATTATATTCAGAAAAGGGACAGGGAAAGATAGACTTTCTATCTCTTAGAGAAAAAAAAAAAGATCAATGAACTAGGCATGTAACTAACAAAGCTAGAAAAAGAACAAATTTTAAAAGCCCCAATTAAATACCAAATTAGAAATTCTGAAACTCAAAGCAGAAATTATTATCACTGAAACTAAGAAAATTATTAAACTAGTAAATAAATCTCAGTTGGTTTTATGAAAAAACAACAACAACAAAATAGACAAACCTTTGATTAATTTGAACAGAAAAAGGAAAGAAAAAAACAAATCACCAGCATCAAAAATGAAAAGGGTTAACTTACTACCAATGAAATAGAAATTAAAGCAATAATTAACAACTATTTTGCCCAATGGCAAGCAGTACGACAATCTAACTGCAATAGATGCATATTTACAAAATTATAAATTTCCCAGATTAACAGAACAGGAAATAAATTATGTAAATAATCCCATTTTAGAAAAAGAAATTGAATAAGCTGTAAATTAACTCACTAAGAAAAAATCTCCTGTGCCAGATGGATTCACAACTGAATTCTACCAAACATTTAAAGAACAATTAATTCCAAAACTATGTAATCTATTTGGAAAAATTAGTAAAGAAGGAGTCCTGCCAAATTCCTTCTATGATATAAATATCTAAACTAGGAAGAGACAAAACAGAGAAAGAAAATTATAGACCAATGTCCCTAATGAATATTGATGCAAAAAAATTTTAAATAAAATATTAGCAAAGAGATTACAACAACTTATCAACAGACTAACTATGAAACACTATGATGAAGTGGGATTTATACCAGGAATGCAGGGCTGGCTCAATATCAGCAAAACTATTATCATCATTGATCATATCACTAACAAATTATATAACCCTAAGAAATCATATGATAATCTCAATAGATGCAGAAAAAGCTTTTCAACAAAATACAGCACCTATTCCTGTCATAACACTATAGAGCATAAGTTTAAAGGGAGCTTTTTTTAAAATATAAGCAATATCTTTCTAAAACTCATAGTAAGCATAATTTATATTAAAATGAAGCTGAACATGTTACCAATAAAATCAGGAGTGAAATAAGGATGCCTTATCACCACTATTATACAACATTGTACTAGAAATGTTGAGTTTATCAATGACAAAAGAAAAAGAAATTAAAGTAAATTAGAATAGGCAATGAGGAAATAAAACTATTACTTTTTGCAGATGATATGATGATATATTTAGATAATTTTAGAAAATCAACCAAAAACCTACTGGAAATATTCCACAGCATTAGCAAAGTTGGCATATATAAAACAAACCCACACAAATCTTCAGAATTTCTATGTTATTGGCAAAGCCCATCAACAAGAGATAGAAAGAGAAAATCTATTTAAAATTACTGTAGACAAAATAAAACATTAGGGAATCTACCTCCCAAGATAAAGTCAAGAACAATATGAACACAATTATGAAACACTTCTCACACATATAAAGTCAGATTCAAACAATTATAAGAATATCAATTGTTCATTGCTAGGCCAAGCATGACAATTCTGCCTAATTGGTCTACTTGTTCATTGCAACACCAACAAAAATGCCAAAGCATCTAGTTCTACAAAACTAGAAAAGATAATAAAATTCATCTGGAAGAACAAAAGGTCAAGCATTTAAAGAAAATTTATGAAATTGGCTTAGCAGTACCAAACTTAAAACTATATTATAACATATCAGCCATCAAAACCATTGGGTACTGGCCAATAAATAGACTAGTGCATCAACTGAATAGATTAGATACCACATCAATCAAGTCCTATAGCAATCTGGTATTTGATAAGCTCCCAAAATCCAGCTTCTTGAATAAGAATTCACATTTTACAAAAATTGCTTGGGAAACTGGAAAATAATATGTCAGAAATTCACCATAGGATTATATCTCATCCCCCCCATATCAAAATAAGGTCAAAATAGATACATAATATGGACATTAAAAATGATGCTGTAAACAAATTAGGAGAACAAATGATAATTTAACTATCATATCATATCATAAATTCCAGGGAAGAATTTATGACCCAAGAAGAATTAAATAATATTATGAATGATAAAATGGACAACTTTGATTATATTAAATTGAAAACATTTCACACAAACAAAACCAATAGAAACAAGCTTAAAAGGGAAGTACAAAGTTGGAAAAAAATATTTTCAACTAGTATTTCTGATAAAGATCTCATTTCTGAAATAAAGAACTTGTTAAATTTATAAGAGTACAAGTCATTCCCCAAGTGATAAGTTGTCAAAAGAAATGAATAATTTTCAGATGACGAAACTAAACCCATCTGCACTCATATGTAAAAAAATGTTTTAAATCACTATTGATTAGAGAAATTAAACTTCAAAAAACACTGAGATACCATCTCATACCTCTCAGATTGGCTAAGATGACAGGAAAAGATAATGATAAATGTTGAAGGGAATGCAGAAAAACTGGAACACTAATGCATTGTTGGTGGAATTGTAAAATAATCCAACTGTTCTGGAGAGCAAACTATGCACAGAAGGTTATAAAACTTTGCATACCTTTTGACCCAGCAGTACCATTATTATACCCTCAAAGAAATCATAAAGAAAGGAAAAGATCCCAGAAGTGCAAAAATGTTTATAACTGCTCTTTTAGTGATAACAAAGAAATGGAAAATGTGTGGATGCCAATCAGTTGGGAAATTACTGAACAGGTTGTGGTACATAAAGCTAATGAAAATAGTATTATTCCATTAAAAATGATAAACAGCATGCAGGATGAATTTAGGCCTGGAAAGATCTATATGGACTGATGTTGAGTGAAATAAACCAAACCATTAATACATTGTTTATAATACCAGCAAGTATGTGCAATTCAGTTATGAAAGACCTGGTTCTTTTCAGTGGTTCAATGATGTAAAGCAATTCCAATAGACTTTGGATAGAAAATGCTATCTGCATCAAGAAAAATAACTTAGGAGACTGAGTATAAATCAACATGTACTATGTTCTCTTCTTTTTTCTATTTTTTTAATCTCTCCCATTGTTTTTCCCTTTTGTTCTGATTTGTCTGTCCCAACATTCATAAAGCAATGTGTATTAAAAATAAATAAACAAAAAGAGCAAGTGTGTTCTGTATGTTTCAGTACAGTCTTGCTTTCTTTGACTCCTGATAATATTATCCAAGTCTGATTTCCTTGGCCCATAAGGCTAGACCTTTATGTGTTCAGTCTCTATTGTCTCAATATGAGAATGAACAGTATTGGATTTTGCTCAGAATAGGTCATCATATGAGGAAAACTCAGTGACTCAGGCTGTTACCCCTATACTTAGAACTTCACCTGAGTCATCTCAATGTTTCCTCTCATTTCTATGGCAGGGATGAACTAGCCATCATACTTTATGTTATTAGACTCCCCTATTCAATGGTCAGCATTTTCGGTTCAGTAATTTTGCAAGCTGTAAAAAGAACCATTTGTCAGACCTCACATAATCTCATCCTCCTCAGGTGTATGGAAAGGCTAGGCTGAAATATTCTGTGCAGGTTGGAATGTGCACTCAGGCAGTGACATGGAAATCAGTAAAGCAGACACTAATGATCTAGTTCCATTAACAACTGCTCATTTGGGTGGTAAGTGACCTGAGACGAAGAGGAAATGCAATTTAGGCTGCCAATACAGTAAAAAAATGGCTGCCATTACTGTTCTATAGAGGTTATAATCAATGATACTTTTTATTGGCTCAATTGAACTACATTGTAGCTGATTAAATCCCTGCTTTGATGACATGAAGTAAAATAAAAGAGTTTAGGAACTTTCATAGCTTTTACAAAATCACCTCTTGTACAATTGCTTTTTCTTTAATGCCTTATTAATGTTGGGGAGTCACCTCATTCATCTGACAAATGTTCCTTCTCCTCAATGGAACATCTTTGACCTCTTCACTAGGGTAATAGTAAAAATTCTCACATACCCAGAGAAGATAGCAGCTAACTTTCCATAGAATCTTTCTTAAATATCTTCTGTCTATTGGCTAACATTTCTGTAGAAGTCTAATGCATGTTAATTTTTTGAACTCAAATTAACATTCAATTGAGAATAGAATATATCACCAATAACCAAATCATTTTCAATGTGGCTATCATACTTCTTTCTCATGCACCATACTGTTATTAATATTGCATTTTTACTTTCTGTGAATGTGAAATACAATAGCAATTAATATCCTACAAAAAGAGGAATTTCTTGATCTTTATGCCCACTCTCTGTTGCAGGTACTTATATATATACATATTTTTTAAATTTATGGACATTCTGTATATGTTGTACTTTTGTATTACTTTTTATCTCCAATGCTCTAGCTATATCATGGATCCTAATGTTTATGAAATAATTCAAATGAACTGAATTGAGTGTCCATTCATGGATGAAGAAGCTGAGGCTCTGAAAGATGACATTATTTGCCCATATAGTCTATTTTTATGAGAAGTGTGATTCAAATTCAGTTCATTTCCTTCCATTCTTTTCTACTTCAACCCAGCAGTCTTTCTTTACCTTCAGAGATAGCTCTGTACATGTGGTAAAGTTTTAAAGTTGATAGATTCTTGACCCAGAGATTTTTTGAGCTAAGAATAGATATTTTGTTTAATCACTATTTGCCAACATTAATCATGCCAGAAGTTGCTCTGTCCTTCAGTGACTTTTAATGTGCTGTGTGAGAAGAGTCCTAGAACTATTGAGGAGTTTCCTACTGGGCACTGACCTGCTTCTACTTTTAAGAAAGAGCAAATTCAACATTCATCTCCCACTCTTCCAATTTGAATCGATTGAAATCAGAGGCTTTCTCTCCTTCCAAAAATGTTACTTAACACAATTTGTTATAATATTTTTATGCAAAGATGAATAAAATGAACCAAAATTAATTGTCTCATTAAACTTAAGACAAAATACCAGAACAGTAAAAGTTATTTTCTCTTTGGACAACTATTCTGAATATTTATTCTATTTAGTTAGTTAGTCAAGAAAGAGAAACAGGCCAAGTGTGCTTGTCAGCCTGTACTCAACAAAGCAGTTTTTCTCCAAAGGGAGCCAGGTCTGCATTTTATTGTTTTGTCAGTTTCTCTGGATTTAAAATAAAAAAGAATGCTGCTTTACTCGGGGCTATCTTTAGCTCACTCAAATGATTTATTCTCTTCCTCCTTAGGATATAGTACACATCAGGCAGTTCCCAGTGGGACCTTAAAGAAATGTGGAAATGTTTATTTAATTTCATTTTTCATCTCTTCACCTTGAAAGTTCAAAATCTTTTGCATCTCAGCCTCTGGGCTAATTGGGTTGTGAATGACATTCCACTCCTATTTATTTCATTGGAATATGAAATAAATGTCATAAGGCAAGGTTTATTTTAAAATCAAGGGCATCCATTTCCTGATGGTTGAAAATATTGTGTTGATATAATTTGTATTAGATGCATTTTCCATTTTTCATAAAATGGTATTTTTTTGCACTGAAGACTTTTGTCTACTTTCTAAATATTTTAATGCCTTATCATTTAATCATTTAGCCTATTATTGTTACCGTGTAAAGAATCAGGCTTCTGCCAATACTTTCTTCTAAAATGGTAGAAAGAACAAACCTCTTTTCCCTTTTCACCTCCCTCTCTTTTTCTCTCTTTTCCACCCAAGAAATTTTTATATGACCCTGGGCATATAGATATATAAATATAGTACAAATCAAACATTTATGATAACACATCCTTCTCTGTCTCTCTGTCTCTCTCCCCATACTTATGTCTGTCTTTGTCTCATACATATATTATTTATGTCCACATATATATATATATGTATAGGCACATATATGTATATATATGTCAAGGCATGTGTATGTGCATAAATCTGATTTAATTTCAGCTAATATGTATTTTTTCTCAGTGTAAGTTATTCAGCCCAACAATAATGATCACAGTCCTTTAAACCTTAGTATTCTGGGCTTCTGATTTGTAGAGTAACATAAAAGACTAAGCCATGGCCAGCTCTTTAGAGGTGGGCATCTTTTCCTTAAGATAGGCTGATCCGCAGACATCAATCACATGACCCATCATCAGAGCAATGCCCAAAGTCTTTCCAACTGAGGGAAATCAGTTTTGGATTTGCCATTGGCTTATAATCTGAGAAGTCATACTTGTCTTTATATGGTGATAAAGCATCAGAACATGTCTTTAGTGGGTGAATATATATACATCATTTATTCTAAATTCAATTCAATTTATATATTATATTTTTATAATTTCTTCTCTGATCTCCCATTCTCTTCTCCTCTACCAAGAGTTATTCCTTATACCAATTTTTAAGAGAAAAAAATCATCAAACCCAACCAATACATAAAAATATTACATTATAGCAATGGTTCATACCTATGGAAACCCTAAATCTAAAAAGGAATAGGGAGAAGGCTCTCTTCTAATGTATCTTTTTTGAGACCAAACTTAATAGTTATAATTCTGCTTCATTTAAAAAATTTTGTACTTGTGATTTCTTCTTACATACAGTTGTAGTCACTGTTCATATTGTTTTTCTAGCTCTGATTCCTTTACTTTGTTTGAGTGCTTGTAAGTCTCTATGTTTCTCTGTGTTCATTATATTGATCATTTATTATAGCATGTTCCATTATGTAAATATAATATAATATAATCATGATATAATTATGATATAATCATAATATGATCAATATAATAACATGATTTCCATAACACAATTTCTTTAGCCATTTCCAAAATAATGAACATCATCTTATTCTTGTTGCTAGTTCTTTCCTAGCATGTCCACATGTATATGTATTTATTCACATACATCCACACATACAACAATAGTTATGAATATTTTGGTGCATGTGAGGTCTTTATTCCTTCCTAGAGATTGTGTCTAGCAATGCAATCTTCCTATAAGAGGATATGGATATTTTGGTCATTTTATTTGCACAATCTCAAATTTGCTTTCCAGAGGTTATATCATTTTCAAGTCTACCTAGAATGAATTAAGATGTCTTCTACTATACAATTTCTCCATCAATGACTATTCCCATCTTTTATCATCTCTGATAATTTTCTGAGTATGGCATTAAACCTGATTGTTATTTTGTGTGATTTACAATTTTTTCTTGGAAATTTTTTTCCTATCTTTTGACTATATATTTGCTGAGTAATGACTTTTGGTCTTAATAAAATCATTTATAAAAAATTAAATTTAGTATGCTTTATGTTATTTACCCTTGGTCTTATGCTATCATGGCATCTATTTCTTTGTCTTTGTCTCTCTGTCGCTGTCACTCTATCTCTATCTTCTTTCTGTCTGTCTTTCTCATACACACACACACACACATACACACACACATACATGCATATACATAAATAAACATAAAGTAAGTTTAGACTATAGGGTAGATTTGAGACTGGGACTTCAAAAAATGCAACTTCAGGCACCTCTTGTCCACATCAACCAGGCCACATAACCAGTTAAGAGAAGCTGCTAACTTAATACTATTCGAAAGAGCTGGTGCAAGAACCTTGCTATTTCCTATAACCTTAACCCCAACAAAGTTCTTCCTTCTGAGACCTTCTACATGAATATTTCACCTCTGCTAACTATTCATAATCATCATACTAATTCTTTAGACTTTACCTTTTTAAAAAAATAATACTGTAATTTCATTTGTGCCAAAAACTCCTATTAAGTTCCAAAAAGAAACTTTTTCATTCAGTAAGATTACTTCACCTGCTATATGTCTGAATACAGTCTTTGTGATGCTACATACAGAACTATACCCACTACACCACATCCTTTCTTTGCCTTTTCTTTTCCCCCTTCTTTCCTATGCATCCAGATCATTACATAATGTCTTCAGGACAAAATTGCTTCAGTATATGTAATAAGAGTTTATTTGTATATTACCTTCCAAGAACCTTCTACATGATATGTATATATATATATATATATATATATATATATATATATATGTGATTATATGATTCAGACTATCTGTCTCCTGACAATTTGAATGATATTAGCCTTGTCTATAAGAATAAGTATGTGATCCCATAATTATTTTTAAACTGAGTATATTAATCTAATCTAATTAACATTGTTTATTACAAATATTAGGTTAAAATCATGGAACACAAATATCAGCTTAAAATCCACAAAAGCATAAAGCTAAATTTATATTACCTAGAATGTAAACACTAGCTTGACCCACAATACATCAAAAGTATCAGTACATACTAGATTTCTCTTAAGTAAATAAGATTTCTAAATCTTATACTAATAATTGCAAGCAAAAAAAAAAAAAAGTAATCAGCTTTCTTGCCTTTAAGGAACCTCCTTTCCCTCCAGGAACAAACATAGGAGCAACATAGGTTGAAATCCCCTCATGCTCTAGAGACATTCTATAAGAAAAAGGCAATATCCAGATAAAGAATTAAAGGAAACAAAGGGCAACTCCAACAAGATTAGTCTGAGAAGTTATCCTAAATGTGTTGTGCTTAAAGAAAGAACATAACTAATTGACATGAATTGGAAGTTTATCTCAATCCATTATCTGACTTAAGAAAAAGATAAAATGTTTGTACTGACCCCTTTTGAATGAATTTACCAATTAACTCCTCCAAAATAACTGAATTGTTTTTATTAAAATAATTAACTGAATTGACCATAAGCAAACTATGATTTTAGTAATATATAGAAAGATCTAGTAATATAAAAACACAACAGTGTATGAAATGAAACGATTATAAATAAGGGGCTAAGAGTACATTGGTTTACCTAGAGCTGGGGGACTGAGGGTCATGCATGGCTACTAAGGAGTAACATGGAATCAGAAATAAAAAAAAAGAACTGAAAAAGTAGAAGACTTCAGAGCCAAGTAATACAGATTGCAAACAATGCCAATTCATTGAAAGAGTCAGAATATTTAAAGTACATATGAAGAAGAGAAAATATTTCTGATGATAATTTCCCCTGAACAAACTAATCAATTCTTTCATAATTATTAATTTGGCAACTCCATGGAATCTGATAAGGAGGGTAATAATGGAAGATTTAGAAAACATAAATATGATGAAAAATGTCTATAGTGATAGAAGTCATTATCTCCCTGCTATTTCCTTTACACACATTTCCATATTGCCCTTTATGAAAGTAAATCAGTGAAAATCTAGTTATACAAAATTTGATTGCTGACTTGAGTGCATACAGTTTTATACAGAGTGCATATAGAAATTATGAGTTAAAAATTACATCTATAAGATCACATTGAGATTGTACTCTAATTATATTCATGTAAGTTTATCATTCAATTCCTGGCAAAGAAATGAGGCAAAAAGATTGCACAGCATATGATGAACAGAAATCACTGCTTCTGCTAAACTTTACTAAAAAACATAAGTTACTAAGATTCAGTCATAGATAATGATTAAAGCCATATTAGGAAACAAAAATATATGGGGTGTTGGGGGGAGTATTGTTGATTATATGCTTCATATTCTGCTACACATATATACTGAGAATATTGTCAATAGTGGCATTTTTAAATATGCCCAGTGATTTACATAGGCATATTGGGGTACACAGATAGTTAGCTAATGTCCATGTTGTCTTCAGTAACTTTTGCTTTAATGGATTTGAATTAAATGTAGACTTGGATGTTGAAAGATTAGAATTAAAGTTAGTAAGATATGAAATGACATTTGCCAAAACTCTTCAAAAGAGGACAGATAAAACACTAAATTAATGTGACATGATTATTTTCATTAATATTACTCTAAATCATACTGATCCTATCAGATTCACAGTTTTATTAATATTTAGACGGGCTATATGATGTCCACCAGACACTTTAAAATTTATTCATAACAAAAACATCCAAGTTTTCTGGGGATTTTTAAAGTATATAATACAATGTAATGAATGATAGATAGCACATTAATACGTTTTTTCAGGATCAATGTTTTAGGACTTGTTATTTTACCTTGGTAAGTTAAATATAAAGTCTTCTGCCACTTATAATTCTTCCTAATCTGACCTTATCTTACATGGCTATCTTCAGGTTGATATTCCTTACCCATGACATCCTATCACCCATATCTTCATATTTATGCTTTTGCTTTGACTGATAAACTAGCTTGGACTGCTTCCTTACCTTTGCTCCTTAGTCTCTTTGACGTCCTTCAAAGCTCAGCTTAAAGTCTAGCTTTTGCAAAAGGCCTTCCTCAGTCAGCTTCCCCTCTTCCCAGATGCAAGTTAATTCTCTTCAGAGATTACCTTCCCTCAATGCTATGTATATGATATTTGTACCTAGTGATTTCTAAATTGTCTTCTTACATGTGTTTAGCATTCATTAATAATTAATTTAGAGTTTAGTATAATACCTGTATATATGTGATTTTAAATGATTTTGGACTGAATAACTTGGCCTTTTTATTTCTCAATTATTCTCTACTTCAAAATGTGGATTTTAACTTTCCATCACTATTGCATGTAGTGAAATAAATGCTATTAAATATGAAGCACATGGGTTAATTCTAAAGCTATGAGGATGTGTATATATACATATATATTACATATATTCAAAATTTTGTGGATATTGCAACATGATTATAGCTTTGAATTTCTATTGAAACCTCATTGTTATCAGGGACCAAAAGCAAATATAAGTAAATCATAAAATCATTTTGCAGAGAGAACAGAACACATATGGCTATGATACTCACATGCCTTCACCAGATGAATATATCTTTAAATAAATGTCACAAAGAAAAATAATAAAACCCAGTCTCCTGTAGCATAGCAACAGGTAAGAGAATTTTGATGAGGCCAGTTCTGAATCTATGGGATGAAAATGACAAGATCTGAAAAGCAAAACATGGATAAAAATACTTGAACTAAAAAGAACTTATGGCTGAAATTTTTAAAAATTATTTTAGTAAATAAAATCCTCATTGATAAAATAAATTATAATATTCTATGGGATTTTCATTAAGCTACTGGTTTGTTCAAGGTATTGTGCATCATACTATGGAGCACTGAAAGATGCAAAAGATATAGTTGTTGCCCTAAAGCGACTTATAATTATAGCCATACTCTGGAGTCACTCCTCACTTTATGGAATAAAGTCAGTCATATCTCCCCTTAGGGGTTCTAGATACAAACCTGAAACCTTGGGGTAATTCTTCTCCAGTGCTATTGGTTCAAGTGTTTTATTTGGCTTTATTCTCCCCATCTTTATTCATAAGTGATGAGTACCTAGTTTTATTTAACCATAATAATAAGAATATTCAATTAACAAAAATAAGAATTTACAAAGTTATTGATTGCTAAGATATAGTAAAATCAAAAGTTTAAAATATCCCCTTTAGGAAGTAATGAAAAAAAAAAACAAAAACAAAAACAAAAAACAAATGAAGGTGGCCTAGCTATACCTGATCTAGAACTATATTATAAAGCAGCAGTCACCAAAACCATTTGGTATTGGCTAAGAAATAGACTAATTGATGAGTAGAATAGGTTAGGTTCACAGGACAAGATAGTGAATAAAAATAGCAATCTAGTGTTTGACAAACCCAAAGATCCCAATTTTTGGGATAAGAATCCATTATTTGACAAAAACTGCTGGGAAAACTGGAAATTAATATGGCAGAAACTAGGCATGGACCCACATTTAACACCACATACTAAGAGAAGATCAAAATGGGTCCATGATTTAGGCATAAAGAACAAGATAATAAATAAATTAGAGGAACATAGGATGGTTTACCTCTCAAACTTGTGGAGGAGGAAGGAGTTTGTGTCCAAGGGAGAACTAGAGACCATTATTGATCACAAAATAGAAAATTTAAATTGCATCAAATTAAAAAGCTTTTGCAAAAACAAAACTAATGCAAACAAGATTAGAAGGGAAGTAACAAATTGGGAAAACATTTTTACAGTTAAAGGTTCTGATAAAGGCCTCATCTCCAAAATATACAGAGAATTGACTCTACTTTATAAGAAATCAAGCCATTCTTCAATTGATAAATAGTCAAAGGATATGAACAGACAATTTTCAGATGATGAAATTGAAACTATTTCCACTCATATGAAAGAGTGTTCCAAATCACTATTGATCAGAGAAATGCAAATTAAGACAACTCTGAGATACCACTACACACCTGTCAGATTAGCTAAGATGACAGGAACAAATAATGATGAATGTTGGAGGGGCTGTGGGAAAACTGGGACACTGATGCATTGTCGATGGAGTTGTGAAAGAATCCAACCATTCTGGAGAGCAATCTGGAAATGTGCCCAAAAAGTTATCAAATTGTGCATACCCTTTGATCCAGTAGTGCTACTACTGGGCTTATATCCCACGGAAATACTAAAGAAGGGAAAGGGACCTGTATGTGCCAAAATGTTTGTGGCAGCCCTTTTTGTAGTGGCTAGAAACTGGAAAATAAATGGATGCCCATCAACTGGAGAATGGTTGGGTAAATTATGGTATATGAATGTTATGGAATATTATTGTTCTGTAAGAAATGACCAGCAGGATGAATACAGATAGGCTTGGAGAGACTTACATCAACTGATGATGAGTGAAATGAGCAGAACTAAGAGATCATTATACACTTCAAGAACAATACTATATGAGGATGTATTCTGATGGAAGTGGATATTTTCAACATAGAGAAGAGCTAATCCAATTCCAATTGATCAATGATGGACAGAATCATCTACACCCAGAGAAGTAACACTGGGAAATAAGTGTAAACTGTTAGCATTTTTTTGTTTTTCTCCCCAGGTTATTTTTACCTTCTGAATCCAGGTCTTCCTTTGCAACAACAACAACAACAAAATTCGGTTCTGCACATATATATTGTACCTAGGATATCCTATAATATATTTAATATGTATGGGAATCCCTGACATCTAGGGGAGAGGGTGGAGGGAAGGAGGGGAAAAAATTCAGAACAGAATGGAGTATAAGGGATAATGTTGTAAAAAATTACCTATGAATATGTACTGTCAAAAATGTTATAATTATAAAATTAATTTTAAAAAAAGAAATCGAATAGGAAAAAAATAAAATAAAATAAAATATTCCCTTTAAAACCAACTGGTACACTTGCCCCTGTACCTCCTTTGTCCTTAAGATGTTGGACTTAGCGTTTCCTCATAGAATTTCACTCCAAGTTCACTTCCACATCTAGTATAATTCATGAATAGATGAGTCTGAATCTCTGCTATCAGTTAGTTTGGTCAAGCAAATGCCTAGGACTTTATTCATTGCTGTCTGAGTTATGTCAACAAT
Organism: Sminthopsis crassicaudata; assembly: GCF_048593235.1. Classification (NCBI taxonomy): domain Eukaryota; kingdom Metazoa; phylum Chordata; class Mammalia; order Dasyuromorphia; family Dasyuridae; genus Sminthopsis; species Sminthopsis crassicaudata. The sequence goes on from NC_133619.1 coordinate 543,371,043, forward strand.
TCCCAGAATTCTAGGGGAGCACTCTTTTGATCATTGTCATTGACAATATCATTCCTCTAAAAACAGGAAAGAACAAACACGATCAAGAGACAAATCCTAGTTCACATAAGCCTGGGAGAGATGGTCTGAGTCCTTTCTTGAACATCTAGGCAAGAAGGAAGATCTTCCCTTCATTTAGCCAATTAGTTGTTTTTTCATTTGTTTGTTTGTTTGTTTGTTCTTAACAGGAACCAGTTCTGCATACACAGTGAATAAACACTTTCTTCATGTGGCCATTATATTGGAATTAGTAGCAGAATGTCAGCACTTGCTTCAAGCCAGGGAACAGAGATATTTCCCTTATACATCAACATGCATTCTCAGAAGCAGACTGCCCAGCATCTTATACATCATGTTTGCATCAGCATGGCAAGCTATTATGCTTGTCACCATTCATTATATATTTGGGAACACAGAATATGTATCTCAAGTAGAAATTTTACAAAGTAGCACAGAAAAATTGTCATAAGAAAGTTGTAGAAAAGGGATTTTGATGTTTCAGATGAGAGAGCTATTAATTTTGTCTCAGAAAGAGTGAATAAGAAATGAAAAGGAAAACATTACTTATATTTTGAGATTTGGAATATAAGAAAAGATGGCATTCCATTGCGCCTTGAAGCATCTGTAGAAGGTTCACAGGCAGAAATGTAAGTAAGGTATGGAAAGGAGGAATTTAGGTAATAGCATAAATCAAGGAGCAAAAGTATGTGTATAGAGAGGAGAGTACAAGTTATTCTTACTTTGCATCCTAGCAAATGCCTTTTCCTTTAGCTAATTGTGTCTATTGGTTGATTGTTAAAAGTAGGCTCACCATGGGAGATTTCTCAGTTATAGTTTTAAGAATGCCAATAGGATAACTTGTAATTTGTGACCTGATCTCATATAACTGATCCAAAAAATATCACCAGATCATGGATGTGATAGAACCAGCTTGAACTAACTCACAAGACTTGATTGGGAAATTTTCATTGTATCTATACCTTGGAAAGTGATAATTAAAACAAACCAGGATTGTATTATACAGATTGTCAGGAATTAAGAAATAAGTGAAGAAAATGTTAATAATTTAGATTAAACTTGAAAGTGTGTCATACATTTTTTGGAGAATGAGTTGTTCAACATTTACCAGCACACCGTAGAATATATTCCTTTCTCTAACATACATAAGCTTACTACCCCACTTACCTTTAAATTATACTTATCAAAAGCAGCCAATGAAAGCTAAATTTGCTGTCATACTGGTATGGAAGTACAGTTTAAGACAATTATAAAAGAAAATAATAAAATTTTATCTTAGTATTGGAGATTTTTCTTATAGTATCTGCTCCATCCCTAATCCTAGGACTCTTAGTTAATTTTTAACAAGTCAATTCAATTACATTAGACCATGTTTACCACCTACTGTGTGTCAGGTACCTTGCTAACATCAATGAGAGGTATGTTGCTTAAGCTGAAATGAAAATTTCAGATTTTGCTAGCTATATGTCTCCCTGCTGTTGATTTTATAAAACTAATATAAATAAACTTTATTTGGAATATTAATTTTAAAAACTTGGGAACTTTCAAACATTGAGATAATCTCCCAGAGAAAATGGAGGAAGATTCATTTGAAAACGGACGGGTTGAACATTCAAAAGCCTATGTGACTTGAGTCTCTTCCCTTCTGCTAATGTATGATCTTGCATAAAATACTAACAACTTACTGGGTAATTTAAGTAATAACTTATAAATTATAAATAATTACTACTTCATACTCCCTGTTTTTGATCTCTAAGCATTTTAACAACATTAATTATGTATTTCCAACATAATAATGATGGTATTGGAAATAATGGTATTATTATTTAATACCAGCTATTAGATATGAAAATACAATGTAAAGAGCCACAGAGTTATGGTCAGATAATTTTGATTCAAAACACAGTTCTGCCATTTATTAGTAATACAAATTTGGACAAGTAATTAAAATCTCTCCTCAACTCAGTTGTGTCAATCATAAAATGGGGTTGATCTTTTCTTGTTCTTCCATTCAAGTATATCTAATCTCTGAGCCAGAGCTTGCCAGACACTTCTATTCCCAACTACTTCCCAAAGTCTCTCCAAGCTCATGTTCATTGCTTCCATGTCTTATGTATCCATTTCATATTTTGCCATCCCCTTCTCCTTTTACCTTCAATCTTTCAATGAAAGCATTTTCGAATAAGTTATGTCTTCTCATTATTTGGCCAAAGTATTTAAGTTTCAGCTTCAGAATTTGTCCTTCCAATGACTAGTATGAATTAACTTCTTTAAATATTGACTGATTTCATCTCCAAGAGAATATTTTGAAAGCATCAATTCTGAGGTGCAAAGTTTTCCTTATAGTCCAAATCTCACAGACATACATTATTACTGAAAAAGCCCTAGTTTTGATAACAGGGACCTTTGTTGTCAAGTTGATGTCTCTCCTTTTTAGTATGCTAGCCAGATTTGTGATAGTGTTCCTTCCAAGGAGCAAGTATCTTTTACTTCCAAGGCTGCAGTCACTTTAATGCAATGATCTTTGAACTGAAAAATATAAAAACTGACCCGGCTTCCATTTCTTCTCCTCCATTTGCCAGAATGTGTTGAGACTAGTTGCCATGATCTTAGGGTTTTGTGTTTGTTTGTTTATTATTGTTGTTGTTTTTAATGTTAAACTTAAAGGCAGATTTTATACTCTTCTCTTTCACTCTTAATAGGCTTAATTTTTTTCCTTTGCTGCCATCAGAGTGGTATATTCTGTATATCTAACAGTGTTGATATTTCTCCAGGCAACCTTAATGCTTAGTTTTTGATTTTACCCCAGTATTTTGCATGATGTATTCTGTCAAATAATTTAAATAAATGAAGGTAATATAGATAACCTTTAAGCCCCTTCTGAGCTCTAATTCTATATTATACATCATCATCATCATCATCATCATCATCATCATCATCATCATCATTATTATTATTATTATTATTATTATTATTATTATTATTATTATTATTATGCTGACTTTTGGATCATTTCCCAATTTTTTCATTAGCTCCAGTAGTTTGAAAACCAAGAGGGATGATAGCTGCATTGAATTCTAAGGTAACCCTATGTGGGACTGCTCCTAACTTGGTAGCTCACAAGTCTCTGCCAGTGATTTTGCTATTATCAATCTGTCAATAGATCGAAATAACACTTTTAGAAAAGATATTTTCTCTAATGGCATAGCAAAAACAATAGTGACAAAATATCCTCCCCCAAAAAAGAATACTTTACTCTCCCTAAAAGACATAAAGACACAGGAAATGTGAATATAAACTTTAAACACAATGGTAATGAGAAACAGTGGTAGGGAACACAGATTGTTATGGCAATTCACAACTCTGGAACTACAGGATCGCATTGTCTCTTCTTTAAAAAAAAGAAAAAAAGATAGCAAAAACCTCATAAGTGAGTGGTAAGAAGTGTCAATGATGGAAAAACAGTTCATGTGCTTGGTTCAGTTCTCTACCCACTAGAAATAACTTATTGGTAAAGCTGGTCCTTTGTTGATATAACCAAGTCACTAGGCTTCTGGCAACATTATTTTCTGAACCAGTCTAGTCATATCACTTAACCACTGCTGCTACCAACATGATCATTAGGCTATTGACACCAGAACAAGCCATCTAATATACTCATTGTCTCACCCTTCACAGGGTATCGTATCTCTAATGGGCTCGCATTTTGATGAATAGCTGTAGATTTCATGACTTTCAGCCTTTAATTCATCTAGTTATTATAGTGTCCTGTCAGTGCTAGTGCTGGATTATTCTTTCAAAATAGGTAGCAATTCTTTGCCTGGGAATGGCAGAAGTTTCTCTTCTTTGACTTCCTCAAGACCATTGACTTGAGATTTATTATCTCCAAGAAGATATGGGAGAGATCTAAACTTTCTGGTTGAAAAATTCTTCATTTAAGGCAGGATTCCTTCATTGAGGGACCTCACCTTTATTTCTTGAAATTATCAAGTTGTATTCCTAGATTTCTACTGTGGTCTTAATGTAATGAATCAATAAGGACAAAGATATGACCATATTCTTTCTCTTTGCTGTCCTTTTCATATGAAGTTGAGTTATTCAAGCATCTGATCTCTTCAGAGCTATGAAATCCTTCTTTTGTATCTAAAAGGGTTTTCCCCTAAATATATCAGTATCTTTGTCTTTTTCCTTTCTAACACTGAACTTTTCTGAAGTATACACAGGGCACATCCTCACATCATAGTCCTATGAACAAAATAAAACATATAATTATATATGTGTGTGTTTGTGTATAAAATGAATTTTAATAATGTCAATTGCTTCACTATTCTTTGGATGTAAATTCGGGATTTTGGAAAATGACATAAATATTTTAAGATTTTAGGGAAGAATCTTTTATAATTTTATTTTTTATTAGCTGCTTTATATTACTTACTACTTTTTTTATTATTGCTTAGTCCCTTTTCTTAAGAATTGCCCCATAGTTGTATCAAAAAATATATTTTTCCCTTGAGGGAAAAACAAACTTTATGAGGTGGCTTTGGATATAAAATGCCTTGTCACATAGATATTGATTTTATTTAGCATTCAACAGGTGCTATTAAAGTTCAGAAGAAGAAGGATAATCTACTCTATTGCTGAACATATAGCTGGCTTATATGTAACAATTCAATTGATAATTCATTTAAGTAGACTGGCCAGCTCCATTGAAGAACTAGAATTTGATTGGTTAATTGAATTGATTTATCTCAATTTTCTATTGATAATTTCATGAAGAAGAAATTAGTAATTATACAGATGATTGTTTTAGTAATAAAAGGAATGTCATTAAGCCATATTTAATTCTATTCAACTAATAATTGTATAGGTGATCTAGCTTGATGGAAAAAAAAAAAAGCTGACTTCTATTTCATTTTCTTGAAAACTGCCCCAATTAAAATTTTTGAAATCCAAAGAAATTATCTATTCCAAGAATTTTTAATTATATAGGCATTTATTTATTTGCTATGCCTCAGGTACTAAGGGACATAAAAGTAAAAGTAAATAGCCCTTGAATTAAAAGAACTTCTATTTCAGAAGGCATGACATGAATGTACATAAGTAAATGCAAAATGTATACAAAATACTTCTACAGTAATCTTTGAGTGATAACTAACAACTGGAGAGGATCAGAATAAATCTCTTATAGAAAGTGGCTAAAATTTTTGCAATTATCAACTATGACAACCTTAATTCTTAGCAATGCAATGATAATAATTCCAAGGAACTCATGATGGAAAATGCTGACACATCCAGAGAAAGAATTGTGCAATCTGAATAGAGATGGAAGCATACAATTTTTCACCTTTTTTGTTGTTGTTTTTTTTCCTTTTTTCAAAATTTTCCCTTTTGGTCTGAGTCTTCTTTCACAAAATGACTAATGTGGGAATATGTTTAATGTATATGTACATATATAACTTATATTTCTTGCAGTCTTGGGGAAAGAGAAGATAAGAGATGAAGGGAGAAAAATTTGAAACTCAAAATTTTACAAAGATGAATATGAAAAATTACCTTAATGTAATTGGAAAAGATAAAATACTATTAAAGCTTAAAAATGTTAAAGAAATCTAGCCTCAGATACTTACTATTTATAACCTTGAGCAAATCATTTTATATCTTTCTGACTCTCTCTTCTCTACCATATAATGGGGATAATAACAGTACTTATTTTTCCAGGTTGTTGTGAGCATCAAATGAGGTAATATTTGTAAAACACAACATAGCAAATGACACGTAATAGGTGCTTATTCACTTCCCTTTTTTAAATATATAGATGTCAGAGAAATATACATGAAAATTAATTGATCCATTTGGAACTTATTATAACACCAAAACAAAATGGGTTGAAATTGAGGAAAGAAAAGTTCTAGACACAGTCCACCACTATTTTTGTGCATACCAGGTCAGGCTTTGATCACGAGCCAACAAAATAGCAATGATTTATATTATTATTTAAATCTTTTTTGATAATTCGTCAAATAGGTAGAATAATAATCAGGAGAGATCTATATCACAAAAAATGTCGAGACTGTAAACAACAACAGAGAGGGGAATTTTGTCAAAAAATAGATGTCAATGAAAAGAAATCTTAGAAAAATTAGTTAGATTTTGAAATTAAGGGATTTTGAAAACAGCATTTTAAGTAATGATATGTGAAATTAGAGTGGATGAAATGAAGAACAAATTTAAAAGAGAGTAGTGAAAGAAAATAATTCATACAGCTTTTAAAAAAATAAGCCAGACTGTGGAAGGGATCAAGTGAATGTTTCTTTACAGATAGATGAGATCTCTGTATAATAGGAAAGAAAAGAAGAAAAGAGGTTTGGGATCAAGGACAAAAGCAGAGATATTGACGTTGTCAAGGGAATCAGTCATTTCCTCAGAGAAAAGAAGATTCCAAAAGTCCATATTATTATTGAACACCTGTTGTAATTCTTTAATCTGACTGTTCTAATATTTATGATTTTTTATAAATTCCCTTCAGGCTCTGCTTATACATATTGTATATTTACTCTTTTGCTCTGGGTAGTCCTCTTAGTTTTCTTTTAAAGCACATTAATTCTTCATTACATTAGAAGTTTTATTTTTCTGTGATCTTCTCTTTTCTAAATTGTAATCATTCTCTGAGAGCAGGTTTCTTGGGGAGCTTCTGGAGGCACCCTTAGTTTCAGTTCAGTTCAAAAATCCCAAAATGCAGCCAGGAGCTGAAGTCCAGAGCCTTTATTTTGTCCTTCAAAATCCTGAATCTTTTCCTGGGCCCAATTAGCTTTGTTAGAGGCCTATCGCTCTCTTTGGTTCCTGAGAGCTCTTGTCCGAATGTCTCCAGCCAGCACAATGGTCAAAAATGGAATGACTCTTGACTCTGAATCTCTTCAGTTTTCCCAAAGTCCTCTTTGGCCCTGAGAGCTTCCTGCTTATATGGTACACACTGAATATACACCAATCATTTCATCACTAGGAAACCATTATTTGTTGAAGGATTAAATCAATGCTAAATTAGATTTAACCATTGTCTCCTCAATTCCACTCAGTACCTTGTTTCAAGTTCTGGCCCATAACATCTCCTTGTAGGATCAGATCAATCATACTGAATCATTAGATAATTATATCCATTCCAATGACTTAGGACCTTGTAAGAATCCTAACATTTTTCCAGTGACTGGACTCTGGCTAAGGTGGCCTGAGATCTTAGTGGAGCAGCTGTGGCAAGAGCAGCAGCAGCATCTTCCAAACCTCCTCCCTTCTGCAACACTTAGGAGCAACCTTGCCTACTGCCATCATGCCATCCTCCAATCCCCACAACATGCTGAAGTCCCACTACCCAGATGAGGAGGAATACCCCAACCTCTCCTCCCATAACTGAATGATGTCATCCAAAATGCTGTGGATAACCCAGGGTACCCATTTATCATGACTGTGGGCTGTGTGGCTGGAGAGGAAAAGAGCCATGACATGTTCAAGGAACTGTTTGATCCTATCACTGAAGACCGACATGGAGGCTACAAGCCTTCAGATGAGCATAAGACTGATCTTAACCCTGACAATCTGCAGGGTGGTGATGACCTGTTTCCTAATTATATGCTGATTTTTTTTGGTAGCATCCAGGGTTCTGTATGCATCCACATTGTAGTGCTGGGCCACAGAAAAACTCTTGGAAGCTCTCCCCAGCCTGGAAGGTGACCTGAATGGGAAGTACTAATATGATCAAACAGGAACAGCAGCAGCTAATTGATGACCAATTCCTCTTTCACAAGCTTGTCTCCTCACTCCTCTTGGCATCTGGCATGGCCCCTGACTGGCCCAATGGCAGGGAAATTTGGTACGATGACAACAAGACCTTTCTGGTGTGGATCAATGAGGAAAATCACCTGAGGTTTATCTCAATGCAGAAGATAGGTAACATGAAGGAGGTGTTCACATATCTCTGCACAGGGCTCACCCAGACTGAAACCCTTTTTAAAACCAAGAACTACAAGTTCACTAGAACCCCTACTTGAGTTACATCTTGACCTGCCCATCTAACCTGGGCCTATGTGCAGGCGTCCACATCAAACTTTCCCACCTGGGCAAGTATGAGAAGTTTGGTGAGGTGTTTAGGAAGCTGAGACTGTAAGAAAAGGGGTACAGGTGATGTGGATACAGCAGCTGTGTGTGATGTCTTTGACATCTCCAAGGCTAACTGGCTGGGCTTCTCAGAGGTAGAGCTAGTGCAGAGGGAGGTAGATGGTGTGAGGTTGCTTATTGAAGTGGAGAAGCATTTGGAGCAAGGCCAGTCTCTCAATGACTTTGTGCCAGCCCAAAAATGAGAGTTGGCTCGCTGAATTCTGTGCTTCTTAATTTATTGGATGAATGAATAGCCACCATCCTTCCTGCCTGTAGAACCTTGGGGGGAATTTAGATGCAGCCCATCTAATCATATTGTAGAGAAATCTTCTTCCATCCTTTGGTGCTAGTTTTATTTTTTAATGGCTCAGATTTGCTGAATATTAAACTAAAACTATTGTTTTGGCCTGAAAAAAAGTTATTTTTTTTCCTATTGACTTATGTCTATAATTTCTATTTCTAGATTGGGATTTTGTGCTAGGTCCAAGTTATGCTCCTTTTTGCATTCTTATATAGGGTGGCTAGTCTCTGGTCTTGAAGTGTGAAGCCAAAAGTCTATATGGGATATGTAGTTCCTATTTTTCCTAGACTCTTATGAAGGAATCTCTGTCCTTGAGTAGCAGCTGAATCCAGACTCCACTCTATGCCTCAAAGCTTCTATTCTGCCTCTAGTTCTTCAAGTAGATACCAACTGGAGGTATTTTTTATCTATTCTGTAACTTTGACAACATTCATGGAATATCAGAGATTCCACATAGCATGGATCTAAACAATATTAAAGGAATGTGGACTGCCCAGGTATATCTACCCGATTTTGCTTTCCCTAAACACTGAGACCTATCAAGAGTTGGCTTTGTTCACCATTTTAGATCAGAGAGGACCTTGATAAACATGTCCAGTTTCAGACCCTATCAATGGACAAGGCATGCACACTGTCCAACCAAACCAGTCTTGGGCAGGGACCTACAAACAGTTCAGGGCCAATATCCAATTATCTTCAAGTCCTATTGACTGGAGATAAGCTTCTATTTGTATTTCTATAATCTCTAGTATGCCAACAAATTTCATGTCTTCTTTTGCATTCCTAGACTACATAAAAGATCTCACTGGAATTTTCCTAGTTACTATTGATTTTTTTTTCTGATTTCCTATTTTTAGGAGGGACCTAGGCTCAATTTATCTTTTCATATTGCCATCTTAAATAAAAACTAGTTGTCCATTTTAATCCAAAGTAAAACAATAATTTATTTTAAAATTTCAGTTTTCTCAATAGCCACTTGCATTGTAATTGAAAACAAATAAAACATTTTAAGGTTTGTTTACATTGTCTGATTTTATCCTTACAACAACATTGGGAGGTAGGTACTATTATTATTCCATTTTACAGTAAAGGAAACTGAGACAGGTTATAATTTGGTCAGGTTCATAGTGTTAGTAAATATCTGAGGACAGATTTAAACTTAGATCTTTCTGATTCTAGATACAAAGGTCTATCACTATACCACTTAGTTTTAAACTTGGTTGGCTGCCTATAAGAATTTATTTGGAGATTTCTTTAATGCCTTTTATAATGTCTCCTAAGTTAAAAACAAAACAAAACAAAGCAAAAACAAAGTCAATGGGATTCCATTATCCTACATATAGACATACATACTCTGAAAAGACCAAAAAAAGAGATAAAATGGTGATGTGAATTACCACCAGATGTGAGAGCTAGCCATTATGTCTTCACAATCTATTTTCACTTGTTTTCTTCTATGGCAAAGAAGGAAATCAGTTCAATCCATCACTGACAAGAATACTCCATTGAAAATGCTGAGATGACTGACATAAAAATTAGAGGCCCAGCATAAGACTTATTCACTAGAAATAGAACCATTAAACAGTGATTGCAATACCTAAAACACCAGAGCTTAAATTAGGCTACTCTTAAATGGGATTGTATAAAAAGGTGGTGTTGCAAAAGGGAGAAATGAAGCTTTTTTAAGTACCCTCTAATGAATGGTCCCAAGTCAACATGTTGTTCCTTTCTCTGGTACAGGTACAAAATGCATTGGGTAGTCTTATATCATCACTTTTTTTCACTCTGATTTCAAGAGCAAAGATGCTATCTTTTTTTTTTTTTTCTCTTTCCTGCCCCAGGTTTATAAATAATGAATCATGTAGCCAACATGGTGATCCAAGATATAAAGGAAGCTAAATCTGGAAATCTTCTTGACCTCAAAAATTGCCACAGTCTATGAACAACAGATGTCCACACTAAATTCAGATTTAATACAATGATCCCCTGAGAGGAAGGAAGGGAGAGGCACTAAATTTCCTAAGGAACAAAGAAGTAGCATAAGTATAAGAGTTCCCATGCTTATCAATAGGAATCTCAGACCCATGAATAGTCCCTGTTCTCACATCTTGGATATGATGGGAAGACACAATTGTTAGAATTAATAATAAAAATAATGAAACACAGGTTATGTTGTCATAAAAAGTCAGTCCATTTAAAACTTTTCTTAAATAGATATGAACCTAAAGAAAATAATTTCAAAATTAAGTTTTGCTTTTTAACCACCTATTGCTAAGCAAGAGCATAAATACTATTTTAATATTTTAAATGTGATCTTTTAAATTATAGAACTATAATTAACTCTGATGCTTCACATATCAGTAATTCATTACTTAGAAAAAAAAACAAAGAAAAATAACTAATGTTGAATTGGCAAACAAATTTAAGATTAATTGCCCTTTGGCCTACTTCTGAAGTATCTATTAAGAAAATAATTTTAGCATTTTGTTTATAATTTTGGAAATCAGGAAATAAAATTAAGATATAATATACTCCTATTTGGATGATATGTTGGCACTATTTATTCTATCCAGCCCCCAATCACTACTTGGCCCTTTCTCAGGTTCTGGACCAGTGGAATGATGTTCAAATAAGAATCACTGTAATATGATTATAAATGGGTTAAAATATCCCAAATTTTAAAAAGAATAATGTATTTAATGATAATTTTAAAAATTAATTTAATAAGAATTTCTCAGAGATTAAATAACTTGGTCAGGATGATACAATGAGTAGATGGCCAAAGCAATGATCAAATTGGATTTTCCTGATGCCATAATCAGCTCTCATTGAGAGGTATCTTCTGTGTTCCAGGAAATAAGCTAAGCACTTTACAATATTCCACTTGATCCTTAAAAGAATCCTGTCCACTATTACCATTGCTATTAAATGAGGAATGTTAACTTTGGTAATAAAACAAGAAAAAAAGAGATTAAAGGAATTCAAGTAGGTAATGAGTAAAACAAATTATCATTCTTTTCCGATGATATGATGGTATATTTACAAAATCCTAGAGAAAAAAACTACTAGAAACAATTCACAATTTTAGCAAAGTTGTAGAAAACAAAATAAATCCACATTAGTCATCAGTATTTATATATATTACAAACAAAATCCAACAGCAAGAGATACAAAGAAAAATTCCATTTAAAATCATTCTAGATAATATAAAATATTTGGAAGTCTACTTGCCAAGGAAAAGTCGGGAACTATATGAACACAATTACAAAATCCTTTCCATACAAATAAAGTCAAATCTAATCAATTGGAAAAATATCATGCTTATGGGTAGGATAAGCTAATATAATAAAAAGGATAATACTACCTAAATTAATCTACTTATTCAGTGCCATACCAATCAAACTCCCAAGAAATTACACAGCTAGAAAAAACAATAACAAAGTTCATCTGAAATTAGAAAAGATGAACAACTTTAAAGGAATTGATGAAAAAAAAGAGTAGTTGATTGAATAGATTAGATTCATACAAGAAAATAGTCAATGATTATAATAATCTAGTATTTGACAAACCCAAAGGCCCCAGATTTTGGAATAAGAACTCATTATTTGAAAAAAAAACTGCTGAGAAAATTGAAAATTATGGCAGAAATTAGGCATTGAAGCACATCTAACATTCTTTACCAAGATAAGGTCAAAATGGATTCATGATCTAGATATAAAAAGTGATATTATAAGCAAATTAGAAGAACAAAGGATATTTTACCTCTCAGATTGGTGGAGAAGGAAGGGATTTGTGGCTAAAGAATTGGGGTACATTATTGAATACAAAATGGATAATTTTGATTATGTTAAGTTAAAAAGACTTTTTACAAATAAATCCAATGTAAACCAGATTAGAAGGAAAGCAATAAACTGGGGGAAAACATTTTTGCATTCAAGGTATGATCAGCAGGATGATTTCACAAAGGTCTCAAGAGTCTTACATGAACTGATGCTAAGTGAAGTGAATAGAAACAGGAGATCATTATACACGGCAACAACAAGATTATATGATGATTAATTCTGATGGACATGGTTCTTTTCAACAATGAGATGTTTCAGGATAATTCTAATGATCTTCTGATGAAGAAAGCCATCTGCACCCAGATTGTGTAAACTAAGTGTGGATCATAGCATGGCATTTTCACTCTTTTTGTTATTATTTGCTTATATTTTGTTTTCTTTCTCATTTTCCCTTTTACATCTTATTTTTCTGATGTAGCATGATAATAGTAGAAATATGGATAGAAGAATTGCACATGTTTAACATATATTGGATTACTTGTCGTCTGGGGCGGGGAATGAAGGGAAAACATTTGGAACACAAGGTTTTACAAGGGTGAATGCTAAAAAGTATCCACACTTATTTTGAAAATAAAAAGCTTTAATGAAAAACATTCTGAAAGGTGGATGATAAATATGTGCTCTTCAGTCCAGGGCTATTAGCTTCCTGACTGTTCTGTAAACAAGATACTCTCACTTTAGATGCTGGGCATGGATTTTCCTTTCTTTGTTTTGCTTTTATGCTCCTCTCTTGCAGGAATGCTCTCCCTCCTCAATTCTGATGCTAATGTCCCTATGTTCTTTTAAGTTCCTTAAAATCCCACCCTCTTCAGGAATATATATATATATATATATATATATATATATATATATATATATATATATATATATATATATATATATATATATATACATATATATATATATATATATATATACATATATATATATATATATATACATATATATGTATGTATGTATGTATCATTTTGTACATATTTGTTTATGTATTGTCTCCCAGAAACTTAGCACAGGGCCTAGTACATAAGAGGCACTTAATAAATATTAATTGATTAATTTTACAGTTGAGAAAATTAAGACAGACATTGCTACTTGCCTAAGATAATTCATATAGCTAATAAATTTCAAAAGTTGGTTTGACTTCAGATCTTCCTGACTTTGGGACTCATGCTCTAGTCCTTATGCAATCTATCTGCCTATCAAATACAGATTGGGATAAAATTAAATTAGAGTTAGAGAAATATTTACACATTAATTTCCATTCCAATAGTCATTAATTCCAATTTTCTGATTTGAAAGTTACTAACTAAGCTTTCTGAAACCTTGAGAATGAATTTCTGTTTAGATTTTTACAAGATGATTGGGAGAATTAGTCTTTTTCCATGTCCTGCCTTACTCCAACACATATACCTACCTTAGAAGCTTAATGATATAACAGAATGACATTAAGTGTACCATCAAGAGCCTAAATTTATTCATCTGTAAAGGGAAAATAATACTTCCATTTTCTTTTCTTTACAAGGTTATCATGAGAACAAGATTAATGAATGTGAAAGTTCTTATTACTTGCAAAATATAAGCCATTGTTAATCCCCCCTCCCCATCTGCAAACATTCCAAGGCAAGAACTGTAATATTTTGTAGAGGCAGAAGGAGAATTGTTCTAGAAACCCTGCCTTACAATAGGGTATTACAAGAGCAATCAATTATCTCTGCCTAACCAAATGATACTTCTATATACACAGAGGAGGTTTGAGTTAGCAATTTTTTATTTTTTGTGTGTATTTTATTTTTACTTTATCATGTATATTTACCCTTTTAAATATAGTTGTATGTATGTATATTTTATTTTATTGTAAATTCTATTAGGACATGGACAACATCTTGCTCATGTTTGTTTCTCTCCCCAGAATTTTGTATGTGGCCTGCCTATATCGACCATAGTAATAGCTGCACATAGGCACTATTTAATGAACTTAATGAATATTTTATTGAATTAATTGCTGCAGAATGAACTGAACTGACTAATTAGCAACTTGACAGCTTTAGCAAAATCCTTATGTTAGTTACAAGTGACAGAATTCCTGTTCTATAGAAGGTATAAGTAATTACAAACTTTTACAAAAGTTGCAGTGTATGAATAATATAACTTCCCAATGAAACTATTTCTCACATTTTCTTCAGTGTTTAAGAGATTGAAAAAGATCATGAGGAGAATTTCAAATTGAAGTCAATTTTACCACGGTAAATTATCCAGACAAGAAATAAATGACCTTGCCATTTTCAGCAGAACATTTAATCCAGGAAGAAAGCAAGGTTTCGAATCCTCACTTTTATGAGGGTGAAAAACAAGTTCTGCCATTTCTTGAAACTAAATTCTAAACAGGTCGTCTGTTAGAGTTTCTGTTACTTCTTTGGCATGTCCTATTTTGAGCTCTTCCTCATTAGAGCTTCCCTCATCAGATGGACACATACAGGTTTTGTATGTCATGTCTGCCAGGCTAAAAAGATTCTCGTTCCCTAGGCTGGAAGATTTTAAGACAGGAAGAAAAGTGCTGCAAACTTTTCTAGACCAAAATCTATTTATTCTACTTTAGAAACAGTTCATCTTGGAGAGGAAAAGAGATAGATATGCTTTTAGTCATATTATCTTTCCTTCAAATCAATAGTGCATTAACCACACAGAATCAAAGAACTTAATTTGATATTTATTAAATTGGATTCTAATTCACTTGGAGTTGCTTGCATATGCTTCTTTGCCCTTTTTTCTTCTAGAGTGATGGTATTTTCTGAATCTTATTTTACCTCTATGAAATACTTTTTAAAAAAACACAATTCTTTTTTTTTCTCTAAGTTGCAAGACAAATTTGAATTTATATTGACTAAATTTATAACAACTGGATGCTATTAATAATTAAATGTAGAGAATTATTAAGTGTGATGCTTAAAACAAAAATTACTAAATTGGGTTCATCTTTGAAAATTATTTCAAAAGTAACCTAATACCAACCTACTTCCTTAAATATACTAAGCTAAAAATAAATATAATATGAACTTAGCTTGGCAACATCTGAACTATTAATGCAAGACACACAAGATAAATGATTTTGCTACTCTGAACAATTCTATTTTGGTATAATAATATGTAAAAATAAATTAAATGTAATTATAATATATAATAAAAATAACATTCATATAGTGCTTTAAAAATTTCAAAGAAGGTAGGGGAAAAGCAGAATCATGTTGGCAGAAAGTCGGCAAATATTTGAGCTGTTGCTGGCTTCCCTCAGATCAACACTAGATCTAGCCTCAGAATGGGTTTTGGAGTAACAGAATTCACAAATATTTGGAGTGAAACAAATTTCTATCAAATGTTTTGGAAGAACTTTAAGAAAATCTGTCTCAATTGGGCAGGGGGGTATTCAGCTCAGCACAGACTTAGCACAGGGAGGTGCAGGGCACAAAGGGCTCTGTACACTTGGTAAACCTAGTGTGAGATCCTTAGCCAAAATACAGCAGCATTGGGTACTCTGCCCTGGTTCAGAAGTCAGTGGATTTTTCAAATTTCCAACACAACTACAGAAGGCAAATAATAAGTTCTTGAATGGCAGCATAAGAAATGGTACTTGGCAATCTCCACCCAGCATGAGAAGGAAGCAGCACTAGGCCCAGGATAATGTGAAGCCACCTATAGAGGAAACTTTGGACAATCTCCCCTTTGCTGTAAAAGCAGACATCAATCTTTAAAAATAAACAAAAAAGCAAAAAAAAGCTCTGACTATAGATAACTTTTATGGAGAAAGGGAAGAACAGACCTCAAACCCTGAAGACACTAAATGCAAATGTCCTTAAATAAAACTTCAAAGGATGAGATACGTTGGTCTCCAACTCAAAAGGCTCTCAGGAAAAAATTTGAAAAGTTCTTAAAAGACACTTCAGAAGAAAAAATGGGGAAAGGAAACTAGAAGTTTGGGAAGGAAACACAAAGGCCTTTTAAAAATTGCAAAATGGAAAAAATAACTCATTGAAAAAGAGAACTTTTGAAGTTTGTAGTATAAAAAATCAATAAACAAAACAATTCATTTAAGAGTTCAATTAGCCAAATGCAAAAGAAATAAAAAAGCCAACTGAAGAAAATAATTAATTAAAAATTAGAATTTTACAAATGGAAGTGAATAACTCAATAACACTTCAAAAATAAGTCAAACAAAACAAAAAAAAATGAAAAGGTAGAAGAAAACATAAAATATCTAATCACATAAATATGCCTAATAAAAATAGATAAGGAAGGAAACTACATCTTGCTATAGGGTAAATAGATAATGAAATATTAATCACTAAGTGGTATAGCATCCAAGTTCCAAGAGGAGAAGCTAAAAAAGCTACAAAAAGAAATAGATAGTAAAACTATACTAGTAGGGGATCTCAATCAAATCACAAAATGAATAAGAAAGAATTTAAAGAGGTAAGTAGAGTTTTAGAAAAATTTGGTATGATAGATCTTTGGAGAAAATTGAATGGAGACAGAAAGGAATATACTTTTTTTTTTCTCAGCAGTACATACAATCTACACAAAAAATTGACCACGTATTAGAGAATAAAAACTCAAAATCAAATTCAGAAGGGCAGAAATAGTAAATGCCTCTTTCAGATCATCATGCAATAAAAAATACATGAAATAAAAGTGCAAGGAAAAATAAACCAAAAATTAATTGGAAACTAAATGGTCTAATTTTAAGGAATGAATAGGTGAAAAAACAAATCATAGACGCAATTAATAATTTCATCCAAGAGAATGACAACATTTTGAAATTTATGGTATGCAGGCAAAATAGTTATTTGTTGAAGTTTTATATCTCTAGAAACCTGCATAAAATCGAGAAAAAGAAGATCAATGAATTGGACATGCAACTAAAAAGCTAGAAACAGAACAAATTAAAAAACTCCAATAAAATAACAAATTTTAAAATCTGAAAATAAAAGGGAAGCTTGATAAAATTGTAAGCAAAAAAACTACTAAACTAATAAAAAATGAGAGTTGGTTTTATGATAAAATAAGTAACAAACTTGATAAACTGTTCATTAATTGATTAGAAAAAGAAAAGAAGAAAAACAAATTATTAGTATTAAAAATGAAAAGAGTGAAATTTCCACCAAAGCAAAGGAAAATTAGAGCAATAATATGGAACTTTTTTGCCCAATTATATGATAATAAATCTAGCAATCTAAGTCAAATGGATGAATACTTACAAAAATATAAATTGCCCAGGTTTAACAGAGGGGAAAGTAAATTACTTAAGGTGCTTTCATTTTAGAAAAAATAATAAGCTATTAATCAGCTCCTAAGAAAAAATCTTCAAGGGCATTTGGAATTACATGTATATTCTACAAAACACTGAAAGCACAATTAATTTGAATATTATACAATATTGGAAAAATAGAGAAAGGGGTACCAAATTTCTTTTATGACACAGATTTGGTGCTGATACCTAAACAATGCAGCGTCAAAACAGAGAAACAAAATTACAGACCAATTTCCCTAATGAATACTGATGTAAAAATCTTAGATAAAATATTAGCAAAAAGATTACAGTAAGTTATCCCCAGGAAAATATACCATGACCAAATAGGATTGATATTAGGAATGCAGGGCTGGTTCAATATTAGGAAAACTATCAGCAAAATTAACTGTATCAATAACCAAATAACAAAAATCATATAATTATCTCAATAGATGCAGAAATAGCATTTTAGAAAATTCAATACCCATTCCTATTTAAAAAAAATGTGAGTATTGGAATAAATGGAGTTTTCCTTAAAATGATCAGTAGCATCTATTTAAAATCATCAGCAAGCAACATATGTAATAAAGATAAACTAGAATCATTGCTAATAAGATCAGGAATGCAACAAAAGCACCCACAATAACCATTACTATTGAATATTGTGCTACAGATATTAGCTTTAGTAGTAAGAGAAGAAAAAGAAATTGAAATAATTAGAGCAGGTAATGAGGAAACCAAAGAATCCTAAAGAATATACTTTGGGGGGGCAGAGCCAAGATGGTGGAGAAGATACACGTGAATTTGTAAGCTCCCTTCTTCCCTCAATACTAACTAGTTAAATCAGCCTCAAAAATAATGCTGGACTGACAAAACCACAAGGAGTAGAAGCACAACTTACCAGCCGACGATATTCTGGAATTTCAACATAAAAAGTCAGTTCTGAGGGGAGGAAAAAAAAAGATCAGCACAGACAGTGTTGAATTGGGGCTAGCACCTTGTACAAAATGGGCTGGGGAGAACTCTGGGATCAGAGAAGTGACTGAGATAGAAGAATCTGGCATAGGCTGATAGTTCTGATAGCAGATCAGAAGAGAAATCAAAGCCACATTAAAGCAATAGCCAGATAATATAATCACCCCAAACCAGAAGCAACCTAACAGATCTCAGCACAGCTGTGCAGCCGCCTGCTGCTGCCCAGGGCTTTTCCTTGGGGCAGTTAAGAACCTGAACAGAGGGGGAAACAGCTCAGGGCAGCCTCTACTCCACATAGTGCTGGGCTCAGCCTGAGGGAGGGGAATTCTCCCTGCAGTGAAACTCCAGCAGCAGTGACACTCCCATAATAGCTGAACCTTCATAGCAGGGACTGTGCTTTCCTGGCAGACACTTCAGGTTTGAGCGCTGGGTTTTTTGCATCAGCTGCTAATATCCATGGCCCCTCGGGAGGCTTTGGCTGGGGTTTGTGACACTTTTACTGTTCAGCCTCTAGTCTCAGAGCAGTCACTAGACCAAACAGCGAGGGTCCTTCACTGGGTACTCATCTCAACGTAGCCCTGCCAAATATCTCTAAGTCACTTATGGGGTGGAGGGAGGGGAACTCTCTTCCAGAATTCTCTCTTAGTCCAGACACAGAATAGCGGCAACCTATCCCTGTCTACTATCCCCAGGATAATATACCATGACCAAATAGGATTGATATTAGTAATGCAGAGCTGATAATTAAATTTCCTACCCAAAGGGCAGACCCCACACAGATTTTTATCAATGAGTAAGAAGCTTAAGAGAATAATTGACACCTCCTATACAGAGAAAGAGCGGGTATCCAACCTGGAGGAGGCTAACAGCAGACAGTCTCCAGATAACACCCTAAAGGGGAATGATACCTGCCCCCCATCACATTACTCTCTCCTAGAAAAGACTATTAAAAAGTTAAGAGAATTTGAAGAAAAATGGGGAAAGGAAAGAGAAGCTATGATAGAAAATAACAGCATCCTGAAACTTGAGTTGGAAAAAATAAGAATTCACAGGAGGTGCAGAGAAACAAAATTTGTGAATTAGAAAAGGTTAAAAAATCATAGGAAAGTAGGATTTGTGAATTGGAAAAAGAAAATAACTCACTAAAAAATTAGTGAAATGGAAAAAAATTCAACAGAGCAAAATAATTCATTTAAAAACTCATTTGGGCATATACAAAAGGAACTAAAAATTGTGAATGAAGAAAATAACTCATTAAAAATCAGGACTGAACAAATAGAAATAAACAATTCATTGAGAAACCAAGAATCAGTCAAACAAAACAAACAAAAAAAAAAATGAAAAGCTGGAAAATAAAGTCAAATACTTACTGGGAAAATCTAGAGACCTGGAAAATAGATCTAGGAGAGATAATCTGAGGATAATTGGACTTCCCAAAAACTATGATGAAAAAAAGAGCCTAGATTCTATTTTACAGGAAATCATCAGAGAACTGTCCAGAGATAATAGAAACAGAAGGGAAAATAGGCATTGAAAGAATTCATCGAACTCTGAAAAAGACTCTAAAAAAAGAACTCCACGGAAATTTGTGGCTAAGATGCAGAACTACCAAACTAAGGAAAAAACAATTCAAATATCAAGGTGCCATAATAAGCATCAAGCAAGATCTGGCTGCCCCCACATTAAAGGATCGAAGGCTTACCTGATATTCTGAAAGGCAAAAGAACAAGGATTGCAACTAAGAATAAACTACCCAGCTAAGTTTAGCATTTTCTTCCATGGAAGAAGATGGTCATTTAATGAAACAGAAGAATTCCATTTGTTTCTAAGAAAAAAACCAGACTTAAACAAAAAAAAATTTTTTTGATCTATATCCACAAGACTGAAGAGAAGCAGAAAAAGGTAAAAAGAACTCTTGAGAAATATATCTCTGTTGTGGATATACAGAAAGTCCACATGGATAATTTGATTTTACTGATATAATATAAAAAAGGGAAGTAATAAAGGGAAGGGGATAGTATCAGAAAAAGGGAAAGGAGAGATAAAAAGAGGGAAACTACATCCCAGGAAGAGGCATAGAAAATCTACCACATCTGAGAGAATTTAGAAAGGGGCAGAAACATTGTGTGAATCTTACTCTCATCAGAGTAGGCTCAAAGAGTAAATTATTGACATTTGTTTTTCAGAGAATTCTCTCTCACCTCATTAAAAAGCGGGGGAGGAAAAGGGAAAAGGAAAAGGGGAATAAGGGAAGGGACTTGGAAGGAGGGGGGAGGGATACTAAAAAAAGGGAGGGCTGCGCGTCACAAGTGGGTTCTATAAATTAAATGTTGGGGAAGGGGGGTCAAGGGAAAAAGCATAATCTGGGAATAATATGATGGCAGGAAATACAGAATTAGTAATTTTAACTGTAAATGTGAATGGGATGAACACTCCCATCAAATGGAGATGGATAGCAGACTGGATCAAAAATCAGAACCCTACAATATGTTGTTTACAAGAAACACACTTAAAGCAGGGAGATACATACAGAGTAAAGGTAAACAGTTGGAGCAGAATCTATTATGCTTCAGGTAAAGCCAAAAAAGCAAGGGTTGCCATCCTCATCTCAGATCCAGCAAAAGCAGAAATTGATCTAATTAAAAGAGATAAGGAAGGAAACTATATCCTGCTAAAAGGTAGCATAGACAATGAAGCTATATCAATACTAAACATATATGCACCAAGTGGTATAGAATCTAACTTCCTAAAGGAAAAGTTAAGAGAGTTGCAAGAAGAAATAGATATCAAAACTATAATAGTGGGAGATCTCAACCTTGCATTCTCAGAATTAGATAAACCCAACCACAAAACAAATAAAGAAATTAAAGACGTAAATAGAACATTAGAAAAACTAGGTATGATAGACCTTTGGAGAAAACTGAATGGTGATAGAAAGGAGTATACTTTCTTCTCAACAATTAAGGGAACCTGTACAAAAATTGACCATATATTGGGACATAAAGATCTCAAAATTAAATGCAGGAAAGCAGAAATTGTAAATGCCTTCTTCTCAGATCACAATGAAATAAAAACTACATTCAATAAGAAGTTAGGGATAAATAGACTAAAAAGTAATTGGAAACTAAATAATTTCATCAGAATTAGCTAGCCACTACATTCCTTCTCAATTCTCAAATGTTGCTATGTTGTGAACTGAAATTATCTGAATTTAATTGTCTTATTTAAATAATAGTTTAGAAAACAGGGATTCATTTATTTTTCTTTCAACCTAACTTTGGGATGCTGAAAAGTTGAAAGAAAAAAGTTCATAGTGAATACAGTCATTCTATAATGTGAAATGGGACACTTTTATAATGATAAGAGACATTAGAATTGTCTTTAGTAACTATAATTATGACTTTGTGTTATAGTTATGAGGGGAAGAGGGCAAAGATGCATAAATCTGAGTCATGTCCCAGAGTGAATTCAATTTGTGAGTTATTAATATTCCATATATATAGATATAAACACACACATATATGTATAGATGTGTGTATATTTATATGTATAACTATACACTGTCTATGCATATGTGAGTTATGACAGATGATATCATAACATATTAGATTTAGCATTAGTAAAACTAGAATTAGAGTCAATATGGAAGAATAGGGGCAGACATTTAACTGAACTTTCCTAACATTCTTCTTCAGACAACTTTAAAATAATACCGCAAATCAAATTTTGGAGTAGTAGATGCAACAAAAGGTTAGGATGAAACATTTTTCTATTCTACAAACCTTAAGAGTTTGGCAGTAGGGGGCAGCTAGGTGGTGCAATGGATAGAGCATCAGCCATGAAATCAGGAGGACCTGAGTTCAAATGTGATCTCAGACAGTTAACACTTCCTCACTGTGTGATCCTGGGCAAATCAAATCACTTAACCCCAACTGCCTCCAGCAAAAAAAAAAAAAAAAAAAAAAAAAAAAAAAAAAAGCAGTAAAAAATAGATCTAAAGGGATATAAAACTGACCATTTTCTTTGATTCATCAGTAGCAATACTACTCCTGTATTCTAAAGAGATCAAAGAAAAAGGAAAAGTGCCTATATGTCCAAAATTATTTATAGTAGCTCTTTGTGTGGTGGTAAAAAATCGAAAATTGAGGGGATAATTATCAATTGGAGAATAACTGAACAAGTTGTGGCATATGACTTTGATGAAAAACTATTGTGCTACAAGAAGTGATTACGGGATTGTTTTCAGAAAAAAAAATATTGCAAGAACTATAAAGAGTTAATGTAAAGTGAAGTGAAAAGAACCACGACATCATTGTGCACAGTACCATCAATGTTGTAATGATGATCAGCAGTGAAAGACTTGTTCATTCAAATCAATATATTGATCCAAAACAATTCCAAATGAATCAAGATTTAAAAAAAAATGCTGTTCACCTCCAGAGAAAGAAGTGATGGACTGACTCTGAGTGCAAACTGAAGTATAATTTTCTCACTTTATTGTTCTTAATTTTTAAAATTATGGCCAATAAAGAAATATGTTTTGCAAGATTTCATTTGACATCATGTTGTTTGCCTTCTCAGTGGATATGAGAAGGAAGAGAAAAATATGTTACTGAAAATTTAAAAAAGGAAAAGGAGGAAGAGGAGAAGGAGAATATGGCTATGAAGATAATGACAATGACAAAGATCAGAGTTTCAATCTTCAGACATTTCCTAATTAGCAAGTCACTTAATGGGCCTCAATTTATTCATGTGTAAAATGAAGGAATTGGATTTGCTGTCTTTCAAGGTATCTTTTAGCTCTAAATAATATGGGCACATGGTCTTATTGTTGAAGTTCAAGCAGATAATCTGTGGTGTCATCTTTGAAAGAATTCAGGATTCAGGCTGTCTCCAAATCAAGAACATTTATTAAAATTAATTGAGAATTACACATTTAGAGTGGGCTGTGCTCCATTACTAGGAGTTAACAGGTATTAAATTGCCTAACAAAGCAAGACAAAGATTCTTATGGAATCTGATTACATCACAAGATGTGTAAATTTAGAGGTTACAAGAGGAGTTTGCAACATGAGGAAGTCTTAATACCTTGATGGAACTGTGCATGTAGTTATCCAGAATGCACACAAAAAAAAGCCCATTGGGGTCAAGGGGAGTATTAAAGTATAATAATGATATTATGGTTAGCCTGACTTTGTTATAAGGTCACTCAAAGAACAGCAAAGGATAGTGCACAGTTGCCATATTGAGGGAAAGATCAATGACAGTTTGTGGCTTAATATCCTAGTCTACATCCTGTACTTTTCTTATTGGCTGATTTTTATGTTATATCTAGGCTTGATAAATAATGACCATGTAGAGCTGTACATGTACCTGACAGCTAGCATTTGAGTATTTCTGTGGGATTTGGGCTGAGGAAGGAGGCAGATTTGGGCTAAGGGCAACAATCAGAATTCCATCATTCCCCCTTCAAGTTGCTGAGACCTAAATTTATTTATAAGGAGAACTAAGGCAATAGCTTTTGAAGCTTCTATAGAGTTGCCTATTGGCCCAGTGCTGAAAAGATGGAGATGGAGACAAACCACACCCAAACCACATCAAGTGATGAGCACCCTCATCTGGGAATTAATAGAGGCTAATCTGGAAGAGACAAACTCAGTTTAAAAATTTAGCAATCAATGACTGAAAATCAAAAGAATAAAAATAATAAGAATGGGGGTAAGGATCAAGGCTGAGTAGAGGTGATAAGAAATTTTGAGTACCTCTGCCATAGTTTGAGCTATTTGTAAAATGAAGACTGGACCATCGTCACTCTGTAAAGACAAAATGAAGATATGATCCCTTTTAGTAAAAACTTTTTACTGAGCCTTTTCAGTCCTGAAAGGAAAGGTAAATATTTCAACAAAAAACAGAAGTAATTTGAAACCCTTGCATGAAAGTATTTGTGTAAAGTAAATTTCCCAGTCTTCTTCTGAGTGGGTACTCTTCCTCTGAACAGGTTTTAAAAGAAGTGAGCATCTTCAGAATTCACCTGGACACAAATTGGACAGGACTGGCAACTTGTCAGATAGGTTTTCCCAGCTTGTGACCAGTGAAAATTGGTTCACCAGGGAATGCAGGCATTCTTCCCCAAGAGAGTAGCCTGGTGTAAACCACAGAAGTTTCCTCTGGCTTGTTTTTGGGATTAGAAGCTAATCTGTGAGTGTTTGAAACCACCCAAAGGGAGAAAGAGTGTATCTTCTCTTTTTAGTTAGGGCCTGCTTGTGGGGAATATAGGAAGGTTTATAGGAATCAGGGGATTGGAGTAGTGATAGCATGTTTAGGGGCAAATGTGAAGCACTTTGAGCAATTGAGTCTGCAAACCTGTTACCTGTGACCTTTAGAGCAAGTCTTCCTATCAATGTCCTTTACCAAATATAACAGAAATCTCTCTAGGCTCATAAACAACATGCAATAATTGGCAGATTTCTCCTGTATATTTGATGGGGAATTTTGGCTGTCAAATACCCCTTCCCCTCTATACAGCCCTGTGAGCATGTAAAACATAAAAGGAATATTTAGAATTAGTATAGATGTTAATTCTCAGCTCTTCCCCAATTTTAAAGCTCTAATCAGGGCAATGAATTTAGCTCTCTTTCCATAAAAGTATGTTGTCAGAATCAAGTTGCTTAAAAAAGTAAGCCACAAGCTTTGGCTTTGGGTTCTAGGAGCTGAGTTAAAACTCCCCAAGGATTGGCTCCATTGTTCAGCAACATACAGAGTGAAAGATATTTTGTTTTTTGGTTTTTGTGTTTTTTTTTTCCAAATTGCAAAGGGCAAATGGTGGGGCAATGGTCAATTTTGTTTTCAAGGTTTCAAAAGCCTTGGTTTGGTCAAGTGCCCAGTCTTAAGGAAGTGATTTAGTACATGAATATAATAGAAAAAGTTTTTGCAATAACTCCAAAATTGGATATCCAGATTTTATAAAATCTAGCCATGTCTGGACAACTATATCACTGTTTCTTTCAGGATGGATGAAAAAGAGACAAAATTACATCCAACATTACCCTGCCTTTGGCCATGGTGATAGAGAATGGGGAATTCTCTCCTGAAAAAAGTGACCCAGAATAGGGAGCAGTTTGATGCCTTTGTGGGCAGTCTTCCTTCCTGCACTTCTCCTGGTTGCAGACAGAACGCGTGGGTCTCGAGCTTCCTTCTGGAGGGGCCATTCAGTGTGACCTTGGAAGTATGAACCTACTGGGGTTCTCGAAATGGTAGCAGTCAAAATTTCAGCTTGTTCTTATTCCTCAAGCTCTGCTCAAGTCCTACAGTCCTAATACTCTGCTGCAGCTCTATTTCTCTTTTTAAAAACTCCAAAAGCTGTCTCCAAAAACAAGGCTTTGGGAGTCTGGGAAATTATAGCTAAATTTTGCAGCTTCTTCTGAATATCTGAAGTAGATTAATAAAGTACATGCTAAGGAGAGTAGCCCCTTCAAGAAAGTGGGGTCCTAATTGGTATACTTTTTAAGAATCTCTACAATTCAACCTTGAAAGAGGATAGGATTTTCCTTAGCTCCTTGGGTAACTTCCTTAAGTTTTTCATATTTAAACTGCTTTTAATTCCTTTTTTTATATGTTCAATGAGGCAGATCAGCATATTATCCCCCTTTTATCTGTCTCTGATAATCCCACCTGGAGACTACAAGTGGGAAAGCATTTGTCTCTGGGAGGTATCTGATGGAGAAGACTCAACCATATCATTACCATATTTCTGGGCTAAATCTCATATTCTGCTTTTCTCCTCAATTTTGCAGCAGGAAGAAATAATGATGTTCACAACTCTCCAGTAAGATCAAATCAGAGGACAATGGCCTTAAAACCCTCAGTGAATTTGGTGTGTCCCTTGAAATATCGGCCAAGTTTTTCTTTAATTTAGGAAAGGTCAGATATTGAGAAAAGGAGATGAACCCTTCCTCTCCAAGAGTCTGCCACTTCTCTCAAAGGGCAGAATTTAAAGGAAATAACTGAATTAGGGTTTTGAGGAAGGAGAAAAAGGGCCCTGCTCCTTGTATGGGAAGATCTAAGGAGTAGATATTGCCAGAAAGTTGTAGAATTTGGCTCATGATGTGAAGGTCCAGGGAACCAGTGATAAGGAGGATTTGATGAGTAAAGTAAAGGACCCAGCAGGAGGTCATGAGCTTCCCAATAAGGATTACTTGGCTCCTATAGAAGGGAAGCAGGGACTCTGGGAAGGAGTGGATTGTGAGGAGAGGATTATCAGATCATATTGTTCCCCATATTCTTTTCTGGAGTAAATTTGGCTAGTAACATCCTGTACAGTTGCTGCAGGGCTGCTCCTTGAAAGTATGACATAAAAGAATGGACATATGAAACCTCAGTCCACTTCCCTTTGTGGTAACAAAAATAATCAAGCTGAAAAAAAAATGGTGTTATAAGAAAAGGAGCCATTGTAGGCCATTTCTCTAGGCCTTCTAGATTGTATTTGGGCTAGGGTCTATTACAATAATGTATAAGGCATCTCCTTTTAAGGTCTTGTAAGCCAATTTTTTTTCCAATTTTGCAGGAGGCAATTTACTGAGAAGTCCTACAGGATAGAAAAGGACAGTTCCATTATGCCATAAAGCTGAAAAATCCTCACTTTATCTCATTCACTTCCATGCAGCTTCCTGCTCTGTGCATGCTCTGTATAAAGGGAATTTGCTGGGCACAAGGTCGCCAAAGTCTTCCTAGTGCTTGAGGGACACCCAGCTAAAGTGAGGAAAGAGGGACCTGCCTTGGTATGCAGAGAAATGAAGTTAAAGATTTGGAGCCCCATGCTGGATGCCAGAAATGTCAGGGTTCAAACAGATAATTGTGTCATGTGGTGTCATCTTTGAAAGGCTTCAGGATTCAGGTAGACTCCAAATTTAGTAGTATTATTTATTAATATTAGTTGAGGATCAAATACTCAGAGTGAGTTGTGCTCCTTTTAGGAATTTACCAGGAATCAGCCAGCCCAACAAAGCAAAACAAAGTTATTCATGGAATCTAATTACATCACAACATATATAGATTTTGAGATTGCAGGAGGAATTTACTAACATGGGGAGGTGCTAAAATCCTAATGGAACTGTGCTGGTTACCCAGAATGCATTAAAATAAAACACTATGGTGGGGAGTACTAAATTACGACAATGATATTATGATTAGCCTGACATCATCATAAGTTCACTCAAAGGACAGCAAAGAAAGATAGTGTACAGGTGCCATGTGGGGAAAGATCAGTGAAATTTTGTATTTTAATGTCATGGTTTAAATCCTGTTGATGCTACTTTCATTGGCTGATTTCTAGGGTGATTTCTAGACTTGATGGATAATGGAATTATAGACTATGTAGACCTGTATCTGTACCTGTCAGCTAGTGATTGAGAATTTCTGTGGATTTTGGCTAGGGAATAGGCAGGTTTTGGCTGTGGGAAACAATCAGAATCCCATTGCTATTATGACATACCTATGAAATTTGTAGAGGAGATATTATAGCCCCCATTTTAGTGATGATGACAATTATGTCATAACAAATACAATTACTTATTCTGAAGCTATTTAGCTGTCTAGAAACTGATAGAACTTGAGTCAGTTTTCTGACTCCTGCTGTACCCTCCCTTATCTTCCTCACTCTCATATTCCCCTGTACTTGGTGCTCAGAAAATTTCCTCAAGAAAATCAGTGACCTGAGTTTATACAAATGCAAATTATCGATGTTCTGCATATGGATTATTGACTTTGTGTGTTAATTGCAGCAAGTTTATACCCCTAGCTTGGCTTCCTTTCTGTCCCACCCTGTATATTTTCAGGCCATCTTTGCTCTCATTCCCCTTCTCTTCCTTCAGAGAAAATAAGTTAATTTCAGTGGTAATCTAAAACAACCATAATTAGGAAAATGTACAGTCTCCTCTCCTCAATTATAAAAATATAAATTTTATATAATATATATATATAATATATATATAATATATATATATAATTAAATATATAATATAATATATATATATATAATTAAATATTTCCATTATATTTCTTCATGGATTACTTATAATGCTGTTTCATTTCATTTGCTGCACATAAGCTGGATTTGATGATATGTGGTAAGTGAAGACCACAAAGACATATGTGCTAGCTCTGACTTAGATCAAAAATCTGTCACTTAGATGTTGAACATTTGCTCTGAATAGTGCCGTGAAGGTAGAAAGCAGGCAGCAATTGTTTCTTGAATGATGTTTAGTATACTCATAAAAGTGGAGCTTTAAGGAGAAAGTCCAACTAACAAGGCTATTAAGTTCCATTAATGGCTTGTGCTTCAGAAGTCATCAATTGCTGTGTAAAATAAAGAACAAATTTCACATGTGTTTGGTATGATTATAGAGCAGAACTCAAAATCCTCATGAGTTAGGTTAAAGTTCTTCCTCTGAAACATATGGGAAGTGAGATGCTGGGCAAATCATGTAAGCTCTAAGTATCCCAATCAAACCTCTAAAACTATACTACATTGGTTAAATTCCCAAGCTAGGAATGCAATATACTAATGGAATCACACAACAGATTTCAGTGGGGAAAAATTCTATGTATAGCATTTAAAGATGTGTAAAGTGTTTTCTATTATTTCATTTGATCCTCTCAGTTACACTATTATCCCTATTTTATAAATGAGAGAAATTAGCTTAATGAAAATTAAGATTCTGCTTGGAATTTTACAAGTTTCTGAATGCCCATGGCAGAATTTGAGCTTATGTTACCTGTCACCTCTCTAGGTCATACATGTCACACAGATTCTTCTTCCACAGATTTCCCTGAGAAAAACTCAGTGTGACATCATTCTCTGAGATATTGGGATCTAGATTAATTTGTGAGCCAGAGTTGGCATGGCAAAGGTGCTTTAATTTGTTGAAGAACTTTCTTAAATTCATGCATCACATTCCTAAATACTGGCTTCCCTAAATTGCTAATTATAATTAATAATCAAGAAAGAAAGGATATGAGATAAACCATGTTAAGTGAGGATGACCAAGTGAAGTTTTCAACATAAGCTAAAATGATGCAGTTAGCACTTGCCAGTTATCCCTGTCCCTCATCCCCAACCCAAAACACACATTGTAACCTATTTTGAGGTACTTCCCTTCCTCCCTCCCACTCTCTCATTGTGGTGCTACACAACAATGAGGAAGCCTCCATTATTTTGCTTACATAACTTCTGTTGGTTCTTTTCTAGTCCTTCATTTTAATGTCAGTGATTCTTTCATGGTTCCCGCCTCTCTTAATGAATCCAACTCAGAATAAGCAAGAGAAGCAGTGAATGGGATTATTACTTTGCTCAGCTTGAGCTTTTAGTGAGTAATGAGGTCCTTTGGGGTGGGGGTGGCAGAGATATACCTTTGCTTGTTAACACACCAACACCATTTTAGTCTGCTTTTCATAATGAATGCTGCTTTCCTTTTGGGAAAAATGCTAATGCTCAATGACATTAAACGTAGACAGCCTGTCCTTTAAGATTTCATTCCTTTTCTCTCACAAAATGCATTACACTAAAGCTGATTGCCTGGCCAGCTCCATTATTAGGTAACCCCAAAATGTCAAATGGCACTCTTTAAATTGGGAGAGCGTTGCTACTTAACAAAGCCCAATTCCTGGGCCAGTACAGGAGAATTTTGAGCCATTATAAAGCCAGTGACAGAAAGAGAGGCTCACATAGGAATTTAACTGCTTGAAATTAATAATCAGGAATAGTGTCTGCTTTTGCTATTTCCTAGGTTTCCTCTGTGTTGGCCCCTTCAAGCCAATATGTTGAAAAGCTGCAATTAAAGTCTCTTGACATTGTGAACTTGCTTGTACTTGGATTTGGGCTGCTAGCAATTAGACCCTCAGGATAGACCCTTGGAAACATAATCAGCTTTTTCTGGCTTTCTCCCCAAAGACAGTGCCATCTCAAAGCTATTCACCAAGGATGTTCTGTTTGGATTCTTTGCTTGTTTGTTTTTAGGTTGTTATTTTTTTTAATCCTCTTATAGTTTATTTTCATTCTTATGCAAGAACTCTGGATATGTTCTGTTTATTCAGTTGAGAATTAGGCCAATCATAAGACCATGTACAATTCATGTAAACAGATGTTAAATTTCATAGTCATCTATTAGCAGTCTTCTTATATTAAGATCTTATCTTTAAAAGAAAAAAGAAAGAGGGGGGAGGAAAATTCCCTCATCTTCACATGATACCACTCATTCTGAAGAGTAATGTTTAATCAGACTTCTCTTTCAAGTTGTTCTAAAAATACCTGAAGCATAATTGCCCAGCTACTCAAGCAAAGTTAATTAGAGAGCACTTTCCAGTTAGACACCAGTAGTTTAGCAATGGCATAGGTTTGTGTAAGATTCATTGTCTACAAAAATAGCTTTCTGAACAATAGAACTTATTAAGACAAGGTGAGAAGGGGGCTAGGGAATGTGGGATTGGCAAGGAAGAAAGTTACTTTGTTGGCCAGGAGAGCAATACTATACTATATTTAAATAGTTTGTATTCAAAAGACTCCATGGAAGTTCTGCCACGGTTATTCCTTTATATTCAAGTGGCTTTGCAAAACCTAACAGATAGAGAAAGGCTGTACAAAATGTTTGTATCAGGACAAGAAAAATTTATTGAGCATTTACTGTGCACCCTTGGATAAATGGGCCTACAGCTCCCATTCTGTTGGGCATGAAATAACTGATTCAACAAGTAAATTCACCCTTTGGGGGGAAAAATCAACCAATGAGTTAAGCTATTTTGATCACAAACAACAACCTGGTAAGTTATATGAATCTTCATTATGTGAATTGTAATGGTTATTTCCTCAAAGCCCATAGACTTTATAAAGGAGGGACATTTAAAAATGAATGCTGGGTCATAAAAGACTACCAAGAGGATAATCCAAGATATGAACAAACTACCCTTCTGTATATAAAATGTTTACCAACTTAACATAATTGATGTTCAGTTTCTCAATGGATCTTCCTTGTATCTATATTAGAATTAAATAAAATACTTATTTGAGTTATGTTTAATTCTCAAGAGAGTTGCCTATGTTTTTTCTCCTCTTCCTTCTAACACTTATTTATACATTCTTCTTATATACTATTATAAAAAGTTGCATAAAATGAGACTCCCCAAATAGACTTGGAGAGATAAGTAATGTGATACCTTGTGCTAAGAATTTTTTTTTAATTCAAAGATCAAAAACTAGGAAACAAACAATTTTATGAGTGATTGGGGTATAACTTTTATTCATTTCACATTGTAACTATAGAGTTTTTTGTTTTTGTTTTGTTTTTTACTGAATATATAATCTTGAGTTTGTTTAGTCACAGGCTCTAATATTCCAATACTAATATGGCTTGCAGTCCCAAAAGACATCCTATTATATCATAGGAAAATCATACAAGATCTCTTTCAATACAAAACAATAAATGAGGGATAGGCACTGGCATTAACAGACTAGATTGAGTGAATACTAAATGAAGTTTCATTGATACAAAATTCATTCAAAGGCTACAGTATTGATTTCAAAAAAACTTTTTTTTAATTATTCTATATCTTGTCAATCACAAGTATGTGATTTCCCCCCTTTTTCTATTTATATGAAAGGATTCATATAAAAGGAAATGAGCAGATTTATGTTCTTTTAAAGAAACCAAAGTGATTAGAGGTTATAAAAATAATTATAGAAAATGATCCTTATGGAATCAAGCAGGAACTTATTTCCTTTTGAGGGTGGGAAGAATTAATTCTAAAATATTCCAAAATTTAAAAGCATGAAAAAAAAAAAACAGAACCTCAAAAATAGGGCAAAAGAAACATTTTATTTATTACTGACTTGAGGTTTTCTTTTTTATATATACATTCTTTGGTTGGATTTGTTCATTAATTTCAGTATCATCAATCTGAACACTTTCCATTGCTGCAAATAATAATTCATGCATATCTTCCTTTCTCATGTCTGATTTTTAAACTATGTTTTAAAAATATAAACTATAGATGGAACCAAGATGAGAGAGAATAAACATGTTGACTTCCTCCAAGCTTCCCTCAAATCAACAGCAGATTAAGCTTCTGACCTGATTTTGGAGTGACAGAATCCACAAATATTTGGAGGACAACAAATGTCCAGAATAAGATATTTGGAAGAACATCAGAAGAGACCTATTTCAATCGAGGCAGGGGAATAGGTTACCAGCCCAGACCTTAGTACAGAAAGCCTGGGGCAAAGAATTAGGGCAGGGATCCATGGCATTACAGTGTCAGTGCACAGGG
The DNA here is from genome assembly GCF_048593235.1 of Sminthopsis crassicaudata. NCBI lineage: Eukaryota > Metazoa > Chordata > Mammalia > Dasyuromorphia > Dasyuridae > Sminthopsis > Sminthopsis crassicaudata. The sequence goes on from NC_133619.1 coordinate 543,403,960, forward strand.
GATCTAGTAGAAACTCATACATTTCACTGTCCTGATTACAAGTCAGTAGTTCAGCAGATTTGCTGTAAAACATATAAGCAAATATAAAAGGCAAACTAAAGAGGCTGGCATGCTTTTGCCTTAAGAGCACACCTCAAAACTTAAAAAAAAAGAGAGAGAAAAAGAAAGTAAAAAGAACTCTGATCATAGAGAACTTTTTATGGAGAGAGAGAGAGAACAGACTTCAAAACCTGAGATCACTAAGGGCAAATCAGCTCCAGATGAAGCCCCAAAGGGTAATATGAGTTGGTGCCCATTTCACAAGGATCTCTTAAAGAATTCTAAAAGGATCTTTAAAAATAGTTAGAAGAAAAATGTGGAAAGGAAATGAGATCTTTGCAAGAGGGTATGGAAAAGGAAAAAATATATAAGTCTGAAGAAAACTCCTTAAAAATAGTTATGATGAATTGGCAAAAGTATATAACTCCGTACAAAATAGATTTGAAAAAATGGAAAGGGCAACTAACTCCTTGCAAAATAAATCTGATGAAAAAGCATATAAAACATATGTGAAAAAGAAAAAAAAATGTTAAAAAACAGAATTTGTGAAATAGAAAAAAAAATCCAATGAACAAAACAACTCATTTAAAAATTCAATTGCCAAATACAAAAGGAGTTTAAAAAAAGGTAACTGAAGAAAATAATTCACTAAAAATTAAAATTGAACAAATGGAATGAAGAAAGAACATCAAGAATCAGTCAAACAAAACCAAAAAGAAAAGAAAAAAGAAAAAATAGAAAAAATGGAAAATACCTTATTAGATAAAGAACTGATCTGGAAAATAGATCTAAGAGAGACAATTTAAGGATTATTGGACTTCCTGAAATCCATGATGGGAAAAAAGAACCTAGACAACATCTTTTAGGAAATCATCAAAGAAAACTGCCCTGATGTCCTAGAACCAGAAGGTAAAATAGCCATTGAAAGAATTTACTGATTACCTCCTGAAAGAGGTACCAAAATGAAAACTCCAATGAATATTATAGTTAAATTTCAAAATTATAGGATCAAAGAAAAAATATTGCAGTCAGAAAGAAAAAATTCAAATATTGAGGAGCCACAATCAGGATTAACCAGGACCTAGCAGTTTCCAATTTAAAGGATCAAAAGGCCTGGAATCTGGTTCTATTCATTTCACTCAGCTGTTATGGGTATTCTTAAAGAGTATGGTATAATTTGACTTTATTATTATAATATGAAAAAGAAACTAGAGGTGGAAAATGGATTGTACCACAAATACAGGAAAATGGAGGTAAATTAGGGGGCTCATCAAGAGGCATACAAGACCTATTATAAGTGAGGGAAAGAAGGGAGGTGAATGAACATTATGTGAATCTTATTCTGATCAATTTTGGCTCAAAGAAAGAATATGAGACATTTTTGGTTTCAGAGAGAAACTTGTCTCACCTTATAGGGAAGTTGGAAGGAAAAGTGGAAAGAAAAGGAGGTAGCTAATAAAAGAAAATATATTTGTAGGGGAAAGGTATAAGAGAGAGGAAGGGGTTGTTAAAAGGGAAGGCTATTAGAGAAAAGTGTGGGCAGAAGCAAGATACTGGGGAGGAGGGAAAGGGGAAAAGGAAAGAGAAAATCATAACTTGTAGTAAATAAGAGGTGAGAAAAGCAGAATTAGTCATTTTAACTGTAAATGTGAATGGGATTCTCCCCTAAAACTGAAGAAGATAGCAGATTTTAAAGCCAGAATCCTACAAGATATTATTTTTAAAAACACATTTAAAGCATAGTGATACCATGTAAATGTAAAATGTCATGTAAAATGCAGAATAAATGTAAAAGACTAAAGTACAATCAATTATGCTTCAGATGAAGTAAAAAAAAAAGCAGGGGTACACTGATTTTGATCTCAGATCAAGCAAAAGCAAACATAGATCCAAATAAAAGGGATAAGGAAGAAAAGTATATCTTGTTAAATGATACCATAGATAATGAAACAATATCAATAATAAACATATGCACCAAGTGATACAGGATCCAAATTCCTAGAAAAGTTAAGAGAGCTGCAAGAAGAAATAGACAGCAAAACTATACTAGTGGGAATCTCAACCTTGCTCTCTCAGAACTAGATAAATCAAACCACAAAATAAATAAGAAAGAAGTTAAGGGGGCAGCTGGGGATTGCAATAGATAGAGCACCAGCTTTGAAGTCAGGAGAACCTGAGTTCAAATCTGATCTCAGACACTTAACACTTCCTAGCTGTGTGACCCTAGTCAAGTGACAACGCCAATTGCCTCAGTAAAAAAGAAGAAAGAAAGAAAGAAAAAAGAGAAAAAAGAAACATATAGGAGAAGGAGAGAGAGAAAGAAACATAAAGAAAGAAAGAAAGAAAGAAAGAAAGAAAGAAAGAAAGAAAGAAAGAAAGAAAGAAAGAAAGAAAGAAAGAAAGAGAAAGAAAGAAAGAAAGAAAAAGAAAGAAAGAAAGAAAAAGAAGAAAGAAAGAAAGAAAGAAAGAAAGAAAGAAAGAAAGAAAGAAAGAAAGAAAGAAAGAAAGAAGAAAGAAAGAAAGAAAGAAAGAAAGAAAGAAAGAAAGAAAGAAAGAAAGAAAGAAAGAAAGAAAGAAAGAAAGAAAGAAAGGAAGGAAGGAAGGAAGGAAGGAAGGAAGGAAGGAAGGAAGGAAGGAAGGAAGGAAGGAAGGAAAAATAAACCTTTAGAGAAAATTGAATGTAGACAGAAAAGAGCATTCTTTTTTTCTGGGCAGTTCATGAAACCTGTTAAAAAACTGACTAATTTTAGGGCATAAAAACCTCAAAATTAAATGCAGAAAGGCAGACATACCTAATGCATTTTTTTTTCAGATCATGATGCAATAAAAATTACATTAAATAAAACTCCAGGGGGAAATAGATAAAAAATTAATTGGATACCAAAGAATCTAATCCTAAAGAATGAATGAGTGAAACAAAAAATCATAGACACAATAACTTTATCTAAGAGAATGACAATAATGAGACAACATCAAAATTTGTGGGATGCAGCCAAAGCAGTTATTAGAGGATGTTTTATATCTCTAGATGCTTGTTTGAATAAAATACCGAGAAGATAAATGAATTGGGCTTCAAACTAAAAAAGCTAGAAAAAGAACAAATTAAAAACCCCAATTATTTGCAATTTGCAATTTGCAATACTGAAAATAAAAGGGGAGATTAATAATATTTAAAGTAAGAAAACTATTAAATTAATAAATAAAATTAAGGGTTGATTTTATGAAAAAAAAAACCCAACAAAATAGACAAACCCTTAGTTAATTTCATTATGAAATTGAAAGAAAAAAAAAACAAATTGTTAGTCTCAAAAATGAAAAGATAGAATTTTTGACCAATGAAGAGGAAATTAGAGCAACAATTAGGAGATATTTTGCCCAAACTTATTTCAAAAAATTGATAATGTAAGTGAAATGGAGAAATATCTACAAAAATATAGATTGCCCAATTAACAGAGGAGGAAAAAAAACTATTTAAATAGTCCCATTTTAGAACAACAACAACAAAATTGAATAAGTTATTTCAACTCCCTAAAAAAAATCTCCAGGGCCAGATGGATTTACATGTGAATTCTACCAAATATTTAATGAACAATTAATTCTAATACTATGCAAACTATTTGAAAAAATAGAGAAAGAAGGAGTCTACCAAATTCCTTTTATAACACAGATATGGTGCTCATATCTTAATACCATAGGTAGGATATGATGATGAAAACAGGCAAAGAAAATTATAGACCAATTTCCCTAATGAATGTTGATACAAAAATCTTAAATAAAATATTAGCAAAGAGATTACAGAAAGTTATCCCCAGGATAATACACCATGACCAAGTCAGACTTATCCTGGATGCATAATTGGTTCAATATTAGGGAAACTATTAGTATATTTGACTACAACAATAATCAAACTATAAAAAAACATATGATTATCTCAATAGATACAGAAAAAGCATTTGATAAAATCCAACACCCATTGCTATTAAAAGCACTAGAGAGTATAGGAATAAATACAATTTTCCTTAAAATGATCAGTAGCATCTATTTAAAATCATCAAAAAGCATTACATAATGAGTACAAACTAGAATGATTCCTAATAAGATCAGGGGTGAAACAAGGTTACCCACTATCACCATTACTATTCAATATTGTATTAGAAATGTTAGCTTTGGCAATAAGAGAAAACAAAGAGATTAAAGGAATAAGAGCAGTTAATGAGGAAACCAAACTATCACTCTTTGCAAATGATATGATGTTATTCTTAGAGAACCCTAGAGAATTGAGTAAAAAGAATTCACATCTTTAGTAAAGATGAAGAATAAAAAAAATCCACATAAATCTTCAGCATTTTTATATATTACTAACAAAGTCCAGCAACAAGAGATACAAAGAGAAATTCCATTTAAAATAACTGTAGATAATATAAAATATTAGGGAGTCTATCTGCCAAATCAAAGTCAGGAACACAAATACAAAGTGGCATTATAAGTAAATTGGAAGAACCTATGATAGTTTACATCTCAGATCTACAGAAAAGGAAAAGAAGAACTGGAGATCATTATTGAACACAAAATAGATAATTTTGATTATATTAAGTTAAAAAGATTTTGTATAAACAAAACTAATGCAGAAGGCAAGCAATAAACTGGGAAAACATTTTTACATTCAAGGTTTCTGATAAAGGCCTCATTTCTAAAATATATAAAGAAGTAATTCAAATTTATAAGAATTCAAGCCAATCTTCAATTGATAGATGAGATTAAAGGATATGAATAGAAAATTATCAGATGAAAAAATTGAAACCATTTCTAGTCATATGAAAAGGTGTTCTAAATCACTGTTGATCAGAGAAATGCAAATTAAGACAACTCTGAGTTATCACTACCCATCTCTTAGACTGGCTAAGTTGATAGGAAAAGATAATGATAAATGTTGAAGGGTGTGTGAGGAAACTAGAATACTAATACATTGTTGGTGAAATTATGAACAGATCCACCCATTTTGGAGAGTAATTTAGAAGTATGCCCAAAGTGTACTCAAACTGCATATCATTTTATACAGTAGTGTTTCTACTGGGGTTATATCCCAGATATTAAAGAAAAGGGACATATAATGTCCAAAAAGTTTGTGTCAGTCCTTTTTGTAGTAACAAGAAACTGGAAACTGCCTAACAGTTGGAGAATGGCTGAATAAGTTCTGGTATATGAATGATATGGAATATTATTGTTCTATAAGAAATGATCAGCAGGCTGATTTTAGAGAGGCCTGGAGAGACCTACATGAACTGATTCTAAGTGAAGTAAGCAGAATCAGAAGATCATTGTAAATGTCAAGAAGATTATGTAATAATCAATTCTGATAGAAGTGTCTCTTTTTAACAAAGAGATAATTCAGGCCAGTCCCAATGATCTTATGATGATGAGAGCCATCTACAATCTGAGAGAGGATTGTGAGAACTCAGGGTAGATCACAACATACATTTTCACTCTTTTTGTTGTAGTTTTTTGAATTTTATTTTCTTTCTCATTTTTCCCCTTTTTGATCTGATCTTTCTTGTGCAACAAGATAATTGTAAAAATATGTATGCCTATATTGGATTTAACATATTTTATCATGTTTGACATATTACATGCAATCTAGGGGAGAAAGTGGGGGGAACAGAGGGGAAAATTGGAACACAAGGATTTTCAAGGGTCAGTGTTGAAAAATTATCCTTGCATATGTTTTGAAAATAAACTTCAATTTAAAAATATAAAAAATATAAAATAAAGAGTAAAGCACTTTGGATAATTCTATGAGAAAAGTTTTTTTCTTATATGATAAAAGACATTTTTTAGCATTGGTATCATCATCATTATTATTCTTATGATGATCATATTAACTCCAGTGGGCAATGTTGTCTAATTCATACTATAATGTTTTTATTGTAGAGTGGAAATAACCTTGAGTCTTTAGAGACAATATCATCAAATTGTACCCACAAGCAAGATCTATCTGAAAAACACTTTAGGTATATCTATTTTTAATCTTCTATTATGAGGTCCTTTAAAGAGAAGAATTAGATAAACATTAATCACTTGATCAGAGAAACATTTTGTCATATTAATTTTAAAATATGTAAAAATACATAAATCTCTCTAACTGCACTGTGCAGCCCATTTTATTTTTGGGGGGACAGTGATGTTTTAGACTAAACATTACTGGGCATCATGATATGCTGTGGATAACAAAAAAATGCCTGTAGCTTTATGGCAGACAAGAAAGATACAAGTTGGCCAATCAACTAATATTAATTAAGCTAGAAATGGTATCTATTCTGTCTTTACTTCTATTTAATTATACACAAAAGCAGAAATCAAAACACTGATCAAGATCTGTAAGCTGATATACTACATAATTCCTGTTTTGCTTCTGTTTTGTCCATAAAGATGTCTAGTTTTGGGAAATAGAAAGAATAAAACTAAAATATATAATAAGGACTTAAAATATAAGATAGATTAAGAAATATTTTTTAATTCATGTTGACTCCTTTCCCTCACCTGGACATGATAAACCAAACTCCTGGGAGCTTCAGGAACTGACTGGTAATTACTGAACAAATGTTAATAATGTCTGAACAATTATAATGCAATAGTATTTGTAAGGACTAGCATACTACCTAATATATTCTAGGAACTTACTAATGAATTTTGCTGGTCACCTAAATAATATGAATGATGTATTATTGATAGAACTGATAATAGTTGACAAATGAAGGGTTGTGAGGAAAGAGAGAGAGCAAGAAGTTAAAGATAACTCTAAGGTTATGAATCTGGATGATTTGAGACAAAATAAAGGAAGTTAGGAAGAAAATGGGGTGTTTTAAAGGTGTAATTTTGCTATCATCATAGAAGGGTCTTATATTAGGTGATAAAGATTAAGAATTGCTGATTCCCTGTGAGACCTTATTTGGCCCTTTATGCTTAAACTTGCATCTAAACAGAAAACCTGATAATTAACATCTTTGTCACATACCAAAGCTAAGTTGTTTATAGCTCTTTTTAATTTAGTCAATTCTCTTTAATGTACAGAACCAGAAAATAGTTCAAATTCTCAATAATTTTATTGAAGAACCTCACTTCTATAATTCATATCAGCCCTCAAAAATTAAACTTTATTTTTATTACATAAGAATATAGTGCTCTTCAATGGAACTGAACTGTATTACCTGATTATATCTTTATCATTTCTTTCACTAAAGCAATGGGGATATAAAGAATATTGACAGAAGTATTGGCATAATCATAGGACTACATGTCAGCGCAAAATGGAGGTAAGGGCTATTTAATGCTTCCATAAAATGATACTTTGGAAGGAAAATTGCATCAGGCAAACATTGATTTCACTGACATTTCTGGTAACACCTGCTTTTTCTAAAGAGATCTCTTTCTTTCCAGGAAGCTTCCATTTGAACTGTTTTAGGAAGATTTTGAAGATTAAATACTGAATACTGAAGTCCTTTCTCAAGCTAAATTGCCAAGCATTCAAACTCTAGTGTAGAGAGCTCAATTCTTATGATCTGGCTACATTTTACAAAAGTGAAACCTACATTTGTCTACAAGATTATTGTACATAAAATTCACATGAAGAAAGTAGGCATATGGGGGTTAGAAGAAATGATATAAGGATACTCTTAAAGTGTCTCTGAAGAACTTTGGAATTGATGTATGTCAAGGGAGACACTAACAAAGAATTAGCCACCATGGCATGCCACTATCAAAGAAAGTACTGCACTCTAAGAGCAAAGCAGAATAGCAGTAGTTCAAAAGAAATGTGAAGTAAACAAATTTAGAAACATCTTCCCATATGGACTATTTATTTGTACCTGACTTGTGGTAAAGCCTTCTGAGTCTGTGTTAATCTGATCAGTCACAGACAGATACACAGTACCTGAATATTATTTTGGTCTTCTTCAAGAATGAAGGACAAAAACCAACACAGCAATCTGACTTGAAATTCCAATCTGGCTTACCTTTCTGTAACAGCCTGAGATTACTGATCTAGACCATCCATTAGTTTGAACCTTTTCCTCTATTTCTAAGATGTTATTTCGTATCTAGATGGTAAAATGGCTTACTCCCTATCAGATATCATCCTCTAAAGAGATCTAAGATAAATCATTTCATTGAATGTCCTATTATGTTTAGTAATAAATCCATAATAATGAATCAGGTCCCCTGCATTTAGACTTCCAATTTCAAGATTAGATTTTCTACATGCTTATTATTTTTCATATGTATATATCTAAAAATGATTTTTGAAATAATTTTTTAAAAGATTTCTGGAAATTTGTTTCTTATATATTGCCTTATTGAAACTCAACAATAACAAATAATAATAATGATAAATTCAAACAATAACAATAATAAATCAACAATTAAATGTTCTATTTCATGAATTTTTCCATTGACTTCTAATGCTATTTGTAATTTTATCTAGTCCATAAATAATTATTAAGCACCATTTATGTGCCAAATACAAGAGATATATAGAAAGGGGGAAAAAGAAAAGAAAAGAAGAGTAAAATGTCATCCCTACTCTCAAAGACCTCCTATTTTAATTGGGGAAATAACATGCAAATAACTATATATAAATCAAAAATATATAGGATAATTTCAAAATAAGTACATAAATAAATTGGGCTTCCTCAACATATAGTGAATTGTTCATACTCAAATGAATAAATAAGCACTTACTCCAGGCATTGTCTTGATGCTGGAGATACAAAAAGTAAAGTGAAATACTCTCTGTCCTCAAGGGGATTGTGTTCTATACTGGGAAAGTATATCCCATGCATAATATAGGTATATGCAAAACAACTGCAGGACAATTTCAGGAGGAAGATTTAAATAGTAGCTGAAATCAGGAAAGGTCTCTTGAAAGAGAACAGGATTAACAGAAATCAAACTAAGGAATCCAAAATGCAAAGAGAAAAGGAATCCATTCTAGGTAGGGGAGGTCATCATGTGCAAAGCCAAGAGATAAGTGATGCATCAAAAAGTTGGGTCAAAAAATGTGCAAAGAAAAGCAATATTAAATGAGCCTGGAAAGATATGCTCAAAGTAGGTTGTAAAGAATTTTAAATACAAAATTAGGAATTTGTATTTTACACTGGAAGCAAAAGGAAGCTACTGCAGCTTACTGAACTATTGAGTAAAATGGTGACATATATACTTTAGGGATATTGCTTCAGTAGCTGTATGTAGAATGGATTGGAAATGGGGACCTGGAAGGAATATAAACAACTAGAAGATGATTGCAATAGTTAAAATGAGAGGTTCAAAAACCTCAATGAAGAAGACCATGTGATTAGAGATAAGTTAGACATTAAAGAGATATTATGGAAGTTTAAATGACAAAATATAGAAACTGATTTGATTTGAAGGGCAAGGGAGAATAATGAGTTCAGTATAACTCTGTGGTGGTGAACCTGGATGATTTAAAAAGATGATGGCATCCTCAACAGGAAAAAAGATTGAGAGAAAATATATGAGTTCTTTTAGAGTATTTTAGGTTTGAGCTAGGAGGCAATCATTTTGAAACATCTAATAAGCAACTTGTGATAGGAGACTGGAACTCAATGGGGATATTATATTGAATATAAATACATCAGAGAGGCATCTACACAGTGGTGATAATTAAACTTATCTGAGATGGATAGATTTTTTTAAAGCCAAGGGGAACAAACTCAGAGGTATATCCTTAGGTAGATGACATCATATGAATGGTGATTTAACAAAAATGACTGAGAACTAGTTCTCAGTAGAGAACTAGAGATTTTTAATAAGAAGAACACTGGACAAGATGGCCTCAGAAGTTCCTGCCAACTTAGAGAAATTATTATTATTCTATTCAATAGTTAACCTTTTGTTCCATGGCTACAACAAGCTGAATGACTTTTTTTTCAATCTCACCTTTGTTTTTTGTTTTGTTTTGTTTTGTTTTTTCTCTTCCTAAATTATCAGGTTGTTTCAACCCTGTTTTATAACTAATATGACTTTCCAGTAATATGAAAATAAAGAGAACAATTGAGGGTGGAGCCAAGATGGTGGAGAGTAGATAGGTCTTTATCTAAGCTCTTCCTGTAATCCCTCCAATCAACACCAGATTAATTTTCTGAATTGGTTTTGGAGTGATAGAACACACAGAGTATAACAAATTTCCATCATAAGATATTTTGAAGGAACTTTGGAGGAAATATCTAATTTTAATCAGGCATAGCACAAAGAAGGGGGAGGCAGGGAGGTGGCCTAGCACAGGTGTAGCATTGTGATTCAGAGCAGTGTGGTATCTTTGCTCTGGGGAATCTACCAGGAGGTTCTTAGCCAAAATGAAGTAGCATTGGATATTCTCCTGGTTCAGAAACCAGTGAATCAGCAGATTAGTTGTGAAACATGCAACACAAAGACAAAGGACAAATAGGGAGCCTCTAAACCCCAGAAAAATGTGGACCTTGGCCATGCCTATCCAGCACAGGAAGAAAGTCCACAGGATAACTCAGGACAGCAAAAATCTTCTGTCACCTGTAGAAGAAGAAAGTTGAGAAAATCTCCCCTTTTTCCTAACAGTAGACTTCAACCTTTAAAAAATAAGCAAAAAAAAGCAAAAATAAGTCTGAACATAACAGAGAAGAACAGATCTCAAATTCTAAGGATACTAAAGACAAATCATCTCCAAATGAAGCCCCAAGGGATTACCCTTGTGTTAGTCCTCATCTCACAAGACTTTCTTGGAAGAATTCAAAAAAGATCTAAAAAAAAAAGTTATAAGAAAATTGGAAAGGGAGACACAGAAATTACTTGAAGGAAACTTGTTACAAAATAGATTCAACAAAATGGAAAAAGCACATAACTCCTTACAAAATAGATTTCAAAAAGAAACCAAGTTATGAAAAATAAAATTTGTGAAATGGAAAAAAAATTACAATAAACAAAACAACTCATTTAAAAATTCAAGTGACCAAAGGCAAAAAGAGCTATAAAAGTTAACTGAAGAAAATAATTCACTAAAAATTAGACTTGAACATATGGAAATAAATAACTCAATGAGACATCAAGAATCAGTCAAACAAAACCAAAAAAAAAAAAAATGAAAAAAATAGAAGAAAATGGAAAATGCCTCACTGGAAAGGCAACTGACATGGAATATAGATCTAGGAGAGACAATCCAAGAATTATTGGACTTCCAGAAAACCATGATGAAAAAAAGAGTCTAGCATCCTTTTTCAGGAAATCATCAAGGAAAAGTGCCTTGATATTCTAGAAAGATGGTAAAAATAGCCACTGAGAAAATTCACTATTCACTTTCTGAAAGAAATTCCAAAATGTAAATTCCAAGGAATATCATAGCTAAATTTCAGAATTATCAGACCAAGGTAAAAATATTGCATGGAGTCAAAAAGAAAAAAATCAAATATTAAGAAACCACAAATCAGAGTTACTAAGGATCTAGCAAATTTAAATGATTAGAGGGCCTGGAATATGATATTTCCAAACTCAAAAGAACTTGGTTTGGGCCCAAGAATCAACTACCCAGCCAAATTAAGCATTATCTTTCAGGGGAAAAAAATCAACATTCATACATGTGAATTTAATTTATTTCTGATCAAAAGACCAGAGGTGAATAGAAAATTTCACCTTCAAATGCAGAACTCAAGAGAAGCATAAAAAAGTAAAAAGGAAAGAAAAAATTAACTCTCTTTTAAAGTTAAAAAGTTTATATCCCCATATGGGAAGATATGTTTAACTCTAGAGAACTCTGTATCTATTATGGCACGACTTAGAGGGTGCAGGTATAATTTTATTTTATGTAATAATATAAAAAACAAGGTGGAAAGAGAATTATACTGGAAGAAGAGAAAAATTGTAGTAAAATGGGATAAATTGCAGTAAAATGGGATAAATTGCATCTCATGAAGAGGCACAAAAGACCTATTACAATTGGGAAAAAGAAGGCAGGGGTATCAGCATTGTATGAATCTTACTCTCATCAGATTTGGCTCAAAGAGAAAATATCAGACATATTTAGTTTCTTCAAGAAATTTGTCTCACCCTATAGGAAAGTAGAAGGCGAAAGAGAAAAGAAACAAGGAGGTTAATAGAAAGGAGAACAGAAGTAGAAGGGGAAACATATAAGAAAGGGAGAAGGGTTGTAAAAAAGGAGGGCTGTTTGAGGAAGGTGGTGATCAGAAGCAAAATACTAGGCAGGAGTGAAAGGAGGAAAGGAAAGAGAAAAGTATACCTTGGGGAAAATAAGATGGCAGGAAATATAGAGTTAGTGATTTTAACTATGAATGTGAATGGGATGAACACTCCCATAAAATGGAAGCAGATAACAGACTGGAATAAAAGCCAGATACTACAATATATTATTTATAAGAAACACATTTAAAGCAGAGTGGCACATACAGAGTAAAGGGTAAAAATTGGCACAGATTCGATTATGCTTCAGCTAAAGTTAAAAAAAAAAAAAAAAAAAAAAAGCAGAGGTAGTGATCCTAGTCTCAGAACAAGCAAAAGCAAAAATAGATCTCATTAAAAGAGATAAGGAAAGAAACTACATCTTGCTGAAGGGTACCATAGATAATGAAGCAATATCAATACTAAACATATATGTACCAGGTGATATAAGATCCAGATTCCTAGAGGAGAAGTTAGAAAGCTGGAAGAACAATTGGATAGCATACTAGTGGGTGTTGGAGTTCAGCTCCACTCTAAGAGTGTGTAAAAATACCCAAGGCCAGGCATAAGATATGCTTTGCAGTCTTCCTTTATTAATCTGAGTGACAGCTTAATATATCTTTTAGGCTAATGTAACAACTGTAGCTACCTTCAGTTGACATCATTATTCCTTCAGGATTAATGCATATTCAATACTTTGACATTTCAGTATCCACCCCAACCATCAATACCAAGATACTTATGAATGCAGAATTGTAAATAGCCTAGTTGTGATGCTCATCAGCATTAACATAATTGTAAATAACTGCAGTATTTTATCAATACCAAGATACTTGTCTAAACAAAGATGTAAATAGCAGAAATTATCATACTAATACATTTACCTCAAGTATGTCTTTAATTCATTGTTGTGAGGGATACTTAAAATGTCTTCTTTCTATTGTACTCATTCTCCATCAAGGTTTTACTGATTTTTTACCCAATGTCTTTCCAATTATTAGGGAGACAGTATGTCAGCTGCAACGTGCTCTCCTGGCAGTTACAATTACTAGTCTGTCCTAGACCCACCAGAGTACCTTTGACCACTGTCCTCTGCAGTGTGAACTCTACCCGGCTCGCCTCCTCTGAGGCCTTCTAAGGTCTCTGGCCACAATCTCTTGAATCTATAGCTTAATAACCGGTAGCGCACTCAAGAACAACCACGTGTAATCTTAAAAGCCTTTATTATACCTACTCACATAATGCCCTAACTGATGCCCTGACTTGTTGGTTCCCGAGTGAACACCTGGTCAGAAGACCCATGTGTTCACTACCAAAACCCTTACCTCTTTTGGCTACCCATCTTGGCTTGGCCACCCAGGCTAGGGAGCCAGGGTGAACAGCAGGAGGTTAAAGAGGGCGGTTGCTGCCTGCAGTGGGCTTACATAGGGCCTGTGAGGTCACACACACAGCCAATCAGCGAGAGAGTCACCCATTACAAAACTATCTCAATATGGCCAGGATCCCGCCCAAGGGCAGTCCTAATATCCACAGAAATTACTTCCAGGCCTCAATCTCCCGATGCACTGTGTCCGCCCATTTAAAGGGCCCTTACAGTCAGCATGGGCATGAACTTACTGGCCCTCTACAACTATTAGAAGAGATGGTGAGCCAACATGGGTATGGACCTACTGTCCTTCTACATTCCTCCTTCCCCTTTTAAGACATAAAGGAAAGCACAAGGAGCTAAGCCAATGAGTATAAAACAAGCAAAAGGAACAAAGCATAAAAGTCAGAAAAGTCAGAAAAAAAAAGCATAGAAGTCAGATTATTTACAGGATTTATCTTTTTTTAACCATTCAAATATTTGGTTTGCTATGTTATCAGCATCAATTCCAGGAACACTACTTTTTGCTATGTTTTCTAGCAAGGCAGCTAATTCAAATATATCCCAAGTGAGGTTAGAATTAAGTATGTCTCCATTTATTCTGTTCCTTATTTGAAACCATGTCACATTAATGAACGAATTTAAACACAAGTTAGTTGTGATTGAATTTCCAAATTGTTTACATGATCCCCTAACCATATTAAGGATTGTTCCATTAACTTTGGTGCTTGTTTTAACTCATTATCTATATTAATTTGTTTTTTAAGAGCTTATGATACATTTTTTTGTTAATTGATTTGCAAATTGGGCACTCTGAATAAATTCTGTTAGGAGCTGAAGCTGAACTAGCAAGTGATGTAATAACCGCTATAGTTGCTAGAACTCCAGAATGAATAATCCAAAGATTCTCCTTTTTCTACTTTTGTTTTCTAATTTCCCTTTAATGTTATCTCAAACCTGTTCACTTACTGATCTGTATCAATAGTGACTAATCTTAGTAGGCATCATCATATAGGATGGGTGTTCAATAATAAGAACCATAAGTAGCAAATTAGAAGACATTTGGATAGAAATAAGATTGGGATAAAACACAATTGTAACATTTTATAATATATCCTTCTAACACATTCATGATTTGGATTCCAGTGTCATTCTTTAAAACAGTATCTAAAGTTAGAAACATCTGTAGCTATTTTTTAACATGCTGTACAGTATATTATGGAAGGGCCTGAAACATCATAGAATCCCATATCTGAGATGTGAAAATTTGTACTATCTTAAGTCACAAATATATTGTAAAAGGAGACCCAATCAGAGAGTGGATAATTTGGGGTCCAATTCACCAATCAGTTCTAGTTCTTTCCCAAACCAATGGGACCCAAAGTTCTCTGGAAAGGGGGGGAAGGGAGGAGAAGGGGAATGATTGCTTCATCTGAAACTACTTTCTGCTGAGAATTTGAGTAAAGCTGAATCACTTGCAGGGTTACAGTCTTTTATGGAGGGGAGGGGTAAGCTGAAACTGATTGAAGTATCCAAAAGTTGACTCATTCCCTTGAAGCTGGCCAAGGCAGCTGTAGTTGACCAAAATCTAGTATACAGAACAAATCTAACAAATGGAGGTTAGTATAATCGGAGATAGAAAGATAAGTCTACAAAGACTGCCATAAAATGTAAAAAGGCAACATTGGCCAGCAACTTTTCATGTAATTAAATATATTTGTATCACAGGACAGTTTCAATAAACAATAAAATAAGTTAGGTCTTACAGACAATCATGTTAATTGTTCTTACATTATTTTGGAAACCTATATTTGGAGACCAAATGGAACCCCAAAAATCAGAGTAAAAAATAAAACCATTCTTATTGTCTTTTCTCTAGCTTACAGAATTCCCTTATGGGGATTCCTGTGATCTCTCTCTCTCTCTCTCTCTCTCTCTCTCTCTCTCTCTCTCTCTCTCTCTCTCTCTCTCTCTCTCTCTCTCTCTCGACTTGTCTATAGCTAGGATACTCAATCTTTAATTTGTCAGTCTCTGATAATTCTCCCTCACTCAGGGAGCATTTTGTTACTCTCCACTAGAGAAGGACTAGGAGCTGTAGAATTGGGACACTGTCTAGGATCAGGCGAGGAGCTATTGAATCAAGAACACTAACGCTTTTTTTTTTTTTCTTTTCTTTTCCCTAGAGAATCAAGGATTTCAGTCTTTCTAGTGAAGGCTGACTTCCCATTTGGTGGCCAGTTCATGAATCTTTTTTTTTTTTTTCTGGTAAGCCCACACCTCACCCTTTCTGTAGTAGGGGGCTCACAGCTCAATTCCCCCGGGGAATTGAGTTGTCTGGAGCTTTTACACTCAGCATAGTTTTTGCCTGAGGATGCTCATTGCACAAAATTCCTGGGAATTGACAAAAATTAAAGTTTTTATCATATCTCTCTCTTTCTTAGGGACATCTGTAGAGAACGAAAAAGCTATAGAATGTGAAAGCTTGGGACCTGTTCCTCTATCCCTGAATTCTCATTCTTAGGTTGTCTCTTTTAAAAGCAGACATTTGGCTTGGGAAAAACCTCAAAACCTTAAAACTTGGGCACTGATTAGAATCAGTTTCCTTCCACTCCCCAGAAGTCTTAGCATCTCAATATACTCCTAAAGTGTTTTTTCCTTCTCTCAAATCCTGGGACAGATCTATGCCCTAAGGCAGAAGCAGCTGGCTAAGATACTCCCAGAGAAAGTGTCTCTTTCAAAACCAAAAGCTCTCCCAGCCTAAGGAGAAACCTGGCTACTCTGGGGACCCCGACTCTTTCAGGGGTCCAATTGTGAGTCCTCATATTTTTCTCACTCTGCTGTTACAAACAGCCTTTGGGTTTTTTAATTCCCTCTCACCTGAACTAACTCCCAGCTCTTTTCTTATCCTCAGGGCAACTTCTGCCTCTTGGGAAAGGGAAAGGCAGAGGTGCCTTTTAAATGCAAATCCCTCCCAGACTTAGGCCTGGAACCCCAGAGGTTCATGCTTTAGGTATTATAGAAATTTTCCAAGGAGATCCCCAGTCCCTGTCCCTGAGTTCCAGCTGGAGGAGCACTGGAGGAACTGCCTTTCTAGCATGACAGTCAGCACCTGATGGATGTTACACAGGTTGAGCTGCTCTGAACCCCCCACCAATGTCCTGCTTTCTGGTAGGAGTTTGGGGTTTGGTCCTGTTCCTCCTTTGTTCCATCAGCCGAACACTTGGCCGATAAGATGGAAAGGGATTTCTACTTTGCTCTTGCTCTGGCCCTCAGGCCTCTTCCACCCCCTCCCCTACAAAGAATGGGGATACCAGGATGGGGAGGCTCAGGATCTCTGCCTAAATCAGCTTCGAGATTTGTATGGTGAGATTGAGGAGCCAACTCTCTCTTCTCAGACCCCCCAAAAGGAATTTTTTTTTTTAAAAAAGGCACAAACCTTTAGACAGTTAAGAAATTTGGAAATGCTTAACTGCATTTTTTATCTTAATCTACATCCCTAGCCAAGCAGGGCTACACCTTAGAGCAGTGGCTATTTTTAATTGAATAGACCCTCTTAACTGAAGAGGTCTTAAATTAATCCTGGAATAGCCATTAACCCCTGGGGTTCAGAGCATTTAAAAAAAAAGTCAATGGACATCAGTGGTTTAGTAAATCTAATACATATCAAGGCCTCCTAGCTGGCCTGACTCTCTGGGTATGTCACACCTTAATCCTGCCACCCTGTAACCTGACCTCACCCCAGGATAAATTAGCTTTACTGGAAATTGGAGTGAAAGGACAGTTTACACCTTAGACTTTAAGCTACTTAACATTTTTACTATAGATGAGAACTTTTTGCTCCTAGCATTTTCTCTTCTAATTTTCTTCGGCATGCTATACCCCTGCCAGCAATTTACTCCTTAACTACCTTTAGCTATGGAGTTGTGTGGGCAGTGAGGGCATTCGTTATTGCTAGGTGGGCTATCAGCATTCTTAAAGACAGCCCACAGATGGGACCTGATGCATTTCCTGCAAAAGGCCTCATTCCCAAATGTCACTATCTCATCCTCGGATAACACCCCACTTTTAATCTGCTCCTCAGATTTGTTTTCTCTACACTTCAGGCTTTGGATTTTCAACTGCTCTTCAGCCTGGAGAACATGTGATGACTGACTGGGATAAACATTCCTTAGATGTCCTGCTACCATTTTCAGGCCTCACACCTCACCTCCTGGCATGAACCCCCAAATGAACTAACGATTTCTCTATGACCCTTGCCAGCTTGAAGCAGCTATGGAAGAAGAGATATCTACCCTTTTATCCCAAATGAATTTGGGGGCAACTGCTTGAGGGGGGAATGAAAAACCCTAACCCTAAAACTCCTTGAAGGAGAGATTCTCTTTGGACCCTGTCTTTATGGGACACTGCCCAAGGGAAACAAGAAGAACAGCTTCATTCTGGTGGGACTAGTTGAAGCATTCAATTCAAGATTTTCTAACCCTCAACCATTCCCAGTGAGGCCTGGAGGCAGTGACAGAATTGAAGAAATCTCATTCAATTGAAACTTCTGTGTCAGATTTCCTTTTAAAAACTGCAACTTTGAACTCATTTCTTTGCAGAGGTCCTAATATGCCATGCCATGCCATGCTATTCCAAAGAAACCTCTTCCCTCTGGAATAATATTCTCTTCCAGTGCTAACCTCTCTTAATCCTCACCTATTTCTCTAACAAGACTTTATGTCTCTCTCTGTTGGGATTTCTCGAAACTTTACTTCTCTGTCAGACCTTGCAACTAAGGAAGTCAGCCTTTCTATTCATGCATAGCAAAGGCTGACTTCTCAATGCCTATAATAATCCTCTTTGATCTATCTAGGTTTTTAGGCTTGTAAATTCCTTTACAAAGAATCTCTGTGCCACCAGAAGGAGAATTCCCCAAACTCCCTACCCTTGGGCCAAATCCCAAGGGGGTGTAAGGGAGCCAAACCTCTCCATTTGGTTCACTGAATCCCAAACCTTCCACTTGACATTATCATTGAACTGCCTGACCACCAGGAACTGTAATCCCTAAATCTAGACCTCATCATTTGGTTCCCTGACAAAAGGGAACTCCAAAACCTAAACCTCCTTATAGGGACTTTATTTCCCATAAACAGCTATATGTATCTATAATAAATAGATGGCTAGGCTCATTCGCCAAATTATTTAGAATATAATGACTACATATTTTCAGATTGAAAACAAGAAGATATTATATAATTGAATTTGTATTGACCATTTGTTCATATCATAGAAATTCATTATAGGCGGAAAATACAGCGGGTATGATAACACCATCAGAAACTGGTTCTTCAGGCCTCAGCCTGGGAGCATACACATGACAAAATAAAGCTTCATTAGTTTAGACTGATATTCAATTATTATTGTTCTATCTTATCAGAGTCAGGAATGATCAAGAAATAAAGAAACAATGAAACAAAACTGGAAAACTGAGTCAATAGGATCTTACCTTGAGCAGAACCTCCCAAGTCATGTCCAGATACAGACACCTACCTGTTTAGGATCACATTTCTCGGAGTATCTTATGATAATTATCTCAAGTGGTGGGTTACTGACTTAATAATCAGCAATCAAATTCAAAACTCAAAAAAAAAAATCAATTACAGTCCCAAGAGATTTTATCTCTAATAACAAATTATGTTAATTACAATTTAGGATTAGATAATTTTTTTTTTAAGTTTACCAAAACTTAGACATAAAACAGATTTTTTAAACTTGTTTTGTATGTTAAAACTCATGCTGGTGCAAAGGATTAACCATTAAAGGAGCTTATAGATATTTAGTAAATACTTTCCTTGATATATCCAATTTGGCTTTGTTTGTTTGTTTGTTTGTTTTTTCAAGTACTTTTGCAATCCTGTGATCCACAATAACAATCATTATTAGTTATCTTTTTAAATGAGACCACTGGGCAGAGATAAAATAATTTGCCATAAATTACATAGCTAAACCATTTCTGTAATTTAAACAGAGAATGGTGAGTTTACCAAAAGCAGAGGCTGTGTTTTTTTCACTTTACTCTGCCATGTTGGGTGCTGCCAGGAGCACCCAGATTCTTCTCAAGCAGTTGCTAGACAGAACCTGGTGAAGAACCTGGGTGACTGGTGCCAGGATAGTAGTTTCAGGTGCCAGGGTTCAGGGAATGCTAATCATAGAATCTAATCCCCACCCCATCACCATACCCCCAAACTGGGTTAGGGATGTGTTTTAGGGAAGGTTATATGGGATCTCCATGGACTGCTTCCCCTATTTCTACAAGTGAGGTAGAATTTGAGTTTTAATCTGATCTTAGATGAGAGAAGTTAGCAAATAGAGAAATATAGTCTATATCACCGTTGTTGGCAGTCTTTTTTTTTTTTTTTTTTGGCTGAGGCAATTGGGGTTAAGTGACCTGCCCAGGGTCACACAGCTAGGAAGTGTTAAGAATCTGAGGTCAGATTTGAACTCAAGTCCTCCTGACTTCAGGGATAGTGCTCTATCCACTGTACCACCTAACTGCCCCTTGTTAGAAACCCTTATGAGGATTCACTCTTAATTCCAATGGAATAAAATAAGATTTTAGACAAGATAGAAGTAAAAATTTGCTAGTTTTCTAATTGTTGCTTTGACTACTTGCCAAATTCCTTAATTTGTCTCAAAATTTTGAGATTTTGAACTTGCAGCCAAGATGGTGGTGTGGAGGCAGACAGCTGCTTGAGCTCCACTTTTTCTCTCAGGACTTACTTCATGACAAGCCTTGGAGTTAATGCTTGACCAGAAAAGAAACCCACAAATAATCACCATCAGAAGACATCTTTGAAATTCACCAGAGAAAGTCTGTGTTTGCTTGGGGGAAGGTCAAACAGACTTGGCACAGATTGAGGGCAGACAGAGAGCGAGACAGGCAGCTCACATAGCTCAGACCAGAGGGGGGAGGGGTGTAATCTCTTCAGATTCTGACGAAAAGGCTTTTACCCCAGTGTGGGTAAAATACAGAACTCAAGAGATTTCTAAAAAGGTAAAAAGAAATCTTGAGAACTATATTTCTGCCATAAAGATATGTAAAGAATATATATATAATTTGTCCTAGAAACTAGAGGTGGAAAGGAAATTATATCATAAAAAAGGGTAAAATGGTGGTACTGCATCTCATGAAGAGGCAAAGGTAACCTATTATATCTGAGAGAAAGAAAGGAGGGAAATGAACATAGTGTTTATCAATAGACATATTCGATTTATGGTGAAACTTCTTCCACTTCATTGAAAAGTGAGAGGGAAGGAGTAAGCTAAGGGGAAGGGAATACAGAAATTGTGAGGAAAAGGGGTAAAATAGGGGGAGGGACTTTAACGTGAGGGAGGGAAAATGAAAAGGTAGGGTTGTGAAAAACAAGTGGTGCTCACAAGTTTAATACTGGGGAGGGGGGTAAGAGGGAAGGAAAGGAGAAAAGCATAAGCAGTAGTTAACAGGATGGCAAGCAATATAGAATTAGTCATTCTAACCATAAATGTGAATGGGGTAAACTCCCCCATAAAGAGGAAGCAGTTAGCAGACTGGATTAAAAGTCAGAATCCTACTATATGTTGTTTACAGGAAACACACCTGAAACAGGGTGATACATTCAAAATGAAAGAAAAAGGGAAGAACAAAATCTACTATGCTTCAGGCAAAGCCAGAAAAGCAGGGGTAGCCATACTCATCTCAGATCAAGCAAAAACAAAAATTGATCTAATTAAAAGAGATAAGGAAGGTCATTATATCCTGCTAAAGGGTAGCATAGATAATGAAGCAGCATCAATATTTAAAATATATGCACGAAGTGGTGCAGCATCTAAATTCTTAAAAGAGAAATTAAGAGAGCAGCAAAAAGAAATAGACAGCAAAATTATAATAGATCTCAACCTTGCACTCTCAGAATTAGATAAATCAAACCACAAAATAAATAAGAAAGAAGTCAAAGAGGTAAATAGAATACTAGAAAAGTTTGATATGATAGATCTTTGGCGAAAGCTAAATGGAGACAGAAAGGAGTATACTTTCTTCTCAGCAGTTTATGGAACCTATACAAAAATTGATCATATACTAGGACATAAAAACCTCAAAATCAAATGCATTAAAGCAGAAATAAAATGCATTCTTTTCAGTCCACAATGCAATGAAAATTACATTTAATAACAAGCGAGGGGAAAACAGACCAGGAAATAATTGGAAACTAAATAATCTTATACTAAAGAATGATTGGGTAAAACAGCAAATCATAGACCTAAGTAATAACTTCACCCAAGAAAATGACAATAATGAGACATCATACCAAAATGTGTGGGATACAGCCAAAGCAGTAATGAGGGGAAGTTTTATATCTGTACAGGCCTACTTGCATAAAATAAAGAGAAGGTCAACGAATTGGGCTTACAAATAAAAACGCTAGAAAGAGAACAAATTAAACCCCACCCAGACAAACACAAAACATTAAATTCTAAAAATAAAAGGTGAGATTAATAAAATTGAAAGTAAAAAAAAATATATTAAATTAATTAATGAAACTAAGAGTTGGTTCTATGAAAAAAAAAAAATAGACAAACCCTTAGTAAATCTGATTTAAAAAAGGAAAGAGGAAAAACAAATTGATAGTCTTAAAAATGAAAAGGGAGAACTCACCATTAATGAAGAGGAAATTAAAACAATAATTAGGAGATATTTTGCCCAACTTTATGCCAATAAATTCGATAACTTAAATGAAATGGAAGAATACCTTCAAAAATATAGCTTGCCCAGATTAACAGAAGAAGAAGTAAATAGTCTAAAAAGTCCCATTTCAGAAAAAGAAATAGAACAAGCTATTAACCAATTCCCAGGACCATATGGATTTACATGTGAATTCTAGCAAACATTTAAAGAACAACTAACTCAAATGCTATATAAACTATTTGAAAAAATTGGGATTGAAAGAGTCCTACCAAATTCCTTTTATGACACAGACATGGTACAGATAGCTAAACCTGGTAGGCGGAAAAAAGAGAAAGAAAATTACAGACCAATCTCCCTAATGAATATTGATGCTAAAATCTTAAAAAAATATTAGCAAAAAGACTACAGAAAATCATCCCCAGGATAATACACTATGACCAAGTGGGATTTATACCAGGATTGCAGGGCTGGTTCAATATTAGGAGAACTACTAGCATAATAGACTATATCAATAACCAAATTAACAAAAACCATATAATCATCTCAATAGATGCAGAAAAAGCATTTCATAAAATCCAACATATATTCCTACTAAAAACACTTGAGACTTTAGGAATAAATGGACTATTCCATAAAATAATAAGGAGCATATATTTAAAACCATCATTAAACATCATATATAATGGCGATAAACTAGAACCTTTCCCTGTAAGAGCAGGAGTGGAACAAGGTTGCCCACTATCACCATTACTATTCAATATTGTTCTAGAAACGCTAGCCTTGGCAATAACAGCCAAGAAAGAGATTCAAGGAATTAGAATAGGTAATGAGGAAATCAAACTATCACTCTTTGCAGATGACATGATGGTATACTTAGAGAACCCCAAAGACTCTGATAAAAAGCTATTGGAAATAATTCAGAACTGTAGCAAAGTTGCAAGATACAAAATAAATCCACATAAATCCTCAGCATTTTTATATATTACCAACACAATCCAACAGCAAGAGATACAAAGAGAAATTCCATTCAGAATAACGGATGATATTATAAAATATTTGGGAATATATCTACCAAAGAAAAGTCAGGAATTATATGAGCAAAACTACAAAACACTTGCCATAAAAATTAAGTCAAATTTAAATAATGGGAAATATGTTAACTGCTCTTGGATAGGCCGAGCAAATATATTAAGACGACAATATTCCCTAAACTAATCTATTTATTTAGTTAGTGCTATACTAATCAGACTTCCAAGAAACTATTTTAAATGACCTAGAAAAAATAACAACAAAATTCATATGGAAGAACAAATGGGCGAGAATTTCAAGGGAACTAATGAAAAAAAATCAAATGAAGGTGGTCTAACTATACCTGATCTAGAACTATATTATAAAGCAACAGTCACCAAAACCATTTGGTATTGACTAAGAAATAGACTAGTTGATCAGTGGAATAGGTTAGGTTCACAGGGCAAGATAGTGAATAAAAATAGCAATCTAGTGTTTGACAAACCCAAAGATCCCAACTTTTGGGATAAGAATTCATTATTTGACAAAAACTGCTGGGAAAACTAGAAATTAGTATGGCAGAAACTAGGCATGGACCCACATTTAACACCACATACTAAGATAAGATCAAAATGGGTCCATGATTTAGGCATAAAGAACGAGATCATAAATAAATTAGAGGAACATAGGATAGTTTACCTCTCAGACTTGTGGTGGAGGAAGGAATTTGTATCCAAGGGAGAACTAGAGACCATTATTGATCAGAAAATAGAAAATTTTGCTTACATCAAAATTAAAAAGCTTTTGCAAAAACCAAACTAATGCAAACAAGAATAGAAGGGAAGTAACAAATTGGGAAAACATTTTTACAGTTAAAGGTTCTGATAAAGGCCTCACCTCCAAAATATACAAAGAATTGACTTTAATTTATAAGAAATCAAGCCATTCTCCAATTGATAAATGGTCAAAGGTTATGAACAATCAATTTTCAGATGATGAAATTAAAACTATTTCCACTCATATGAAGGAGTGTTCCAAATCACTATTGATCAGAGAAATGCAAATTAAGACAACTCTGAGATCCCACTACACTCCTGTCAGATTGGCTAAGATGACAGAAAGAAATAATGATGAATGTTGGAGGGGATGTGGAAAAATTGGGACACTGATGCATTGTTGGTGGAGTTGTGAAAGAATCCAACCATTCTGGAGAGCAATCTGGAAATGTGCCCAAAAAGTTATCAAACTGCACATACCCTTTGATCTTATATCCCAAGGAAATACTAAAGAAGGGAAAGGGACCTGTATGTGCCAAAATGTTTGTGGCAGCCCTTTTTGTAGTGGCTAGAAACTGGAAAATAAATGGATGCCCATCAATTGGACAATGGTTGGTTAAATTATGGTATATGAATGTTATGGAATACTATTGTTCTGTAAGAAATGACCAACAGGATGAATACAGAGAGGCTTGGAGAGACTTACATTAATGGATGCTGAGTGAAATGAGCAGAACTAGGGGATCATTAGACACTTCAACAATGAAACTATATGAGGATGTATTCTGATTGAAGTGGATATCTTCAACATAGAGAACAGCTAATCCAATTCCAAATGATCAATGATGGACAGAATCAGCGCACCCAGGAAAGTAACGCTGGGAAATGAGTGTAAATTGTGAGCATTTTTTTGTTTTTCTTCCCAGATTATTTTTACTTTCCGAATACAATTCTTCCTTTGCAACAACAACAACAATAAAATTCGTTCTGAACATATATATTGTATCTAGGATATACTATAAGATTTTTAGTATGTATGGGAATGCCTGCCACCTAGGAGATGGGGTGGAGGGAAGGAGGGGAAAAATTCAGAACAGAAGGGAGTACAAGAGATAATGTTGTAAAAAAAAAATTACCTATGCATATGTACTGTCAAAAAATGTTATAATTATAAAATTAGTTATAAAAAAATTAAGTTTTTTCTAAGATGTTTTGCTCTCAAAACTTTTGAGAATCTATGAAGATGTTATTTTAATTTTTATTAGTAAAATTTTTTGTGTAGTCCCCCCAACTTGGCTAGAGCTGAAGTTCACAGTAAAAAGTTAGGCTTTTCCAACATTTTAACTACAGTTTAGATTTTTTTTTCTTGTTGCTTGCCTTTTAAATCTTTCCAGGTAACAAAATAAAGCTCACAGAACAAATACGACACAGACATTTTGCACAGAAATACAGACACACACAGAAACAAAAATGACATGGAAGAAGGCTGTTTTAGCTTTGCCAAAAGCCATCAACTTGAAAAATAAAAACAACTACTTAGTTATTAACATTATGCAAACATAAACCATTCCTTTAAACAATAAAAATAATTACTGTTAAAGGAATTTCATTTTAACCAGCAGGATGTCCAGAGCTGGGGCTGTTTCATAAACAAGAAATTTGCTATCTATCTGAAAAATATTAAGAGGTTCTTGAACAGTATACAGTACAGCAATAATTGCATATAACTAATTCTGCTATGTATATTCAAACAGGGTGTTAAAATATATTTAGTTGTAGATGGAATATATACAAAGAGGCTGATTGTTTATTAGTAGCATCTGTAAATACTATCTACTGCTTGCAGCTGATCCTCAAACTTCTTTTTTAATTAGGATTAGTGTCACCTCTTAAAATTTTGAATAATTTGTCAACTCATGTGTATCTAATTTCAAATATAGGTTTTTATCCAATTAATATCCCTCATCAATTTTTGATTATTATTTAGAGTATCTAAATTATCCCTTTTAATTTCTATTTTAAAATTAGCCTAGAATCAATGATAGATTGCATTTGGAATAGTTATTTACTGCGCCTCCAAAATCTTTACATCCTGAATTTTTATTATATGTATATGTATATATATATATATATATATATGTATATATATATATATCTTTATATATATATGTATATATACATATATATATACATATATATATATATATATAAAAAGCATGTACAAGAATTTGAATTTTTTTGGTAGTAAGTTTTCCTGATTTTAATATAACTGAAGAGTAGAAATCTCAATATTCTGACATATTTAAATCATTTCTACTAAAGTCATTTTCAGTTTTCCCCCACCTAATGCTTTTTTACAATCAGCATTAGTATTTTCAAAGGCAAGTTATTCCGATAAAATTTAAGTTGCCTCAGCAAAAGTCACATCAGGTCCTTGTTCAGATTCAGACAAGGAGCCTGGAGGAGGGGTCGGGGTGAGGGAGTTGTAAGCTGTGTTGATTCTCACTTTTTATTTGCATTTAAACATCGTATAGTTTTGGTCATTTCTTCTTCTTCCAGAGTAGTAGTAGAAGAATCTACTTTAAGGATTTTTGTAGTTAAGGGAACTATCGCTGACAGTTGAAGATATATTTTCAATCCACATATAAAATACTATAATTGGAAGAGCCCTTGGTCCTTTTTTCTTTGAAATATTCCCCTGTTTTCCTACCATATCCCATTTTTCTAAATCAACCATTCCCTCTTGAGGAAACCAAGGATGACATATTTCTACAGACTGCAAAAATTCTTATAACTATCTTATGGTAATTACCAATCCTTTTTCTTTAATTAATTTTTTTAATATTCAGATAATATTCTCTGTCACTGCTACCTGATTGATTTTGCCCCATACTGATTCAATATATGTACTGTATTGGCATCAGCTGGACAGGAATCAATTTCATAAATTTTATCTCATATATATATATATATATATATATACATATATATATGTAATATGACATGATATCTTATATTCTATACCTGATATATTTATATCTTATTCCTCATGTAAGCCTAGTGATAAATTATTTCTAGCAATAAATTATTTTTGGTGATCACTTCTTCCTTACTTTATCTTAATTTACTTTACCCTCTTACCTTATTATGAGCTCCCAGAGAGCAATATTCCACTATGACAATCAAATCCATCCCTGTTCAGGTACTATCTGATGGAGTCCAGCTACAGTGAATATTGAGAGTGTGTATGAATACCCAAGACCAAGCAAAAGATAGTCTTCCTTTATTAATCTGAGTGCCAGCTTAATATATTTTTAGGCTAGTGTAACAACACTAGCTACCTTCAGTTGACATCATTATTCCTTCAGGGTTAATGCACATTCAATACTTTGACATTTCAGTATCCACCCCAACCACCAATACCAAGATATTTATCAATGCAGAATTGTAAAGAGCCTAGTTATGATGCACATCAACATCAACAATTGTAAATTGCTGCAATATTTTATCAATACCAATGTATTTGTCAAAACAGAGTAGTAAATAGCAGAAATTTTCAGAATAATGCCTTTATCTCAAGTATATCTTTAATTTACTGTTGAGGGGTAAATATACTTAAATTGCCTTGTTCCTACTGCATGAATTATCCATCAAGATTTTCCTGATTTTTACCCAATATGTTTTTACAATTATTAGGGAGATGATAAGCCAGCATGGGCATGAATTTACTAGCTCTCTCCATCTGTTAGAAGACATGGTAAGCCAATATGGGCATGGATCTGCTAGCCTTCTAATATTGTGCCACAGTCCCGTTTTATTGTCCTGCCTCAGTTTCTCTAAATTATCCTGCCTTGTTTTCCCTGAATTGTTTTGCTTCAGTTCCTAATTGTTCTGCTCAATCCTGCATCATCATCCCTCCCTCCTAATCATGGTGATCCAGATAAGGAGAAACACTTTCTATCTTAAACATCATCAGAATGTCCTGTTCCTCTCCCTATCCCAACTTATCAGAATATATATATATATATATATATATATATTTCATGGGAAGCACACATTAGTGGCTGGATGCTTTGGACATTAGCCCTGGGAGCAACATGCTCCCAGCACAATCTCTCCCTCTCAAATAAAATATTAAAAACTCTCTAATCTCTATCCAGCCTCAGTTTCTCTAGCATTACACTACGAGTAGGGGTTCTCAACCTGTCTCTCTCAAATGTAGATATGGTGAACCACAAAATAAGTAAGAAAGAAGTTAAAGAAGTAAATAGATTTTTATAAAAGTTAAGTTTGATAAATCTTTGGAGAAAATTGAATGTAGTAGACAGGAATATATATTTTCTTGGCAGTATATGGAATCTACACAAAAACTGACCATGTATGAGGGAATAAAAACCTCAAAATAAAATGCAGAAAGGCAGAAATTATAAATGCATCTTTTTTCAGATCATGATACAATAAAATTACATATAATAAAGGATCAGAGAAAAATAAACCAAAAGTTAATCAGAGACTAAATAATCTAATGCTAAAGAATGAATGGGTGAAACAACAAATCATAGACACAACTCATAATTTCATCCAAGAGGATAACAATAATTAGACAAAAAAATACCAAAATTTATGGGACGCAGCCAAAGCATTTCTTAGGGGAAGTTTTATATCTCTAGATGTTTGCTTGCATAAAGTAGAGAAAGAGAAAATCAATGAATTGGGGATGCAACTAAAAAAGCTAGAAAAAGAACAAATTTAAAATCCCCAAATAAATACCAAATTTGAATTGTGAAAATAAAAGAGGAGATTAACAAAACTGAAAATAAAATACTATGAATTAATAAACAAAATTAAGAGTTGATTTTATGAAAAAACAACAAAAAAGATAAAACTTTAGTTAATTTGATTAGAAAAAGGAAAGAAGAAAATCCAATTGTTACTATAAAAAAATGAAAATGGTCAATGAAAGAAAGAAATTAAAACAACAATCAGGAGATATTTTGCCTAACTGTATGCTATAAACATGATAATCTAAGAGAAATAGATGCATACTTACAAAAATATAGATTGCCCAGATTAACAGGGGTAGAAATAAATTATTTAAATAGTCCCATTTTAGAAAAAGAAATTGAACAACTCCCTAAAAAAAATTCTTCAAGGCCAGATGGATTTGCATGTGAACTCTACCAAACATTTTTTAAAAATAATTCCAATACTATGCAAATTATTTGGAAAAGTAGGAAAAACAGGAGTCCTAATATATTCCTTTTATGACATAGATATGCTGCTGATACCTAAATTAGGCAGGGGCAAAACAGAGAAAGAAAATTATAGACCAATTTCCCTAATGAATACTGATGCAAAAAAACTTAATTAAAATATTAGCAAAGAGATTACAGAAAGTCATCCTCAGAGTAATACACCATAACCAAATAGGATTTATGTAGGGCTGGTTTAATATTAGGAAAACTATTAGCGTAATTAATTATATCTATAACTAAAATTAAAATCATATGATTATCTCAATAGATGCAGAAAAATCATTTGTTAAAATCCAACACCCATTCCTATTAAAAACACTAGAGACTATAAGAACAAATGGAATTTTCCTTAAAATGATCAGTAGCATCTACTTAAAACCATCAGCAAGCATCATATGTAATGGGGAAAAAACTAGAAACATTACCAATAAGATCAAGTTGCCTACTACCACATTACTATTCAATATCATATTAGAAATGTTAACTTTAGCAATAAAAGAAGAAACAGAAATTAAAGTAGGTAATGTGGAAGCCAAATTATTATGTTTTGCAGAAGATATGATAGTACACATAGAGAATCTTAGAGAATCAACTAAAACATTACAAGAAACAATTCCCAACTTTACCAAAGTTGCAGGATACAAAACAAATCCACAGAAATCATCAGCATTTAGGAGGCAGAGCCAAGATGGTGGAGAAGACACACAGGACATTCCTAAACTCCTCTTATACCCTCACTACTAATGACCAAATTCAGCCTCAAAAATAGTGATTAACTAATAAAATTCAAGAAGATTGGAAGTACAACAACTTACAAGCCAAAGATAACCTGGAAGAATGCCAGAGAAGGTTTGTCCTGAGCAGTGGGAACAGGCCAGCACAAGCAGGGAGATAGGAGAGGCTAGTAAACTGAGCGGACTGGAGTGGGGCAGCCTCTGTGGCTAGAAAATTTACAGGGAGGATTCTACCACAGGTTGGCTGGTCTGCTTTGGTTGCAAAGCAGTAGACCAGAAGAAAAATTAAAGCCAAAGGTAAAATGTACTGCAATTTAACAAGATCTGGCTACACCCACCCAAAACCAGAAGTGAGTGACTGAGCACAGACCATAGCACAACTGTGCAGCCACATTCTGTAGCATGGGGCTTTTACCCAGGGCAACCACAAATCTGCATGGCAGGGGGGCTCAGCCCAGGGCAACCTCTAATCTGCAAATTAAGTGGGGGGTTCAGCCTGGGGCAATAGAACTTCCACAGCACCACTGCACTCCCCAGGTTAAAGACAATTCAGGTGCAGTTCGGGGCTATTCACTGGGCAATTGCTAATATCCACCACAGGCTTCTGTCTGGGGTAGTGACATTTTCAATGCTCAGTCTGTAGCCCTAGGGCAATCATTAATCTGCATAGTGGGGCTTTTAGCAGGGCACTTCTCCAGCTTGGCCCATGCTACCCAAGGCAGAGACACTTCCGGTGCAGAGCTTTTCCTAGAGCACTTCCGCAGCTTGGCCACTATTTGCAGCCTGTTGGAGGATAGCTAGTGTCCATATACTTATCCCTGCTCTGCAGAGGAAGCTGGTAACCTTGCCCTGAAGGCAGAGCCTAAAGGCTTTTAAAAAATGAGTAAAAAAGCCTAATGGACCATCAATAGCCTCTATACAGAAATAGAGCAGGTTTTCAACCCCAAGGTGGATTTAACCTGATCCCCATCTCACATGGCTTTCCTAGAAGAAACTATAAAAAAATCTTAAAAGAGAGCTAGAAGAAATGTGGGGACAGGAAAGAGAAGCTATGCAAGAGAGTACAGACAAGGCTTATAACTCACCTAAAGAAAAATTTGATAAAGTGGAAAAAGAAAACAACTTCATGAAAGATGAATTAGAAAAGGTAAAGAACTCCCAGGGAAACAGAATTTGTGAATTGGAAAAGATAAAGAATTCCCTGGAAAGTAGGATCTGTGAATTGGAAAAAAGAAAATAACTCAAAAAAATTAGTGAAATGGAAAAAAAAATCTATAGAACAAAACATTACTCATTTAAAAACTCAATTGGATATATATTAAAAATTATATATATATATATATATATATGTATATATATATATATAAGAAGAATATATATATATATAAAGAAGTAAAAAAAGCTAATGAAGAAAATAACACATTAAAATTAGAACTCGAACAAATAGAAATGAAATGAATGCTTCATTGACGTATCAAGAATCAGTCAAGCAAAACCAAAAAAAAAAAAAAAAATGAAAAATTAGAAAAAAATGTTAAATATCTACTTGGAGAAACAGCAGACCTGAAAAACAGATCTAAGAGAGATAATTTGAGGATTATTGGACTTCCTGAAAATTATGATGAAAAACAGAGCTTAGATACTATTTTATAGGAAATCATCAAAGAAAATTGCCCAGATGTAATAGAATCAGAAGGTAAACTAGGCATTGAAAGAATTCATTGAACACCTTCTGAAAAGGAGCCTAAAATAAAAACTCCAGGGAATATTCTGACTAAATTTCAGAACTATCAGACTAAGAAAAAAATATTACAAGCAGCCAAAAAAAAAAAAAAAAAAAAAAAAAAAAAAAAAAAAAAGACCAATTCAAATACTGAGGAGCCACAATAAGGATCGCTCAAGAGCTAGCTGCTTCCACATTAAAAAATCGAAGGACCTGGAATCTGATATTCCAAAAGGCAAAAGAACTTGGAATGCAGATTTGGCCAGGGACACACAGTTATGAAGTTTCTGACACAGATTTGAACTCCATTCTTGATTCTAGATAGAACGCTATTTGCTATATCACTTACTTGTTTTTAGAATAAAGAGACATGATTTCTAGGTCCTTTTTAGAGAGTAATCTATTACCTTACTTACCTTCTCCAAGTCTCAGTTCTTTTACAGACATGAGACTCATTGGTTTCAAAGGCCTAATCAGCATTAGCATTCTTTGCTTCTACTGTAGGCTACATAGAAACAAGAAGATCATAGCATGGAAAGAAGAAGATCTGATCTAGCTAGGAACAAAGGATAATACAAAGTACAAAATAATGCAATACACAATAATAAAATATAGCATAATATGCAATAATACAAACATACTACTATATATAAAAATACAACATACAATACTACAACTATAATATAATATGTAATAATACAGATATAATGTACAGTAACACAAAATACAAAAGTCCTTACCATGTTTTTACCATAAAGACTGATCTCTGTCAATGCAGATACTTTTAGGCTATAATTTTAGGCATCTAGAATGTATAATAAATGTTAGCCTGATATTGTCCTCAAGTCTGCCAGATTTGAGGTCAGATATTGCTTTAGATGCTTATGAAATGTATAGCTCTAGGCAAGGGATTTAAATTTTCACTTTCAGTTTCCTTAACTTTAAAATCATAATAATGGCAATACCCATCTCACAAAGTTGCTATGAGAATCCTGTCAGATAATATATGTATATCATATAGTATATGCTAGTTTTTAGTTAGCTGAAACAATTTAGAAGGAGCTGCTTGGGGAACATGAAAAATGAATGACTAGGCCATGCAGGCAATAAGTGGCAAAGAGAATATTTTAACATGGGTCTTCCTGACTTCTAATTTAACATGCTAACCCCAATACAAATGGTAAATAGTCAAAATGTTCTTCCCAGAAGCTTTGTGGTATGAAACAATCCCCTCAGAGTCCTACGTGTTAAGTTGGCAGGGAACTCAAAGGTAAGTAATTTTATAGGGAAGGAAAATGAGATCTAGAGAGTTCAATAATTTTCCTAAAGCCAAGTGGGCAGGAAATAGAGCTGGGAATATAAGGCAAGTCCTGTGACTCTAAATTCATCAATTTCTTCCCACTCCACCACAGCTGCCTATTTAGTTAATCATTAGAAGAGACATAGAGATACCAAAGCACCTTTTATGACCCATTCCAAAGTTTTCAGAGGGAGGATCCTTCAGGGAAAAAGTGAAAAATCCCTCTGGAATAACCTGAAGTTCAAGATGAATGGCATCAACTAAAGCAAAATGTATCCTGCTGAAGTCAAGGAAGCTTAGAGGGAAGAAAACCATTAGCACTAAAGGCACTTAAATGTGCTTACAAAAGCTTCTTCAGTCAACCCCAGGGGTCAAATCCTCCTATGACTGAAAATGTACAGCCCATTCTTTCAAGTGTCAACAGTCATGTAACCTGAACATCTTAGTCAGAGGATATCCTAGGCAGTTGAGACTCAGACTGTATGTAATCTGAGAAGCTGCTAGCTACAATGTCGGGGGAAAGCTGACCCAAGCCCCCCTTAATCCTGGATAGTAACTTAATAGGAACAGGAGTCCTTCCACAAAAAGAATGACAGGGAAGCAAGGAGAAAATACATCAGTAAGAAGCCAGAAATTCACAGAGATCTTTAATTCAACTGAATCAGCAAAATATATGTAAATAGAACTTCCTAACACAAATTAGAAGCAGCTTCTAGGTTAGACTATTTAATAGTACTTTGGATTAGAGTTGTAGAACTGGAAGTGACCTTGGGGTAATCTAGTCCAGTGATACCAAAACAAAATAGAAACAGGGGCCACTAATAGATACAGAATGTCTCTGTGAGCTGCAAATTAAGCTAATTTTGAAATGTAATGTTATTTTTGTTCTATTGCATTTTTATTTATTTTGTTAAATATTACATATTACATTTTAATGTAATTCTGGCTGTCTCATATTGAGGCCACATGTGGTCCATAGTCTGTCTGCATATTTGATAATTCTGATCTAATCTGGCTCCATTATTTTCTGGATATGAAAATGAGATCTAGAGAGATTAAGTGATTTTCCAAAATCACATAGTAAATTGATTGAAACTTCAAATCTTCCTTTAATATAGAACTCTGTAATCCAATGAGAGCACTACTACTAAATCTGAATATCATTGGGTTTCTTGTTTCTTTGTTTTTAATATATACTTTCAAAATAACAAGTGGAAAGAAAACACAATTTATCTAATCCCCTGATTACTACATAATGCTCAACCCATTATGCCAGGGTTGATTTAGAGCATGCCTCCATTAAAGGTCTATAGCAATATTTCACCATAATTTGAAAGTGATACTGGACTCTTTAAAGCTATACTATTAGAAGATAATCCCTGGCCATTACTAAGAATAAAAATGTTTTTGAGTAAGCAGCCCAGCATCTGTTAACCAAAGATCATACTAGTTAGTAAAGTTTAAGATGTTCATTGCTACAAGTTTGCCTACCTAATGTATAAGAAAATATAGCAAATAATGGAATACAGAGGGACACAGAGGCTGTTATCTGTATTGGTGGAAAGAATTCTAATGGAGCACAGATTGGAGGCTGGGATGGAGACTCTCCTGCTCCTGGGGTCAGTGTGATATTGCTGCTCCATTGAGGTATTCCAGGAGATTTCAATTTTAATATAGAATATGCATGAACTCATACCTGCTAAGCTCTTCTCATTACATAGTTCATTAAAATTTTCCCTGTCATCTTAATTTGAGGAAATGGCCCTTCCTGAGATTGTGACACCTATCAAAAAATGCTGATACATGGGCTGAAAAGTAATGTTTAATTTCATTTGTAACACTAGGTGTCACAACAACCATGAAAGTGAGATTCATTAGTACCTTAGGGAGTGACAAGTCTTAATTCCTTTCTAGATTTTTACTTTCAGGAGCTTATACACTCTTAT
Organism: Sminthopsis crassicaudata; assembly: GCF_048593235.1. NCBI lineage: Eukaryota > Metazoa > Chordata > Mammalia > Dasyuromorphia > Dasyuridae > Sminthopsis > Sminthopsis crassicaudata. Next base: position 543,439,024 of record NC_133619.1, read on the forward strand.
ATTCTCTTATAACTAGAGACAGAATGAAATAAATGCTCTTACTTACACACATAGATTCTCCAACAATGCACCAGGAATTGAGGCTCTCAGTCCAAGATAAGGGAGGAAAAACTTCCTAGCTAATATCTTTTTATATGTATGAAACTACCAGGGCTGTCTCATCATACCCTAAAATCATGATCAAAGAGACATAAGGTGTAGGTTAGTCAGAAATGACTGAGAAACAAAATTAGATCAATTAAAAAAATGCACTCAGAAATGCGTATCAGTCATGCCTAACAAAAGTAAGATAAGGAGACTGGAATAAAAGTTCCTCTATATTTCCCAAAGCACATTTACCTTTACAGCCATGAGGACAAATGACCACTTTTAAGGACAAATGGAATTTCCTGCTCCTTTGGCTTTCCATTCTTTTCTCTGTAATACCAGGAGAATCTATACTATAGCCAATACTTTTGAAAAGGCTGATGTTACAAAATGTTTCTGTTACTTTTCTTTTTTTTTTTAATTTTTTTTTATTTATTTTTCCAAATTATCCCCTCCCTCCTTTCACTCCCTCCCCCCGATGACAGGCAATCCCATACATTTTTCATGTGTTACAATATAACCTAGATACAATATATGTATACAATATAACCTAGATACAATATATGTGTGTAAATACCATTTTCTTGTTGCACATTAAGTATTAGATTCCGAAGGTATAAGTAACCTGGGTACATAGACAGTAGTAGCGAATTTACATTCGCTTCCCAGTGTTCCTTCTCTGGGTATAGTTATTTCTGTCCATCATTGATCAACTGGAAGTGAGTTGGCTTTTCTTTATGTTGAAGATTTCCACTTCCATCAGAATACATCCTCATACAGTATTGTTGTTGAAGTGTATAGTGATCTTTTGGTTCTGCTCATTTCACTCAGAAACAGTTGATTTAAGTCTCTCCAAGCCTCTCTGTATTCCTCCTGCTGGTCATTTCTTACAGAGCAATAATATTCCATAACCTTCATATACCACAATTTACCCAACCATTCTCCAACTGATGGACATCCATTCAACTTCCAGTTTTTAGCTATAACAAAAAGAGCTGCCACAAATATTTTGGCACATACAGGTCCCTTTCCACTCTTTAGTATTTCTTTGGGATATAATCCCAATAACAACAATGCTGGGTAAAAGGGTATGCACAGTTTGACAACTTTTTGGGCATAGTTCCAAATTGCTCTCCAGAATGGCTGGATTCTTTCACAACTCCACCAACAATGTATCAGTGTCCCAGTTTTCCCACATCCACTCCAACATTCATCGTTATTGTTCCTGTCATCTTAGCCAATCTGACAGGTGTGTAGTGGTATCTCAGAGTTGTCTTAATTTGCATTTCTCCTATCAGTAGTGATTTGGAACACTCTTTCATATGAGTGGAAATAGTTTCAATTTCATCATCCAAGAATTGTCTGTTCATATCCCTTGACCATTTATCAATTGGAGAATGGTTTGGTTTCCTATAAATCAGGGTCAGTTCTCTATATATTTTGGAAATGAGACTTTTGTCAGAACCTTTCCTTTTAAAAATATTTTCCCAATTTGTTACTTCCCTTCTAATCTTGTTTGCATTAGTATTGTTTGTACAGAAACTTTTTAGTTTGATGTAATCAAAATCTTCTATTTTGTGATCAATAATGATCTCTAATACTCCTCTGGCCATAAATTCCTTCCTCCTCCACAGGTCTGAGAGGTAGACTATTCTCTGTTCCTCTAATCTATTTATGATCTCATTCTTTATGCCTAAATCATGGACCCATTTTGATATTATCTTTGTATATGATGTTAAGTGTGGGTCCATATCTAATTTCTGCCATACTAATTTCCAGTTTTCCCAACAGTTTCTTCCGAATAATGGATTTTTGTCCCTAATGTTGGTATCTTTGGGTTTGTTAAAGATTAGATTGCTATAGATGTACCCTTTTTTGTCCTACGTATCTAATCTGGTCCACTGATCTACCGGTCTATTTCTTAGCCAGTACCAAATGGTTTTGGTGACTGCTGCTATATAATATAGCTTTAGATCAGGTACACTTAGACCACCTTCCTCTGACTTTTTTTTCATTAGTTCCCTTGCAATTCTCGACCTTTTATTCTTCCATATGAATTTTGTTGTTATTTTTTCTAAGTCATTAAAATAGTTTCTTGGGAGTCTGATTGGTATAGCACTAAATCAATAGATTAGTTTGGGGAGTATTGTCATCTTTATTATATTCGCTCGGCCTATCCAAGAGCATTGAATGTCTTTCCAATTATTTAAATCTGACTTTATTTTTGTGGCAAGTGTTTTGTAATTTTTCTCATATAGTTCCTGACTTTTCTTTGGTATATGGATTCCCAAATATTTTATACTCTCAACATTTGTTTGGAATGGAATTTCTCTTTGTATCTCTTGCTGTTGCATTTTGTTGGTGATATATAAAAATGCTGAGGATTTATGTGGATTTATTTTGTATCCTGCCATTTTGCTAAAATTCTGAATTATTTCTAATACCTTTTTAGCAGAGTCTTTGGGGTTCTCTAAGTATACCATCATGTCATCTGCAAAGAGTGATAGTTTGATTTCCTCATTTCCTACTCTAATTCCTTGAATCTCTTTCTCAGCTCTTATTGCCGAGGCTAGCGTTTCTAGTACTATATTGAACAGTAATGTGATAGTGGGCAACCTTGTTTCACTCCTGATCTTACTGGGAAAAGTTGCAGTTTATTTCTATTGCATATTATGCTTACTGAAGGTCTTAAATATATGCTCCTGATTATTCTAAGGAATAATCCATTTATTCCTATACTCTCAAGAGTTTTTAGTAGGAATAGATGTTGGATTTTGTCAAATGCTTTTTCTGCATCTATTGAGATGATCATATTGTTTTTATTAATTTGATTAATAATATGGTCAATTATACTAATAGTTTTCCTAATATTAAACCAGCCCTGCATTCCTGGTATGAATCCTACTTGATCATAGTGTATTATCCTCGGGATGATTTTCTAAAGTCTTTTTGCTAATATCTTATTTAAGATTTTGGCATCAATATTCAGTAAGGAAATTGGTCTATAATTTTCTTTCTCAGTTTTCGATCGACCTGGTTTAGGTATCAGTACCATGTCTGTGTCATAAAAGGAGTTTTGTAGGACTCCTTCATTCCCTATTTTTTCAAATAGTTTATATAGCATTGGGGCTAATTGTTCTTTAAATGTTTGGTAGAATTCACATGTAAATCCATCTGGTCCAGGGGATTTTTTTCCTGGAGAGTTGATTAATAGCTTGTTCTATTTCTTTTTCTGTAATGGGACTATTTAAGCAATTTATTTCCTCCTCTGTTAATCTAGGGAGCCTATATTTTTGGAGGAAGTCATCCATTTCACTTAAGTTATCAAATTTATTGGCATAAAGTTGGGCAAAGTAACTCCTTATTATTTCTCTAATTTCCTCTTCATTGCTGGAAAGATCCCCCTTTTCCTTTGTAAGACTAACAATTTGATTTTCCTCTTTCTTTTTTCTGATCAGATTTAGCAAAGGTTTATCTATTTTATTGGCTTTTTCATAAAACCAACTCTTGGTAATTCAATAGATTTTTTACTTTCAATATTATTGATTTCTCCTTTTAATTTTTGTATTTCAAGTTTAAGTTTTGGTTGGGGGTTTTTAATTTGGTCTTTTTCTAGCCTTTTAAGTTGCAAGCCCAATTCGTTAATCTTCTCTTTCTCTATTTTCTTCAAATAAGCCTCTAAAGATATAAAATTTCCCCTTATTACTGCTTTACCTGCATCCCACAGATTTTGGTATGGTGTCTCATCATTGTCATTATCTTGGGTGAAATTATTAATTGTTTCTATAATTTGCTCTTTCACCCAGTCATTCTTTAAGATGAGATTATTCAGTTTCCAATTACTTTTTGGTCTATTTATCCCTAACTTTTTACTGAATGTAGCTTTTATTGCATTGTGGTCTGAGAAGAAGGCATTTATTATTTCTGCCTCCCTACATTTAATTTTGAGATCTTTATGTCCTAATATATGGTCAATTCTTGTATAGGATCCATGAACTGCTGAGAAGAAAGTATATTCCTTTCTATTGCCATTCAGTTTTCTCCAAAGGTCTATCATACCTCGTTTTTCTAATGTTCTATTTACTTTTTTAATTTCTTTCTTGTTTGTTTTGTGGTTTGATTTGTCTAAATCTGAGAGTGCAAGGTTAAGATCTCCCACTATTATAGTTTTACTGTCTATTTCTTCTTGCAACTCTCTTAACTTTTCCTTTAGGAAGTTAGATGCTATATCACTTGGTTCATATATGTTTAGTATTGATATGGCTTCATTATTTATGCTACCTTTCAGCAGGATATAGTTTCCTTCCTTATCTCTTTTAATTAGATCAACTTTTGCTTTTGCTTGATCTGAGATAAGGATAGCTACCCCTGCTTTTTTGGCTTTACCTGAAGCATAATAGATTCTGCTCCAACCTTTTACCTTTACTCTATATGTATCTCCCTGCTTTAAGTGTGTTTCCTGTAAACAACATATTGTAGGGTTCTGATTTTTGATCCAGTCTGCTATCCATCTCCATTTGATGGAAGTGTTAATCCCATTCACATTTACAGTTAAAATTACTAATTCTGTATTTCCTGGAATCATATAATCCCCAGATTATGCTTTTTCCCTTGACCCCCCTGAACCCCTTCCCCAATATTCAATTTATAGACCCCCCCTTGTGACACACAGCCCTCCCCTTTTTTTTTAGTATCCCTCCCCCCTCCCTCCACGTCCCTTCCCTTATTCTCCTTTTCCTTTTCCCTTTTCCTCTCCCCCCTTTTAATGAGAGCTCTGGGAGAGAGTTCCCCACCCCCTCCCTGGAAGTGCTTCAGAGGTGATCAGCACTGCTGTGCCTTGAGGGTGCTGTGTTTTAGCGGCTTCCCTGAGGTTGAGACTGAACAGTAAAGGCGACTCAAAGCCTAGCCTATGTGTCCCGGTGGGGCGTGGATGTCTGCAGCAGGTGATGTGAAAAGCCCCTGCACTCAAACTGGAAGTGTCTGCCAGGAACCTCGGTCCCTAGTTCAAAGGTTCTGCTTCTCTGGGACTTCTGTTCCACAGCCTCCAGCCGAGCCAGGCACTATGAGTTACCGCCCCGCCCACTCTTCAATCTCTTAACTACCCTGAGGTAAAAGCCTGGATTGCCTATGTCGGCCACACCCCCGGTGCCGAGATCTGCTGTGTCTCCCCTGGGATCCGGGAAGATCCAATCTAGTTTTAAATTTTAAAGTGGCTTAGATTTCTCCTCTGAACTGCTGTTTTATAAGCAGAGAAGAGCTAACAGCCTGTGCCAGATTCTTTTATCTCAGTGGATTCCATGATCCCAGAGCCCTCCCCAGTGTGACCAGTGCAGTGTGCCACTACCCCACCGTCTGCGCTGGCCTCTCTTCTTCCTTCCCTGGGAGCTGACCTTTCCTGCTGAAACTCCAGATTCTCTTCAGCTGGTAAGTCGAGCTTCCAGTCCTTGTGGATTCTATCAGTCCAACGCTATTTCTGAGGCTGATTAAATCTAGTTGGCTGTGAGGGAAGAAAGGAGCTTACACAGTGGCGTGTATCTTCTCCGCCATCTTGGCTCCACCCATTGTTACTTTTCATAAACACTGCTAGACAAGAGAAACTCTACTTCTCTCCTCTCATTTGATCTCCTTACTTTTTTTTTCTGACTTCTTAAAAACCTATTTCTGGGGGAAAGGATGAAGAAGGGATTTAAAACACAATTATTGTATTTATTTGGCTTGAGAAATGAATGAAAACTCAAAATCTGGCAGACAACACAGCTACATATAATCCTTTCTCACCATAACAAAGGCAGAAGTACCAATTGAGAGGGTTGTTAAATGTTTATTTTGGAACTTGATATTTCCCTGTCTCATTTGTGTACCATTGCATGATATAGAGCTAGTAAAGAAATGTGTCAAAGTGTCAGGCAAAAGATCTATATTTCAATTTCCATTTTAAAGTTATTCCTATTTAATAATTGGCATGTATTAAACATTCAGAGAAGACTATCACCACTGGTGTGAGAGTATGCAGATTCCTTTTCAAGGCTTCTCATCCACTTTTGATGTCCACCTTTCATCCAACTCTCACCTATGTTTCAAAGAAGCTGGCCAAATCCAAGTAAAACTGGTCTCTGCAATTAGATAAACCAGGTGGACAACTGAAAGGCCTCATATCCAGGGGATATCTATCCCAAGCATGTGAATGGGAAGATGCAAACAATTTGTTCCAATGACCATTAAGATAGCTGAAGCATGCATTTTGGAATACTTAGAGCTTGGTCCTACATTGAAGACACCAAGGTTTTCATGCTACTGGATTTGGATGACTCCAGAAGAGAGAATGAGGCTGATAACGTCTGCTTTATTTAAATCCAATTCATGTGCAAATCAAGACACCAACCTTTGATGCCTTTGGTCCTTTTCAAAATTAAGGACAGACAACATTTAATAATTATTCCTACTTATATTTCAAACAGTATTCACTATCTGATAACATATGCTGTGATGAGAAGACTCAAAGATGAGACATTTTAGCTACTGCATTAGTCTCATGTCAGAGGCAAAGTTTTGCAATATAGCTTATAATTCCATATTAACTGAACTCTAAGGCAATGGGTAAGGTTGAGGGAGGTGGAAAGTTAGCATAATTTGAAAAAAAGTTATGTCAGCTCTCAAGCAGTTCTAGAATTTTCCTGAAGAAGCAGCACCAAAAGTGAAAATAATATTGGTTCTGAGTCAGGAAAGCCTGGGTCCAAATGCTATTACTGACGCTTTCTATGTGAACTCATATAGATAATTTAATCTTGTTAGATCTTGGTATCCTTGTGTATAAAACAGAGGGGTTGCTACTGGATCTGTATCTCAAAGAGATCATAAAAAAGATAAAAGGATCTACATATGCAAAAAAGGTTTGGAGCAGCTCTTTTTGTAGTGGTAAGGAAATGAAAATTGAAAGCATGTCCATCAGTTGGGGAATGACTGAATAAGTTATGGTATATGAATGTAATTGAATATTATTGCTCTATAAGAAATGATGAACAGGCTAGTTTCAGAAAAGCCTGGAAAGACTTACATGAAGGGATGCTAAGTAAAGTTGTAGTGTTCTTTTGTTTGGTTTCTTGGGGGTCTTTGAGGCAGCCTTTGTTTCAGTTCAGTATTCACAAGAACAGTCAGGCGTTAAAGTCCAAATCCTTTATTTTTTTTTCCTTGTCTGATTCTGGGCAGCTTTCTGGAGAGCCTTCAATCTGACCTTGGTCTTAGTGAGGGAAGTGCAGGAGGCCAGGCCAGCCACCAGGAATATCAAAGATGGAATTGAATTTCTTTCCTTGGTTCTGAGAGCTTAAGGTCCTGCCTCCAGTCCTTTGTCTTCTCTTCCTCTGCCTCTGTCTCTGCCTGAGCCTAGCTGAGGCTATATATGTTCTACACTGAGTATAAACCAATCATTATATCACTAGGAAACCATTATTTGTTGTACGATTAAATCAATCATACTGAACCATGCTAAACTAGATACTCATTGCCTCATCAATTCCACTTAGTACCTTGTAAGAATCCTTTGTTTCAAGTTCAGAGTTCTGGCCCATAGCATAAAGTAAGTAGAACCAAGAGAACATTGTCCAACACAAGATTAAGTGATGATCAATTGTGATGGATTTGGCTCCTTTCAACAATGAAATGATTTAAGGCAATTCAAATAGATGATGGAAAGAGATATCCACATCCAGAGAGAGAATTATAGAAACTGAATGTGGATCAAAGCACAGTATTTTCACCTTTTTGTGCTTGTTCATTTGCTTGTTTTTTTTTTTTTTTCATTCTCATGTTTTTCCCTTTTTGATTTGATTTTTCTTGCATAGAAGGATGAATATGGAAATAAGTTTAGAAGAATTGTACATGTATAACTTATATGGGATAGCTTATTGTCTAAGGGAAGAGGCAGTGAGGAAGAAAAGGAGAAAAATTTGAAATGTAAGGTTTTGCAAAAATGAATGTTGAAAACTATCTTCGCATGTATTTGGAAAAATTAAAAGCTATTAAAATTAAAATTAAATAGGAGAGTTGGACTAGTTGTCCTATCAGGTTCTTTCAAGTCTAGAACTATAACCCTAGGATGAACCTATATTTATACAGATTTCTAAGTAGGCAACACATTTTTTAAAACAGACTTCTAGAATTTTCCGCTAGATACATTGGTAAGAGATATAAACATTCCTTCCCAGTATTTTCTGCTTGGATACATTGGTAATAGACACAAACAATCCCTCTTAGATCCTCCTAGATCTTTCTTAATTCAATTTCCCAACTTGCAGAATAAAAAAAAGAGATAACATAGCTTGTTTTGAGAATCTGAGCAGGAATAGGGCTCCTGAATATGTATATGTATACACACATTTACATGCATATAGGGTAAATTCAAGATAATATCAGAGGGAAGCCAGGGAATGTTAAGAGATACATTTTTCATTCCTCTTTATCTTTTCTTTTGGAGTGAGAAAAACCTGAACTTTAAAGATGGTTAGTTGACCAGCATACAGAGAGAAGGAAGGCCCCTTCTGCAAACATGACCATATGAAAAGAAAGATGCAGTAAGAACAAGAAAGCCACTTGTCCTGACATCAAACAGAAAAGAGAGAATGTAAAGGAATAAATCAGTAAAAGTGAATCTTTACATCCTTCCTTTAAATTCATCTAATAGAGTTGCCAATTGTGGACTAGTTTCATAAAATAGCATTCACTGACTGCAACGGGATGCTAGTATTTAGTCCATAAAACTGAAGTAATCTTGGTCAGGCTGTCATTTTCTAAGATGATAATTTAGGTAAATAGTTCCAAGAGGACAGACTTTGTGCTGTATACCTAAGAATTCCCTGAAGGTGTGGTAGTAGTTGAATTCCCATTTGCCAACTTAATGCATTTCTGTAAGATGTAGTGTAAAACTTTATCTCCATAATTTGTCTACATAGTCATCAAGTCTGAGGATGTTAGGTTCTTACTAAGTGGTAATGAGATGATGAGATATTAGGTTCTTTTTAGTGCTAGGTCGGTACTTAACAATTCTCTAGTTCTGGTCTTTACTAGTTCAACCCCTTTGAATTCCTGGGGAGGAGCTTGCATGCTTAGGAGGAGTAAGTTCATTGGTTGAAGTAATTTTTCCCAGAAGCCTTTGCATTATCCCACCCCCATTCTCTGGGAGGATAAAAGAGGGCGGCACTTGAGAGATGAAGAGTCTTGTCTGGGCCAGAGTTGAGGTGGCTTTCTGGAGGAAGAAGTCTCTCCTCTAGACCAGAGGGCAATCAGCAGTTTCTGGAGATGACAGCACATTACATGAGGACATGTGAGGTATTTACATAATTAATGGAGATGGAAAACATAGTTCATATTAAAAGATTTGAGTGGATAAACTTATTATATCAGAATGTTATAATTAGTGGTAGATTAATTCAATTATCTTAAAAGTATAAAGTATGGCATCTAAAATATGTTCAGAATATAAACTCCTGCTTTGTGTGCCTTTCCATTTGACCACAGTAATGTAGTATAGAGATCAAACTTTTCTTGGAGTGCTACAATAGCACAATCCAAAAATGGAAAAAATAATGTTTACATGCACATAAACAATGACATGAAAGGAAATACATGTCCAAAAGTCATCTTATCATAATAGGACTCCCTTTGTAAAAGTAGCCACACGAGATGAGAATCTCATTTCTAGCAAGAATGGAGGGAAAAGAGAATTCTTGAGTAACCTTCATAGAATATGCTAAATTTTAATTTCTGCCTTAGTCAACTAACCATATTTAAAGTTCAGGTTTTTCTCACTCCAAAAGAAAACATAAAGAGGAATAAAAAATGTATCTCCTAACATTCCCTGCCTTCCTTCTGATATTATTTTGAATTTACCATATATATGCATGTAAATGTATGTATACATACACATATACAAGCACAGATATCTCATATGTACATTGTTTTCATGTTTTCTCTCCCTTTAGAATGTGAGCTCCCTAATAACAAGTGACTTTTTTTCTTATCTTCTTATTCCTATTATTTAACATAATGTCTGGCACATGGTAACTACCTTTAAAAATACCTTTTTAAAAAAGGTTTAAAAACTACTTTTAAATTTTTAAAAAATACAAATTTGACTGTAAGCAGCGAGGTGGTGCAGTAGTACTGAACCTGAAATCAAGAAAATCTGAGTTCAAATCCAGCTTCAGAAACATATTAGGTGAGTGATTCTAGAAAAAATCATTTAATCTCAATTTCCTTTTAAGTAAAATAATGATAATAGTACCTGCTTCCCACATTTGTCATGAGGATCAATGAAATAATAATTATAAGATGCTTAGCACAGTAGCTGGCACATAGTAAATACCATTTAAATGTTAGCTAGTATTATTATTACTTGTCATGACTCAAACATTGAAAGTTGAAATGAAGGAGAAATATTCCTTCAGCAAATTAGCTCCCAAAATATCTCCTCTTCAATGACTCTATGTATCTCACCTTCAGAGGTAGTCTAATGAGTATAATGGACTATTTAAATATTTTCTGTTTCTATATTTATTTTCCAGGGCTTGTGAATCCTTTGTGTCTGACCCATTTCTTGAACTGAACAAAATGGCTGCTATTACCAAATCTGATACTTATATCATACATGCCTGCAAGATCTGGGGAGGCTATTATCCATATTTGGAATAACCTAGACATGAATCATACTAAAGCTTTTACTCACAGTTCAACAAAGTTAAATGCTGAAGGGAGAGCATGAACCAAAGAAGGAAACTAAATACAATCAAGTCCCTTGAATCCAATTCAATCTGTGAGTTGAAAGTTATTGGGCCATAGAATACAATGAAATCAGGAAATAGTGATAGGACTCAATTGTTCCAGTGATATTGTCCACCACAACAGGGTCTCACATTTAGAATACTAACATTTAAATTAATGTTTACAAGAGCTTTAAATATAATAAATTTTGTTGCCCTCTATCCCCCTTTCCACCAGTCTGCCATCATCAATTATTGGATTGGTTATACATGGGAATGAATACAATATCACAATTCATCTTGTTTCATGGTTAAAAAAAAGCATCCTCTAGAGCTGACCAATTTTGGATAGCAGGTAGCATACATAAATCTCTATACTGGGAGAATTAGCCAGAGATGACATTCTATTTGTAGGAATTTTGACAGCCTCAACTGATCTTTGCCTCATTGGCAGCCATAATAGCAAGGATTTTCAATCAGAAATTCATAAAAAAGTTGTTTTCTGAACTCTTTTTGTTACTTCTCCCTAATTCTCACTTCTGCCTTCTGCACTGTTTTATTGTAGGGGAAGGTGGGAAGGTTGTTTGGGTTTTTTGTTTTGTTTTTGATGTTTTGCATCTTCATAGTACAAAACAGGGTCTCTACTTTTGATCCTACTCCATTTGCTTGAAGGCCATTTTACCTCTCAATTCTAAATGAGTTCTAAGTGTTGTCTTTCTGCTGAGCAGGCCTAAGTGACACAGGCCAAGGTAATGAACCCTTTTAAGATAAATCAAGTTTTAAAAACAAGTTCTTATAAAGAATCTATGGGTGGCATGGTGTTATAATTGAAGGCTGAAACTTACTTCTACCTCCCAGAGCTGGTATTATTGAAAAATGAGTTTCACTTCCAAGAAAACCTTAAAAAAAGGTTATGAACTGTTCAGAACAAATTGTTTGGCAATTGTCAAATTGAAAATTACTTTGATCTGCTAGCTCTCAAATGGATTTCTTTTTACCACATTAGAGAAAGACATTCAAAATACATTTTAACAACTAAAATAAAGGAAAGTAAAAGAACAAACTTTGTGAGGTATTTTGTCACCTCATAATATCTCCTTTTATACCTTTATACCTAACAGGATCTAACTGGGATATATATTAATCATGTGGTTATATATTATCAATACTAATTGTTGCTCAGAGATATGGTATATAAAAAGAGAGTGAATCTCCAATAGATAAATGGGCAAAGATATAAACAAGCAGTTTTCAAATAAAAATCTTTAATCAATTTACAATATCACCAGAGAAAATACTCTAAGTAAATGATACTAAGATAAGTGGAGATTTAAAATACTTCTGATATTTTGCCCTATGCCCAACATAAAATGAGATTTAGAACTAGAAGGAAACAGCCCTCTCATTCACAGAGAAGCAAACAGAACACAGAAAGGGTAAATTGTTTACTTAGAGTTACAAAATGTATCAATTTTTACCAAGATAATGAAATAAAGATGAAGAATAAGAAATGCATTTTCCAAAATGTGCAATGTTGTTGATTTCTCTTGCTGCATACTTTTTTGAGAAAGAGCTAAAGAGGAAATTAGTAAATAGTGTTGGAAATTAAAAAGGAAAAAAAGAAAACATTTAAAATCTCCAAAAGAAGGCAAAATGAAATTTTTAAAAGAATATAAATGGAGAAATTGTATTACTACCATGTTGAATGGAGGTCATCTTCAAGATTGAAGGACAAAAAACAATCTCTGTGAGTAAAACTGGTCCACAAACTGGAATTGGTCAGTTGAAAGACCCCTTCTTTCTTTTCTTCTTTCCTTCATTCCTTTTTTCCTTCCTTCCTTCCTTCCCTTACTCTTCTCCCTTTCTCCCTCTTCCCCTCATTTCCTCCCTTTGTCCACATAAGAATCATGCCATTACCTGTAGATAATGTAGTGCTATTAAAAATATTTTTTCTCTTTTGCCTAGCTAAACCCTTCTAAGATATCTTGGGGTTTTTTGGCCTCAAACCAAAACCAATATGATTCTAAATGGCTACCAACAGGTCCTAGGCCAAGTCCCATTTGGTCATTATTTGGGTCCTGATTGATTCAGATTGAATGTAAATAGCCAGAAATCCTAAGGGTCTTCCCCTCCCAGATTCATTCATTCAGTTATTTATTTATTTAGATTTTTTTGGACTAAGTGAAAGAAAAGATATTTTGCCTCAATTGCTACTTTGCCTTAATCACTGAATGTGTGTTGCCTCAGTCAAATGGAGATCTGTAGGTCTCCCATTCCATCCAGGGCCATCTCCAGTTGTCTTGGTCTAGAGCTTGCCAGTGGACCCACATGGCTCTGGACCCAGGTGACTTTGCACAGCCCTCCCTCACTTAAATCCAATTCACTTTCATGTCATGCATAATCTCACTTCTCTGACGTCCTGGTTCTTTTCAAGAACAAAGGACAAACAACAGAAATTCATAATTTTGCATGCAATTTTTTCATTTTTCTTTGTATATGGGAATGCTTTTATTTATTGATATTTTTAAGTTCATAATATAAATGGATGGTTAACAAAAAAAGAAGAATTCCATAGTTTTGTAATGCCAGAGAAGCTGAAGTATGATAGAGATGAATTTTTAATATTTTATTTGGATTTCTGAGAAGGAGAGATTTTATAGGACCAAAGAATCCATTTTGGTCTCAGCACTGATGTCAAAACATTCAACATCAGCAATGAATGTGAAATTCCAAAGAGTTATATATGTTATATATGCGGCTCCAAGATCCAGGCGAGAAAGGGATGGAGTCTGAACACTGGTAAATGCAGGAATTTCCAGAAATGGACCATCAATCTGGTTCTGACAGGGTGGCAGGGTGAGGACAATAAATTCTTGATAACTTTGGAAGACTTAGGAGCCAGGATGTCTGAACTCCTCCTTATCTAAGATTATACATTTAAAATTTATGACTATTTTGGAATGCCAGAGCAGCCAAATCTCTACAGCTCTAATTATCTCAGTCCTAATAACAGGAAAGGGGGCTGCAACCAGGGGGATTGAGGCATAACACTTAAGGAACTGAGGCAGGATAATTTAGGGAAAATGAGGCAGGACAAAAAAAGGAAACTCAGGCAGGACAAAAAAAGGAAACTGGCACAACAATTTAGCCTTATAATCTTATTTTCTAATAAAGGAAGAACTGGCTACCTGCACAAACCAAAAGATGGAGTGATTAGTGTCACTTTATGGTGCTTAATGAATAGGAATGCATTATCAAAGATTTGTCTCTAGCAGTTACTTCCCACCTCTTAAATTATTCCATTGCTCATTTCCTCTATTTCAGATGGCAGATTGGAAGCCATTCTAGAGGAGATAATTGCTTTGACTCAATCTAGATAAAGAATGTATTGGAGTGTGGAAATCATTTTGTTAGAGGCAGGATCTTGGTATACTTAACATCAGATACTCAATCAGCTTCTGATAAATACCATGGCAACCACTGGTAAATAATCAAGGAAGGACTAAAGAGCAACTGAGGTTCTATTTTGGAGGACTCTGATGACTAATGATGAATTAAAAAATATAGAAGTCTCCCTTCATTTGATATTCCTGAGGTATTCTCTGGGCATGAATCAGATGAGAAGATATCCTCTGTAACTCCACTTCTGCCTGGATAAAAAGAAGATAATTCATCTCTGGGAGTCAGACCACTGTTCTTGAATGCTGACTAGAATAACCATTCTACTGCCTGATAAGCATACACAGTTTGTGATTCCAGTTGAGACCCCACACAAAGCAACAGGTAGTGAATGTGCATGTTATTCATGCTATATTTAATCTCCATTTATCTTAATATTAGTGATTTCCAGCATTTTTCACCATGGTAGTGTTAATTCATTAATTGCATACATACTCTCCTGTGTCTTTTTTGTCCATGACTAAACTCTATTTGGGTTCAGGGAATCCATGGGTACAGACATGGGCTATAGCCAAGTGCAGCACCATGATTCATTTGCACTGTGAAAGCAATCACTTTCTTTCTTGACTTCCAATATATGTACATTAGTCATGTCAAATAAACCTGTCATTCTTATCCTTAAAGGAAATCAGGATTTGTAAATCAAATCACTAAATCTCAAAATTTGAAACACAACTTTTGGGCCATATTCCTTCCTGTGAATATAAAAAAAAAAAAAAAAAAAAAGATTTTGTGTGACAGCAGTCACAAAAACTAGTCTTTCCTGGAGACTTCTGGTGAGTTAAAACTCAGGACTGTACAAAACAGTCAATTCTACTTTGGTATAGATTCAGAGTCAGATTGCTTTTTCTTAACAAAATCCTAAATGTCTATATTTCATCTTCAAATTTCTTCTAGTTTTGACCTCTAGTGTTAAACAAAATGAATCAAAATTCTCTTTCAGATGAGAATTTTTCAAGTATTGGGAGATACAAATTATATTCTCTCTAAGTCTTCTCTTTTTCATACACAATCCTCAATATATTTAATAGAGCAACATAAGACATGGGACCCATTTTCTTCAAGATCTTGGATGCCTATTCCTCAACACTATAGAGTTTTATTGATGACTTTTCTAGAATATGTCATTTAGAACTGCAGGTAAAATTTGGCAGGGATGGGGTAGAGGAAGTCCTTAAGGTTTCTCACCCTGATGCAATCTTTCTCATCTTTAATGCAACCTAAGATAACACGGAGTACTTTGACTACTAAATTATATTCTTGATTCATGTTAAGCTGGCAGTCCACTAAAATTAGTTTCTTTTTCAGACTAACTGTTGCCAAGACATACTTCCCCAATTTTGTACTTGTGATGGTTTGTGTGTGTGCCTGCATGTTTAGTTAAAATGTAAGAATTTGTATCTTTCTTTATGACACTTAATCTTATTAGATTTCATCCAACATTCTATCCTATCAAGATCAATTCAGCTCCTAACTCTGTCATCCAAGATATGAATTATGCCTTTTAGCTTTCTGACATCTGCAAACTTGATAAATGTGCCAATTATGCTTTTACTTAAGAAATGGATAAAAATGTAACACACACACACACACACAAGATAAATCTTAACTCCCTGCTATCTTCCATTAGAGACTCACCCTTCATAACTGATAAAGGGTTCTCAATGACTTCTTTTTAATTATGTCATAATTCTCTTAGCAAAATAATTTCAAAAATTTATGTAACACCTTAAGATTTGCAAAGAACTTCACTATGGAAAAGTAGATGCTATTATTATCCCCATTTTGTAAATGAGGAAACTGAGACAGATAACAATTGAGTGACTCATCCAATATCATATAACTAGTAAGTATGTGAGAACAGACTTAAGTTCTGACTTCCTGACTGTAGATATAGTAAGGCTACTTGTATCTTATGAATGAACAGAAATTAATTTTGTAGTCATTTTCTAGAAAAAATGAAATTTCATCCTAAAAGACAATGTAAAACTTAATGAAAAATATTTATCTTAAAATGTGTTTGTCTATTTTA
Source organism: Sminthopsis crassicaudata (assembly GCF_048593235.1). NCBI lineage: Eukaryota > Metazoa > Chordata > Mammalia > Dasyuromorphia > Dasyuridae > Sminthopsis > Sminthopsis crassicaudata. The sequence goes on from NC_133619.1 coordinate 543,455,353, forward strand.
AATGTGCAGAAGAAAATATACCATGATTTCATGATATATATATATATATATATAAAACTACACACACACACACACACACACACACACACACACACACACACACACACACATATATATATACATATATATAGTTATAGTTATAGATTATAGGTTAGTGAGTCTTTCTTTGGGAATTTAACTCCTTTTCCTATAGAATGTGTGGACATGTCTCTATACATATAGAAGGTGTGTCCATTGGCATTTATAGAGACATTTTTAACTCATTAATAATGATTGATGAATAAAATCTCTTGTTGGAAATGAGATTAGTGTTGGATTCTTATGAGTATAGATAAATTGGTTGACTAACAATATTGAATTTAATAATTGGGCCTTTGTGCTAGGCCTGTAAAAAGTGAGTCATTTCTTAATCTATGCTAAATATCTGTCAAGGTCTCATTGTTGAACATGGTATTCATAAAAATATATATTTTTAATATTTTCTATGGAAAGGGTACCTAAGATGCATTGTTACTTTACCTAGTTTTATGAAATTTGAGGACTCTTTGCCCACATCTTTAAAGACCTCAATATGAACTGTATTTTGAAAATTCACAGAAAAAATTATAAGTGGGGGCAAAACTAGCCAAGAAATTTTGAATTTTGAAGAAGCTTCCAATATTGGAAATACCTTATGAAAAGTTAGGGTTTAGGGTACTAGACCACATGTTCAAAAAGACCTACATAAATTTAATCCATGTCTGTATCAAAATTAATAAAAAAATTTCAATGTTTTGCTAAAATTTAGATATATTTTGCATAAATCATTCATCCAATTTACCAATCTAATAACTGTCAAAAAAGAATTCAAGAATACAAGACTATTTCTCAAGTTTTGTCATTTCTGGGGAGAATCACTGATGATTTACCCCATACAAACAGAAATTAAAGCTAGAAGAGAACTCAGAGATAATCCAGTTTAAATGTACTAGCAAACTGGGCCCAAATGGAGCAAATGAGTTATACAAAATAACAAAGAAAGTTAGAACTCATGAGAATTTATTCTGGGTTCATAGATTGTTCTCCTACATGGTAATAGCACCTTCTTTAAAGAGATATTCTTAATTCAATCCTTAATTCAGAGAGCAAGTGTGGAAGTTTCATTTTCTTTCCTCAGAATTTTAGTCTTGGAAAAGAGATATTAGAAGTCATGTAATATGTTTATATGCAACATGAATCCTGTTTATAACTTCCCAAATAAATGGTTATGCAATGTCTGCTCAAATACCTTAAATGATAAGAAACTCACTAAACAGTACATCAGTCCAGAGAAAACAATCACACGTTATTTGAAAGCAGGAGTTACAGTAGGTGATGATGGTGTAAGACACAGGAGAAAGATTTTACTTTAGGATCAAAGATTTAGAGCTAAAACGGACTTTATATCTATTATAATTCTCTGCCTTTCAATTGTATATTATCTTTTCATATTCCCAGTTGAGCACAGTACTGTGCACACAGTAGGTTCTTAATGCATATATCTTTACCTAAATTGAAATTGTTTCCAATTCAGATCTCACTGCAAATTGGAATTTGCTCCCTCAAAGACAAATGAACAGGCTTAAACTACAGCATTAAGGATTTCGATTCAATAAAGAATTTCATTTGAGGAAGTATTGCTCTATCTCAGAACATGTTCCTAGTTAAAATTGTGTAATCATTAAACTTGAAATTGATCTTTTATCTTCTTGGGGAAACCATTACAAGGGGCTTCTATTAGCTAACTTTGCCAAGTATCTTTCAGTTCAAGGAATCTGCGGGAGTTTGAAGAAGTTTGGGATGGTAAACCATAAACCAAAAAACTAGGACCCATTAGATTTGCCCCTGGGCTTCACCCAAGTCCGAGTACATCAAGATTAAGTGCCATGTCTCTGTGGTATGGCAAATATCACTGGTGCTCTTGTCATTATTTATAGCTTCAAAAGGCTTCTAATGTGATTGTCTGTGACAAATTTGTCAATTTCAATGCTCTGTGCATGCAGGCACCTAGCAGAGAGAGTGTGTGCTGCATGGAATATTGCTTGGTATGAACTCCCTTCGGGACACATTTTGAATGGGAAATTATGTCATCTCATAACACCTCCACCACCACAGCTATGCATGATATCCAGGTAGCTTTCCATATCTTATTATGAAGCAATGCATTTGGATAGTAATCCTATCAATCATCCAGCTATTCTTCTGCCTAAGAAAAATGAATGCTTATATTTTTTCCTTTAAAAAACTCACCTGCTGAAGACAAGTTGAGCCAGGCTTATCTCATACCTTGTAACATGAATTATGACCATAAGATTACATACATGAAACATTGAGTTCTCCTTGCTGCTAAGGTCTGGCTACTATTGAATAATATTCAACCTTTGACGTTAAATTTACATGTATTGATGCCATGTATCATTCTTCCTTGCTTTTTCCCAACCAGAAGTGATAGCACAATGGACAGAGCATTGGCCTAGGAGTCAAGAGTTCAAGTTCATATCAAAGTTGTATTACCCTAGAAAATTTACGAAGGTAAATTGTCTATCTCATTTTTTTCATCCATGAAGTCAAGATGGTAGTAGTATCCATTGTGATGCCAAATAAGATAATATTTGTAAAGTATTTTGCAAATTTTAAAATCCTAGCTGTCGGCTCCCCTCAAATCTCTCATAGCATTTTGTTTATACTTTTGTGCATTCATGACACCTTCATTTGCATGTTTGTTTTTTCCGCAACTGTCTTGCCTTTCTTACAACAGTGCAGTTGATGCCAGGGAGACCCATATCATGACCTTTGTCATTGTCCTATTTTTCCTCCTCCTTTTATTTCTCCACATCTCACTGGTAACCAGAACCAGCATTTGCTGTTGTAGGAAATCCATCCACCAGTTCTAAGTAACTATCTGCAACCTAATAGGTAAGTTTAAGGAGTTGTTGAGACTCTAAAAGTTAAATGAATAGTCCACTGCCATAAGTATTAGATTATCCTGACTCCAAGTCCAGAGTTTTAACTTAATCATTCTATTACATAATGCCTCTTAGACTTGTACACCCTGGGCATTTAATAAATATTTGTTTGAATTAGGTTGAATTTAATTATGTTTTCACACCTCCTCTTTTTGGTGGAAAAGTCAAAGCAGTTAAAGAGGAAAGATTAGGATGATTCAGTATAAATGAAGTCATGGCCAACAGTCACAGACATTAGCCTATCAGCTATAGAGAGGACTGATGATCCAGGAACTGTTGCCTAGCATTACAATTAAGGCTGTGAATGCAAGTGACAGATATTAGTATTTATTCTCTGGAAACTTACCCATGTTTTCTTGAATCTGCAAATGCAATGAGAGGCAGCATCATTAAAGAGTTTTTGTTTAATCTCCTTTGATATGGACATTAACATATGAATTTTTATATCTTTTGTACCATGAGTTACCATGTCAAAAACTGACATACATAGATTTAAGAAACACGCAGATGAATAAATTTGGATTATTCATAACCTCCCAATGTCTACATTTCCTTATCTGTAAAGTGGCTATGACAATGGTAATTGTACTATCTACCTCTCCTAGGACTATTTAAGGAGCAAATAGCACACTGCATTTTGAATTTTTTTTTTGAAGAAAGCAATAAAAACTCACAATTTTCAATCCTGCTCTTAGGCTAATTGAAAAACTTTAGTTACTTCAAGCCAAGATTACTACACAAATAGGAGGTAGATCTCTTAAGTTCCTAATGAATTTATTCTAATGAAACTTGAAATTCATATCAGACTAAATAATAATCAAAATATCCAATTAAAACCTATTGTAAATGACTTCTTTCACCCCACAATCATCCAGAAAACCATAGGAAAAATAAAAAGGAGCCAGCAGCAAAACAAGTTCAGGCCAGTAAGCTAATAACTATACAGCAATACCAGAGACAGGACAGAAACATATATAGTTTGTAATACTTTGTCTAAATACAACAAGAGTAGAGGGCTCCCAACCTCTCTCCTCCAAATCCTCAGGTAATAAAAAAAGCCCTAGGAGTTATAAAAAAGGAAAAAGAAAAGCTCTGGACTAGGAAGCCTTGGAAAGCAGCAACAAAGTATGATTTGAAAACACTCAAACAAGAGTCAGGTTTCCAAAACTGTCCTGAGATTCCATAAATGGTTCTGACAATCCAGACCTCTTAATCTCAAAGCTCCAATAAGGGATCTCCAACAATAAAAGATAGAGATCAACAAAGGAATGCAGACGAATCAGCATGGAACCAAGAAAAGCTAACAATCTCACTTAAAAAAACAAACAAACAAACAAAAAATAGCAGGTGAGAGGATGGTTTTGGGAACACCATTTTCTCCCAATTTATATAAAATATATAAGGAACATATAAACCAAAAACAAAGACCCGTTAGGATTTCCCTTGGGCTTTACCCAACTCTGAGTACATCAAGATTAAGTGCCATGTTTCTATGGTATGGCAAATATCACTAATGCTCTTGACATAAATATATAGCTTCAGAAGGCTTCTAATGTGATTGTCATATAAATAGGAAATATAAGAAGAACATATAAATGTTTCTTTGTCTTTGTTGGATCCTCTTCCAGATCTCACCAATAACTATAGGTGTCCCATAGGCATCTGTCCTTGGCCTCTTTTCTTATTTTATAGCAATTCACTTGGTGAATTAATCAGCTCCCATGGATTTAATTAGTATCTCTATACTGATGATTCTCAATTCTACTTATCCTGTCCCAAACTCTCTATTCACTTCCCAATAACACATGTCATAAGGAAGGGAATAGGGAAAGATAAGGGGAATTGAAAGGGCTTCCTTTCAAATACAATTAAAATTCTACCTTCTAAGGAAAATTTCCCTAACCCTCTCTTAATTCCAAAGACTTTTATTTGTTAATTACCTCCTCCTTGTCCTATATATAGTTTGATTTGTATATATCTGTTTGCTATATATTTGTGTTCCCCATTGGATTGTAAGATCCTTTAGATCAAAGACTCTCTTTTCCCTCTTTGGTATCTGCAGTACTTAGCACAGTGTCTGGCAAATAGTAGGAGCCTAATAAATAATAAATGTTGATTGATTGATTGAATCTACATCCTGGTACAAAACTCCAGTTTAGTAATTAAAGCTAGAGAGATGAGTGAAATAAAGAAAAGTCCCAATACAAACACACACACACACACACACACACACACACACACACACACACACACACATATGTATGCCTAAAGTTTCTTTAGTATAACTTTCCAGAAGAAACAAAATTAAATATAATTAATTTAACTGACTTTTCAGAAAGTAAGTTATTATCTCATGGAAAATCATATTAATAACTTATTTGAAATAGTTTAAATTGGCAGCCAAACATAGTGCTGAGATTGCCTATGCCCAGTATATCTCACGTACCTCATGGGGCTTTTTCAATCAAAATTGTTGGCAGGGGGAAAAAAAAAAAAAACTCCATCCTTAGCACCACAGGAAACCTAATATTTTAAGTTTCAGCTAAATTTTAAAAAGTAAAAAGAGAAAATGAAACCTATAAAACTACAGATAATTGTAGATGATATAACAGTAAAATTTCACATTTACTTTCTTTACTATCTATTAAAGTTAGCCAAGGTATGTTTTTGGAGGATCTTTTCATTAGGGTGTGTTGGGTGATTGATATCTCAAGTATTTTTTTTCTTTTTCTTTTTAAAAGTTTTTTTTTTTAATTTTCAAATCATATGCAAAGAAGGTTTTTCAACACTGACCCTTGAAAAACCTTGTGTTCCAATTTTCCCTCCACTTCCTCCCCACTCCTCTCCTAGATAAAAAGTAATCCAATATGTGTGTGTGTGTGTGTGTATATATATATATATATATGTATATATATATATATATATATACATATATATATACATATTTTAAATCCAATATAGGCATACATATTTATATAATTTCTTACTGCACACAAAAAAAATCAGATCAAAAATAAAAAAAATGAGAAAGAAAATAAAATTCAAGCAAACCACAACAAAAAGAGCAAAAATGCTAAACTGTGATCCCAATTCCCACAGCCCTCCTTCTGGGTGTAGATGGCTCTCATCGTCACAAAATCATTGGGACTGGTCTGAATTATCTCATTGTTGAAAATGGCAACATCCAATTTATTTATGATTTCGTTCTTTATGCCTAAATAATGGGTCCAAGATTTAGGCATAAAGAACGAAATCATAAATAAATTGGAGGAACATGGGATGGTTTACTTCTCAGACTTGTGGAGGAGGAAGGAGTTTGTGTCCAAGGGAGAACTAGAGACCATTATTGATCACAAAATAGAACATTTTGATTACACCAAATTAAAAAGTTTCTGCACAAACAAAACTAATGCAAACAAGATTAGAAGGGAAGTAACAAATTGGGAAAACATTTTTACAGTTAAAGGTTCTGATAAAGGCCTCATCTCCAAAATATACAGAGAATTGACTTTAATTTATAAGAAATCAAGCCATTCTCCAATTGATAAATGGTCAAAGGATATGAACAGACAATTTTCAGATGATGAAATTAAAACTATTTCCACTCATATGAAAGAGTGTTCCAAATCACTATTGATCAGAGAAATGCAAATTAAGACAACTCTGAGGTATCATTACACACCTGTCAGATTGGCTAAGATGACAGGAACAAATAACGATGAATGTTGGAGGGGCTGTGGGAAAACTGGGACACTGATGCATTGTTGGTGGAGTTGTGAAAGAATCCAACCATTCTGGAGAGCAATTTGGAATTATGCCCAAAAAGTTATCAAAATGTGCATACCCTTTGACCCAGCCATACTACTACTGGGCTTATACCCCAAGGAACTACTAAAGAAGGGAAAGGGACCTGTATGTGCCAAAATGTTTGTGGCAGCCCTTTTCATAGTGGCTAGAAGCTGGAAAATGAATGGATGTCCATCAATTGGAGAATGGTTGAGTAAACTATGGTATATGAATGTTATGGAATATTATTGTTCTATAAGAAATGACCAACAGGAGAAATACAGAGAGGCTTGGAGAGACTTACATCAACTGATGCTGAGTGAAACGAGCAGAACCAGAAGATCATTATACACTTCAACAATGATACTGTACGAGGATGTATGCTGATGGAAGTGGATTTCTTCAACATAGAGAAGAGCTAATCCAATTCCAATTGATTAATGATGGACAGAACCAGCTACATCCAGAAAAGGAACACTGGGAAATGAATGTAAACTGTTATTTTTACCTTCTGAATCCAATTCTTCCTGTGCAACAAAAAATTCGGTTCTACACACATATATTGTATCTAGAATATACTGTAATATATTTAATATATATAAGACTGCTTGCCATCTGGGGGAGGGGGTTGGGGGAGGAAGGGAAAAAATCTGAATAGAAGTAAGTGCAAGGGATAATGTTGTAAAAAATTACCCATGCATATGTACTGTCAAAAAATGTTATAATTATAAAATAAAATAAAAATTAAAAAAAAAAAAAAAGAAAATGGCAACATCCATCAGAATTTATTGTCACATATTCTTGTTGTTGATGTTTACAATAATCTCCTAGTTCTGCTTACTCCATGCATCAGTTCATGTAAGTCTCCCCAGGCCTCTTAGAAATCATCCTGCTGATCCTTTTTTATAGAACAATAATATTCCATAATATTCATATATCATAACTTATTCAGCCATTCTCTAAATGATGAATATCCATTCAGTATCCAGTTTCTTGCCACTACACAAAAGGCAGCCACTAACATTTTTGCACATTGTGTATCTCTTTCCCTCCTTTAAGATCTCTTTGGAATATAAACCCAGTGGAAACACTGCTGATTCAAATGGTATACACAGTTTGATAACCTTTTGGGCATAATTCCAAATTATTCTCCAGAATGGTTAGATTCATTCACAGTTCCACCAACAATGTATTAGTGTTCCAATTTTCCCACATTCCCTCCAACATTTGCCATTATCTTTTCCTATTATCTTAGCCAATCTGAGAGATATGTAGTGGTACCTCAGAGTGTCTTAATTTGTATTTCTCTGATCAATAGTGATTTAGAGCACCTTTTCATATGACTAGAAGTGGTTTCAATTTCTTCATTTGAAAATTGTTTGTTCATACCTTTTGATCATTTTTCAATTGGAGAATGATTTGAATTCTTATAAATTTGAATCAATTCTTTATATATTTTAAAAATGAGCTCTTTATCAGAACCTTTGAATGTAAAAGTTTTCCCAGTTTATTGCTTCTCTTCTAATCTTGTCTGCATTAATTTTGTTTGTACAAAAACTTTTTAAATTAATATAATTAAAATTATCTATTTTGTGTTCAATAATGAATTCCAGTTCTTTTTTGGTCACAAGTTCCTTTCTTCTCCACAAATCTGAGAGGTAAACCATCCTAGGTTCTTCTAATTTGCTTATAATATCACAATATCTAAATTATGAATTCATTTCAACCTCATATTGGTATAGAGTCTATATACCAATTGAGGTATGGGTCAATGCCTGGTTTCTGCCATATTAGTTTAAAAACTTTTCAGCAGTTTTTGTCAAATAGTGAGTTCTTATTCCAAAAGCTGGGGTCTTTAGTTTTGTGAAACACTAGCTTACTATAGTCATTACAAAGTCATATAGACTATTTTGTCCTGTGAATTTAACCTATTCCATTGATTGGCTACTCTATTTCTTAGCCAGTAACAAATGGTGTAGATGACTGCTGCTTTATAATATAGTTTTAGGTCTGGCACAGCTAGATCATTTTCATTTGCATTTTTTCATTAATTCCCTTCAAATTCTTGACCTTTTATTCTTCCAAATGAACTTTTTTGTTATTTTTTTCTAGATTTGTAAAGCACTTTCTTGAAAGTTTGATTGACATGACACTGAATAAGTAGATTAATTTAGATAGATTAATTTAGATAGTATTACTGTTTTTATTACATTTACTGATCTTACCCATGAGCACTTGACATTTTTGGATTTAACATATATTTTACCATGTTTAAACATATGTTGAATTATTTGCCATCTAGAGGAGAAGGTGGGGGGAAATGTGGGAAAATTGGAACATGAGTTTTTTCATGGGTCAATGTTGAAAAAACATATTTGTATATATTTTGAAAAATTTTTAAATGAAAAAAAGTACTAGACAATTGATTAGATCTGACTTTATTTGTGTGGAAAGTGTTCTGTAGCTGTGTTCATATAGTTTTTGACTTTACCTTGGCAAATAGACTCCTAAATAGTTTATATTATTAATAGTTATTTTAAATGGAATTTCTCTTTGTACCTCTTGCTTCTGGACTTTGTTGGTAATATATTAAAATGTTGATAATTTCTGTGGATTTATTTTCTATCCTGTGACTTTGGTAAAGTTGTGAATTGTTTTTAATAGTTTTTTAGTTCATTATCTAGGGTTCTCTATGTATACCATCATATTATCTGCAAAGAGTGATAATTTAGGTTCCTCATTACTTACTCTAATTCCTTTAATTTATTTTTCTTCTCAGTGCCAAAGCTAACATTTCTAATACAATATTGAAGAGTAATGGTGATAGTGGGCAATCTTAATGATTGTAGTTATTCCCCATTACATATGATGCTTGGTGATAGTTTTAAATAGATGCTACTGATCATTTTAAGGAAAATTCAATTTGTTCTTATAATCTCTAGTGTTTTTAATAGGAATGAGTGTTGAATTTTGACAAATGTTTTTTCTGCATCTATTGAGATAATCATATGATTTTATTTTTGGTTATTGACATAGTTAATTATGCTAATAGTTTTCCTAATATTGAACCAGACTTGCATTCCTGACATAAATCCTATTTGGTTATGGTATATTACCCTGAGGATGACTTTCTGTAATCTCTTTGCTAATATTTTAATTCAGATTTTTGTATCAATATTCATTAAAGAAATTGATTTGTAATTTTCTTTCTCTGTTTTCACCCTACCCGGTTTAAGCATCAGCGTCATGAATCTGTGTCATAAAATTAGTTTGGGAGGACGCCTTCTTTCTGTATTTTTCCAAATACTTTGCATAATATTGGAATGAATTGCTCTTCAAATGTTTCATAGAATTCACATGTAAATCCACCTGGTCATGGAGATTTTTCTTAGAGATTTGATTAATAGCTTGTTCTATTTCTTTTTCTAAAATGGGACTATTTAAGTAATTAATTTCTTCTGTTAACCTGAGCAATCTCTATTTTTGTAACTTTTCCTCCATTTCATTTAGATTATCAAATTTATTGTCAATAAGTTGGGCAAATTGCCTACTAATTATTGGTCTTTTTTATTTTTATTTTTTTATTAATTTTTATAATTATACATTTTGACAATATATATGCATGAATAATTTTAATAACATTATCCCTTGTATTCATTTTTCCAAATTTTCACCTCCATCCCTCTACTCCTTCCCCTAGATGACAGAAAATCCCATACATGTTACATGTGTTACAATATAACTTAGATACAATATATGTGTGTAAATCCAATTTTCTTGTAGCATTAAGTATTGGATTTCAAAGGTATAAATAACCTGGGTAGATAGACAGTAGTACTAACAGTTTACATTCAATTCTCAGTGTTCCTTCTCTGGGTGTAGTTGTTTCTGTCCATCATTGATCAACTGGAAGTGAGTAGGATCTTCTTTATGTTGAAGATAACCACTTCCATCAGACTATGTCTTCATACAGTATTGTTGTTGAAGTGTATAGTGATCTTCTGGTTCTGCTCATTTCACTCAGCATCAGTTCATGTAAGTCTCTCCAAACCTTTCTGAATTCATCCTGCTTGTCATTTCTTGCAGAGCAATATATTCCATAACCTTCATATAACATAATTTACCCAACCATTCTCCAATTGATGGACATCCATTCATCTTCCAGTTTCTAGCCACTATGAAAAGAGCTGCCACAAACATTTTGGCACATATATGTCTCTTTCTGCTCTTTAGTATTTCTTTGGGGTATAAGCCCAATAGCAGCACTGCTGGATCAAAGGGTATGTACAGTTTGATAACTTTTGGGGCATAGTTGCAGATTGCTCTCCAAAATGGCCAGATTCTTTCACAACTCCACCAACAATGTTTTAGTGTCTCAGTTTTCCCACATCCCCTCCAACATTCATCATTATTTGTTCCTGTCATCTTAGCCAATCTGACAGGTGTGTAGTGATATCTCAGAGTTCTCTTAATTTGCATTTATCTGATCAGTAGTGATTTGGAACACTCTTTCATATGAGTGGACATAGTTTCAATTTCATCATCCAAGAATTGTCTGTTCATATCTTTTGACCATTTATCAATTGGAGAATGATTTGATTTCTTGTAAATTAGGATTAGTTCTCTATATATTTTGGAAATGAGACCTTTATCAGAACCTTTAACTATAAAAATATTTTCCCAATTTGTTACTTCCCTTCTAATCTTGTTTGCATTAGTATTGTTTGTACAGAAACTTTTTAGTTTGATGTAATCAAAATCTTCTATTTTGTGATCAATAATGATCTCTAGTTTTCCTCTGGTCATAAATTCCTTCCTCCTCCACAGGTCTGAGGGGTAGACTATCCTCTGTTCCTCTAATCTATTTATGATCTCATTATTTATGCCTAAATCATGGACCCATTTTGATCTTATATTGGTATGGTGTTAAATGTGGATCCATATCTAATTTATGCCATACTAATTTCCAGTTTTCCCAACAATTTTTTTCAAATAATGAATTTTTATCCCAAATGTTGGTATCTTTGGGTTTGTAAAACACTAGATTGCTATTGTTGTACCTTTTTTTGTCCTTTGTACCTAATCTGTTCCACTGATCCACTGGTCTATTTCTCAGCCAATACCAAATGGTTTTGGTGACTGCTGCTATATAATACAGTTTTAGATCAGGTATACCTAGACCACCTTCATCTAACTTTGTTTTCATTAATTCCCTTGAAATTCTCAACCTTTTATTCTTCCATATGAATTTTGTTGTTATTTTTTCTAGGTCACTAAAATAGTTTCTTGGGAGTCTGATTGGTATAGCACTAAATAAATAGATTAATTTGGGGAGTATTGTCACCTTTATTATATTTGCTCAGCCTATCCATGAGCACTGGATGTCTTTCCAATTATTTAAATCTGAATTTAATTTTGTGGCAAATGTTTTGTAATTTTTCTCATATAATTCCTGACTTTCCTTTGATAGATGGATTCCCAAATATGTAATGATCTTGACATTTGTTTGGAATGGAATTTCTCTTTGTATCTCTTGCTGTTACATTTTGTTGGTGATGTATAAAAATGCTGAGGATTTATGTGGATTTATTTTGTACCCAGCAACTTTGCTAAAGTTGTGAATTATTTCTAATAAATTTTTATTAGAATCTCTGGGGTTTTCTAAGAATACCATCATAGCATCTGCAAAGAGTGACAGTTTGATTTCCTCATTACCTGCTCTTTTTCCTTTAATCTCTTTTTTTCAACTCTTATTGCCAAGCCTAGCATTTCTAATATACTATTGAATAATAATGGTGATAGTGGACAACCTTATTTCATTCCTGATCTTACTGGGAAAGGTTTCAGTTGATCTCCATTACATGTTATGCTTACTGATTGTCTTAAATATATGCTCCTGTCCATTCTAAGGAATAGCCCATTTATTCCTAAACTATCAAGCGTTTTTAGTAGGAATGGATGTTGGATTTTATCAAATGCTTTTTCTGCATATATTGAAATGATCATATGTTTTTTATTGATTTGATTATTAACATGGTCAATTATACTAATAGTTTTCCTAATATTAAACCAGCCCTGCATTCCTGGTATGAATCCTACTTGATTATTGTGTATTATCCTGGGGATGATTTTCTGAAGTCTTTTTGCTAATATCTTATTTAAGATGTTAGCATCAATATTCAGTAAGGAAATTGGTCTATAGTTTTCTTTCTCAGTTTTCAATCTACCTGGTTTAGATGTCAGTGCCATGTCTGTGTCATAAAAGGAGTTTGGTAGGACTCCTTCATCCCCTATTTTTTCAAATAGTTTATATAACATTGGGGCTAATTGATCTTTAAATGTTTGGTAGAATTCACAGGTAAATCCATCTGGTCCTGGGGATTGTTTCCTGGGGACTTGATTAATAGCTTGCTCTTTTTCTGAAATGGGACTATTTAAGCAATTTATCTCCTCCTCTGTTAATCTAGAAAGCCGATATTTTTGGAGATAGTTATCCATTTCACTTAAGTTATCAAATTTATTGGCATAAAATTGGGCAAAGTAACTCCTTGTTATTTTTCTAATTTCCTCTTCATTGGTGGAAAGATCCCCCTTTTCATTTGTAAGAATAACAATTTGATTTTCCTCTATCCTTTTTCTTATCAGATTTACCAAAGGTTTATCTATTTTATTGGCTTTTTCACAAAGTCAACTCTTGGTTTTATTTATTAATTCAATAGGTTTTTTTTGTTTGTTTGTTTTACTTTCAATATTATTAATTTTTCCTTTTAATTCTAGTATTTCAAGTTTAGTTTTTGGGTGGGGGTTTTTAATTTGGTCTTTTTCTAGCTTTTTAAGTTGCAGGCCCAATTCATTAATCTTCTCTTTCTCTATTTTGTTCAAATAAGCCTCTAAAGATATAAAAGTTCCCCTTATTACCGCTTTAGCTGCATCCCACAAATTTTGTTATGATGTCTCATCATTGTCATTATCTTGGGTGAAATTATTGTTTCTATAATTTGCTGTTTCACCCAGTCATTCTTTGAGATGATATTATTCAGTTTCCAATTACTTTTTGGTCTATTGACCCCTAACTTCTTATTGAATGTAGCTTTTATTGCATTGTGATCTGAGAAGAAGGCATTTACTATTTCTGCCTTCCTTCATTTAATTTTGAGATCTTTATGTCCTAATATATGATCAGTTTTTGTTTAAGTTCCATGAACTGCTGAGAAGAAAGTATACTTCTTACTATCACCATTCAGTTTTCTCCAAAGGTCTATCATACCTAGTTTTTCTAATGTTCTATTTACCTTTTTAATTTCTTTCTTATTTGTTTTGCGGTTTGATTTGTCTAATTCTGGGAGTGCAAGGTTGAGATCTCCCATTATTATAATTTTGCTGTCTATTTCTTCTTGCAACTCTCTTAGCTTTTCCTTTAGGAAGTTAGATGCTATGCCACTTGGTGCATATATGTTTAGTATTGATATAGCTTCATTGTATATGCTACCTTTTAGCAGGATATAGTTTCCTTCCTTATCTCTTTTAATTAGATCAATTTCTGCTTTTGCTTGATCTGAGATAAGGATAGCAACCCCTGCTTATTTGGCTTTACCTGAAGCATATTAGATTCTGCTCCAATCTTTTACTTTTACTCTGTATGTATCTCCCTGCTTTAAGTGTGTTTCCTGTAAACAACATATTGTCTGACTTTTGATCCAATCTGCTATCCGCCTCTGTTTATTGGGAGAGTTCATCCCATTCACATTTACAGTTAAAATTACAAATTCTGTATTTCCTGCCATCATATTATCCCCAGATTATGCTTTTTTTAATCCCTTGACCCCCCTGAATCCCTCCCCCAATATTTAATTCATAGATCCCACTTGTGACGTGCAGCCTGCCCTCTCTTTTTAGTATCCCTTCCCCCTCCTTTTAAGTCCCTTCCCCTTTCTTGTACCCTTCCCTTATTCCCCTTTTCCTTTTCTCTTTTCCTCTCTCTCCTTTTAATGAGGTGAGAGAGAATTCTCTGAAAAACAAATATGTCAGTTATTTACTCTTTGAGCCTACTCTGATGAGAGTAAGATTCACACAATCTTTCTCTCCCTCTCTAAATTGCCTCAGATGTGGTAGATTTTCTATGCCTCTTCCTGGGATGTAGTTTCCCTCTTTTTATCTCTCCTTTCCCTTTTTCTGATACTATCCCCTTCCCTTTATTACTTCCCTTTTTTTAATTTTATATCAGTAAAATCAAATTATCCATGCAGGCTTTCTGTATATCCACAACAGAGATACAGTTCTCAAGAGTTCTTTTTACCTTTTTCTGCTTCTCTTCATTCTTGTGCATGCAGATCAATTTTTTTGTTTAAGTATGGTTTTTTTATTAGAAACAAATGGAATTCCTCTGTTTCATTAAATGACCATCTTCTATTAAAGAAAATGCTAAACTTAGATGGGTAGTTTATTCTTGGTTGCAATCCTTGTTCTTTTGGCTTTCAGAATATCAGGTTCCATGGCCTTAGATCCTTTATTGTGGAGTCAGGCAGATCTTATATGACCCTTATTGTAGCACCTTGATATTTGAATTGTTTTTTCCTCACTGCTTGCAATATTTTTTCCTTAATTTGGCAGTTCTGCAGCTTAGCCACAATTTTCTGTGGATTTCTTTTTTTAGGGTCTTTTTCAGAAGGTGTTCAATGAATTCTTTCAACACCTATTTTCCCTTCTGTTTCTACTATCTCTGGACAGTCCTCTTTGATGATTTCTTGTAAAATAGAATCTAGGCTCTTTTTTTGATCACAGTTTTCAGGAAGTCCAATGATCCTTAGATTATCTCTCCGAAATCTATTTTCCAGGTCTATAGATTTTTTCCAGTAAGTATTTGACTTTATTCTCCAGCTTTTCATTTTTTTTTTGTTTGACTGATTCTTGGTTTCTCAATGAATCATTCATTTCTATTTGTTCCGTCCTGATTTTTAATGAGTTATTTTCTTCATTCACATTTTTTTAGTTCTTTTTGTATATGCCCAATTGAGTTTTTAAATGAATTATTTTGCTCTGTTGAATTTTTTTCCATTTCACTAATTTTGTTTTTTAGTGAGTTATTTTCTTTGTCCAATTCAGAAATCCTACTTTCTTGAGAATTTTTTATCTTTTCCAATTCAGAAATCCTACTTTCCTGTGATTTTTAACCTTTTCTAATTCACAAATTTTGTTTCCCTGCACCTCCTGTGAATTCTTTATTTTTTTCCAACTCAAATTTCAGGACATTTTTATTGTCTATCATAGCTTCTCTTTCCTTTCCCCATTTTTCTTCAAACTCTCTTAACTTTTTAATAGTCTCCTCTAGGAGAGAGTTAAGTGATGGGGATCAGGTATCATTCCCCTTTGGGGTGTTATCTGGAGACTGTCTGGTGTTAGCTTCCTAGGGGTTGGATACCCGCTCTTTTTCTGTGTAGAAGGTGTCAATCATTCTCTTCAGCTTCTTACTCATTGTTAAAAATCTGTTGGGGTTTGCCCTTGGGGTAAGAAGTTTATTTATTTATTTATCAGCTTCCTCCCAGATGGGAGGTAGAATGTAACAACCCTGTGCCTGAGCTAAGAGAGATGAGAGAGAGACTTTCCCTCCTTCCTCCCCGGAAATGCCTCAGAGGTGGGTAGCACAGCTACACTGTGAGGAGTGCTCAGTAATGGACCCCGCTGGCTATGTGGCCTAGCAACTGCCCTGAGGTTTAAGGCTGAACAGTGAAAGCGTCACAAACTGTAGCCAATGGATACCAGTAGCTGATGTGAAAAACCCCTGCGCTCAAACCAGAAGTATCTGGCCAGAAACCGTGGTCTCTCCTACAAAGGTTCCTCTTCTCTGGGAGTTTCACTTCTCTGGGAATTCCAAATGCTGATAGAATTCCACTGCCTCAGGCTGAGCCTGGCACTATGTGGATTAGAGGCTGCCTCGGACTGTGTCCCCACTGTTCAGGCTCTCAGCTACCCCAAGGAGTAGCTTCAGGGAGCAGAAGGCATCTGCACAGCCATGAGGAGATCTGTTAGGTCACTTTCGGATTGGAGTGGATTAAGAATCTGACTTTATGTTTTAAAGTGGCTTGATTTCTCTTCTGACCTGCTGTTCATAAGTAGAGAAGAGCTAACAGCCTGTGTCAGATTCTTCTGTCTCAGTGGCTTCTCTGAGCCCAGAGTTCTCCCCATTCCGATTGGCACAGTGTGCTAGCACCCAGTCCAACCCTGTCTGTGCTGGCCTTTTTTTTCCCTCCCTTTGGAACTGACCTTTTCTGTTGAAATTCCAGATTGTCTTCAGCTGGTAAGTTGTGCTTCTAATCCTTGTGGTTTTTATCAGTCCAGCATTATTTTTGAAGCTGATTTAATTAATTGGTAATGAGGGAAGAAGGGAGCTTACAAATTCGAGTGTATCTTCTCCGCCATCTTGGCTCCGGCCCCTAATCATTTTTCTAATTTCCTCTTCATTGGTGGAGAGTTCTCTGTTTTCATTTTTGAGACTCATAATTTGATTTTCTTTTTTTCCTTTTTCTAAGCAAATTAACTAAAGGTTTATCTATTTTGTTGTTTGTTTGTTTGTTTTTCTTGTTAGTTTTATTATTAATTCAATAGTTTTCTTACTTTCAATTTTATTAGTCTTCCTTTTATTTTCAGAATTTCAAATTTTATATTTAATTGGGACTTTTTAATTTCTTTTTCTAGCTTTTTAAATTATAAGCTCAATTCATTTAAATCTTTCTCTATTTTATCCAATTAAGAATGTAGAGATATAAAATTGCCCTTAATAACCACTTTGGTTGCATTCCACAAATTTTGATATGTTGTCTTATTATGAAATTATTGATTGTTTCATCCATTTGTTTCATCCATTCATTCTTTAAGATTAGATTCTTTAATTTCCAATCAGTTTTGGTCTATTTTTCCCCTGGTCTTTTATTGCATGTAATTTTTATTGCATCATGATCTGAAATAGCACTCCCCATTTCTAGATTATAATCTTCTATTAATAGATATGGAAGTAATGGGGATCAACATTTACCCTTTTCCAATTTTGCAATACCCCTCTCATTTTTCTCTGATTTTTCAAAAATCACTGAAATTGCTTCATCATTCTCATCACCAGTTATTTCAGTGCTAAAGGATCATCTGAGTAGGGCAACTTAAGTTCATCAGTAGAAGCTGATTGTGTATTTTCTTATTTTGTTTGTGAAACAATGCTTTCTTAGTCAATTTTAATTAATCATTTATAATTTAAAGGTTCTTATCTCTTCCCAAGGAAAAAAAATATGAATTGAGCCATTCTGCCATGCTGTCTCTTTTTTTTGTAGTTATTACAAATCAATCATTCCATACAAAGGTCTCCTTCCTTATTCTCTCTCTCTCTCTCTCTCTCTCTCTCTCTCTCTCTCTCTCTCTCTCTCTCTCTCTCTCTCTTTCTCTGTGTGTGTGTGTGTGTGTGTATTTATGCTTATGTATATATTTGTATGTTAATATAGATATATATCTGTATACATAAATATATAAAAAACACTTTTTAAAAAAAAATTCATCTTACCTTTCTTTACCAGCTTCAGGTCAATTCAGAGGTTTTTTCTGATAATATTTTTGAAGAACTATGTTGAATTCTAATATCCATTCTCTTTTAACGTATTTTGTGTTATTT